>NC_092724.1:139855980-140156396 GCF_047496885.1 Scyliorhinus torazame | reverse complement strand
CTTATGCAGGAATTCCTGAGAAACGCCGTTTGCAATTATTTTTGCCATTTCTTCGGGCCAGAATTTTATGTTCTCCCCGTGCAGGTTCTGAGACAGGGTGGGGGTTGGGGTGGGGGGGGGGAGCATAAGGTTGCATGGGTGGAATTCCCTCTGACATTCCGCCCACCCTGACCCAGGTGCAATTTCAGGACGGACTGGGCCTTGATCGGGAGATCAATCCTTTCCCCTTTTAAGGCCCTTAAGCAGCCACTTTGTGGTCAGTTAAGGGCCTTTTCCCACCCAGCTTAAACTTTTAGGCTGGCAGGTTCGGGTCAGAGGTTGGGAAACTGAAAAACCAATGATTCTCCATCTTGGGTGGGAAGTGGGGAGAGCAGGGGTCTGTGCGAGGAGGACAGTACCTGGACCTGAAGGCTCCTTCAGATCTGGGATGCTCTTCCCTCTGAGACCCAGAAGCTCCCCCCGATGTCAAGATCCCGTCCCCCCACCCACCGCTACCCCCTCCCCTTCCCCTCCTCCACAGGCACCCCCTACCTTCCTGCCCCCGGGACCTCCCTCAAGTGCAGTCCTGGGACAATAGCTGAGGTGGAGCAATGCAGTACCCGTTCTGGCCACTGCAGCGATGTGCCTGTTGAAAGCATCCCATGGCGGGATTTCCTTCCAAGGGCAGACAGAAGTCCTGCCTGATGCCAATCAAGGCTCAGTTAAGCGCGCAATGGCTGTGGGCCTGTCAGAATTGGCGGGGGTGGGTTACACTATGTCGGTGCTCGCCGTCCTGAAAATTCAGGCCCCGGGGTTTCTGTCAATGCTGCACCAGGATCTCAGGCATGGAAATTCGACCACTTCTTGTAGAATAAGTGACAGTTTTCTATTAAAGGGGAAGTAAGGCATTTATCTAACTACTGATTACTTCAACTAGATTTGTGGGTGAAGCCAGCTGCTCCCCACATGTGGTATGAAGTGGAATCATGGATTTCTTCATTTGAGAACTGAAGCTTGACAGGGAAAGCTGCAGGACAACGCCACAAGTCACATCCCTTCAGATACCCTTTTACCTCTGATCTCTGGCACAGAGAGACAAAGTCCCTTGCTATCAGTGAGCTACATTTCCATTAGTTGATTGACCTAGACCTTGTTTTCAGGCTCTTTGTAAGTTTTTTTAAACTGTTCAGTTCAGACTGTAATGCAGAAACCACTATCACCATTAAAGGGTTGACAGGTTAGTGACATATGAGTGTACTTTCAACTGAATCAATCTGTCTCCAATATGATTGAAAATAAAGTATCTAATTCATTTAAATGTCTTTGAAATAATGAGTAAAGGATTCTCCTCATTTGCTACTTGTAGCAAAAGTATAATCATTTTCTTTCTATCCGTAGTTATGGTTTTGTAACAAACAGCAAAATGAGATAAGTCCTCCCAGTGTATTCAACACCTCAACCTTCTGTGGTAAATAATTCCACAGGTTCACCCCTCTCTGAGTGAATAGATACATTCCAACGAGTAAGAAGAAATTCAAGAGGCAGACCCACTGTCCATGGTCAACTAGAAAGGTTAAAGATGGTATCAAACTTAAAGAAAAAACATATAAATGTGCAAAGACAGTTGGCAGATTAGAAGATTGGACAGAATATATGGAACAGCAAAGGATGACTAAAAGATTAATAAGGAGGGAAAAATTAGAGTACAAGTCAAAGCTAGCCAGAAATATAAAAACAGATATTAAGAGTTTTTCTAAATATTTAAAAAAGAAAAGTTGACAAAGTGAGCATTGGTCCTTTGGAAAGTGTGCCTGGGGAATTGATAATGGAAAACAAGAAAATGGCTGATGAATTGAAAAGACATTTTGCATCAGTTTTCACCATAGAGGATGTGGGCGACGTGGTTGCATAGTGGTTAGCACTGTTGCCTCACAGCACCAGTGTCCCAGGTTTGATTCCCACTTGGGTCACTGTCTGTGCGAAGTCTGCACGTTCTCCCCGTGTCTGCGTGGATTTCCTCCCGGTGCTCCCGTTTCCTCGCACAAGTCCCGAAAGATGTGCTTGTTAGGTGAATTGGAAATTCTGAATTCTCCCTCTGTGTACCCGAACAGGCGCCGGAGTCTTGGATTTTCACAGTAACTTCATTGCAGCATTAGTGTGAGCCTAATTGTGACAACAAAGATTTTTTTTTTGAAGTAACATCCCAGAAGCTGCTATACATCAGGAAATAGAAGGGAAGGAGGAACTCAGGAAAATTACAGTCACCAGGAAAGTGGTACTGAGTAAATGTTTGGAACTTCAGGTTAACAAGAGCTCAGGTCCCAGATGGACTTCACCCTGGGATCTTAAAAGAAGTGGCGAGTGAGATAGTTGATGCATTGATTTTAATTTTCCATATCTCCCTAGATTCAGGTAAGGTCCCAGTAGATTAGATTATAGCAGTGGAGAATCCCAGCCGAGGTTACTGTCAGGTCGGCAATGATTTTATTAAATGGCCTCAGTCCCCTCCTGCTCCTTGTTCGTATGTAATGTGAAGACTTAGACATGGAATGGTGTCCAAATGAGTGATGGACCAGAGGATGCTCAGAACGTTCAGTCTCATTCACAGTCGAAAACCCTGCCTCGAAGTACTGTGGGAAGGAGACAGAATTGATGAATTTTTTTTAAAAATCTGATTATTTTCAATAAAACAAATCCCAAGAATGTAATGTTGGATGATTCATCCCAAGGTATGAATGTAACACTCACCTCTCAGCAGCATCTTTGGAGTTTGGTTTAAGCATGTAGATATTATGGGTGAGGCTCAATACTCTCATGAACTCTCTTGTCCTTTCTCGTTTGAATGTTTGCAACTGTGTTAAACAGTGACAATACCTGATGATTCACTCCAATGTGGAAGGGCTACAGGGTGTTTAAGTTGCAATGAGGTTAAACGTGGGTGCTTGTGAATTAACTTACTTCATGGGCTTGAACATGGCTTTTCCAAAGTTCTGAAATTTTAGAAGTAATTTCAGATGGACTCCACTTGGCTTCACAACTTGCAGAGAAAGTGAGAGGGAAAAGAAACAAGGAAATTGAAAGTTACAACAGATAAAATTGTATTCCTTACAGTACATGTTATCTTCATTTGAATTCCGCCCTCAGATACTGCTCGCGATCCAAGACAAACACAGTGTAAAATACTTGAAAGCATGCAGTGGCTTCAGAGCAGAAAAACACTTTGGTTTTATAATGAGGGCAGACTGAACACGTACTCATAGCTTTAAGTGGGAAATTCACATCTTCTGCCCATATCTCTCATCATGTAGTTATAAGCCGTAATTCTCATGGTTTATGGAAAAGTGCTGCCTTCCGCAGAATGATGCACAAAGTTCCAAACAATTAAACTAAGTGTAGTTTTGCTTGTGCGTTTCAGAATGAACAAAAACTACCACTTGCACCATGCAAACCAGTTTACAGATAGATGTAGTAACTTCTGCCATGGCCTTTCATTGTCAGGTACCATATCCATGCAGGATAAGCTCATGCTTCTTATTCACCAAATATAGAACCTTATACACACGTCATATAAGTTCAGAGGTGGTAGATTTAGAACTGAGATGAGGAAGAACTACTTCTCGCAGATGGTGCCAAATTTGTGGAACTCGCTGCCCCATAGTATGGTGGAATCGGAGTCATTAAATGGTTTCAAGAAGGAGATAGGGATATTTCTGATTTTAAAAACAGGTTAAATGGATGTGGGGAACAGGTGAGGAGGTGGATTTGAGACCAGGAAGAGATCAGCAATGATCTGATTGAATGGCAGAGAGGCTCGAAGGGCTGAATTGCTTACTTCTGCTCCGAATTCCTTTGCTCCTATGTTCCTATGTCCTATGTTACGGCCCTAAAACTATTGTCCCTTCTGCACACCAGTACCAGATTAAGGTAGCAAAAATACCAAAATGCGGAGTTCAGTTCTAACATTAACACCCCACCATTATTGTACAGATTCGGAGTCATGGGATATACACCATATTATCAGGTGTAAAAGTCCTAGCTTCATTGTGCCCGAGATGCCAGTAGCATATTGGGAACCAAATCTAAATGTTATAATGAGCCAGTCTTGCATAATGGGGTAAGAACGTTCACTTCGGAACAGATGTGTGAAGCATTTCTTGAGCTGCAATTCTGGTCCGTATATCCTGGATCATATTATCAGTTCTTTACAACATTGAACATGGTGGAAAGTTATTATTTTTTTTTTTTAATGTTTTTATTCTCCATTTTCACATTTTCCTTCAAAATTTACACCCCACCAACAGGCAACAAACGGTAACAAATACAAAGTCAATACCATTAACATCAACAAAGATCCCATCCTCCCATCACCCCACCCAACTGTCAATATATGCGTCAAATAAAATAAACCCTCCCACGGTGGGGAAAAAAACAAAAGCGAGAAAGAAAAAGGAGCCCGGAATCGCCCATGGCCACCATTAACCGATAGCGTCGCCCCCATCGCACCCCCTCCGCCCCCCCCCCCCCCCACCACCACCACCACGACAACACTCAATGCCATCCAACCTCCAAAATAGTACCGTAAATGACACCCAAGAGTTGTAAACCCCCTCTCCCCAACTCCTCCCCCTCCACTTCCTCTTGGAAAACTCCTCCCCCCAACCTCGGTTCCTTCCACCCAACTTTCCACCCCGGCTAGACCACTCGGACCCTGTTCTGCCAGGCTCCGATGGCCGCAGCCCCTCCTCCCACCTCACTCCCGTTCACTGGCCGGCTGAAACTGGCCAGCGTGGAGGCCCCCGCCCAGGTCCTTTCCCCCTTGTCCGACCCCAGGAAAAACCCAGAAGTCCCCTTTTAGCACACAAACCCCGCATATCCACCTACACCCCAAAGAGCCCTCATTTCGACTGAAAGTCCCACTTCTTCCCTTGTCCAAATATACACAACGTTGGCTCCTATAGCCCATACACCAGGACGCAGTGAAACAAAAAAGAAAAAAAAATACAGTCATGAGGCTACGTTGGTACATGACCATTTCTCAATTCTGCCACAGTCGTTCTGCCTTCACAAACTCCTCCGCTGCTTCTGCCGTCCCAAAATAAAAGTCCGTGAACTTGTAGGTCACCCTCAGCTTCGCTGGATATGCAATGCCGCACTGCACCCTGCTAACGTACAGTGCCCTCTTCACTCGGTTGAAGGCAGCCCGCCTCCCTGCCAGCTCCACTGTAAAGTCGTGGTACCCTCTTCACACGGTTGAAGGCAGCCCGTCTCCTCACCAGCTCCACCGTAAAGTCCTGGTATACACGTATACCAGCTCCAGCCCACTGCACCACCCGCTTCTGCTTGGCCCAGCTCAGGACCTTCTCCTTTACACTGTGTAGCGCACAAAGACTCACGAGAGACGAATAGAGATGAAGTCGATGAGGCTTTATTAAGCGTGACTTGTTCCCCGCAGTTCAGCAACAGACTGGCCTGAGGGGGAGAACTCCTGGTTCTTATACTCCGCCTTCAGGGCGGAGCTAGGGATCAACGGCCAACCAGGACCCGGGATCTGTCAGCCAATGACATCACGGCTTCACAGTCCCACATGACCCCTAATGCATACTACCACATTCACCCCTTGTAAAAAATGAACCCGGCAGGGTGGTGCTTCGCATGGTGGTAGGGGTTTACAAGGCTGGTCCTGGGAGGAAAAAAACTTTTGCATGTCATCACAGTGCCCTACACTGGGCTATGTACAGGGTTTTTTTTTTGTTTTGAACTATTTACAGTATTCGTAAGAGGGAAAAAAAAAGGAAAAAAAATTCTCGTGAAAGTCCACAACATTCTAGTGTTACACCGATGCCACGAGTCGGTCGGGCGGTCTGGTCGTCCTTGTCGATCGCCTCAGCCCCGGTGGTGGTGGTGCTTGTTCCAGTGTTGTCGTCTCCGGGAGCTTTACGGTGTCTGCTTCTGCTTCACTCCTGGTCGGACATGGGAGGAGGACCGATCCTCCCGGGAAGGGGGCGGTCGCGGGGTGCGCCGGTGGCAGGGAGGGGGTGATTGGTGTCGGGGGGGGTGCGTGTTGCCGACGGGCGCCAGGTCTCGCAGGGAGACCGTGTCCTGTCGGCCGTCGGGGTACGCCACGTAGGCGTACTGCGGGTTCGCGTGGAGGAGGTGAACCCTCTCGACCAACGGGTCCGACTTGTGCGCCCGCACATGTTTCCGGAGCAAGATGGGTCCTGGGGCCGCCAGCCAGGTTGGCTGCGACGTTCCAGAGGAGGACTTCCTGGGGAAGACAAGGAGGCGCTCATGAGGCGTTTGATTAGTGGTAGTACACAACAGCGACCGGATGGAGTGGAGAGCGTCCGGGAGGACCTCCTGCCACCGTGAAACTGGGAGATCCCTGGACCGTAGGGCCAGTAGGACGGTCTTCCAGACCGTGCCGTTCTCCCTCTCTACTTGCCCGTTCCCCCGGGGGTTGTAGCTGGTCGTCCTGCTCGAGGATATACCCTTGCTAAGCAGGAACTGGCGCAGCTCGTCACTCATGAAGGAGGACCCCCTGTCGCTATGGATATATGCGGGGCAACCGAACAGTGTGAATATGGTGTTAAGGGCTTTAATAACTGTGGCCGCTGTCATGTCGGGGCAGGGGATGGCGAAAGGGAAACGAGAGTACTCGTCCACCACGTTCAGGAAGTATGTGTTGCGGTCGGTGGAGGGGAGGGGCCCTTTGAAATCCAGACTGAGGCGTTCAAAGGGACGGGAAGCCTTGATCAGGTGCGCTCTATCCGGCCTGAAAAAGTGCGGTTTGCACTCTGCGCAGATGTGGCAGTTCCTGGTGACTGTACGGACCTCCTCCACGGAGTAGGGGAGGTTGCGGGACTTTATAAAATGGTAGAACCGAGTGACCCCCAGGTGGCAGAGGTCCTCGTGGAGGGTTTGGAGACGGTTAATTTGTGCGTTGGCACATGTGCCACGGGATAGGGCATCGGACGGCTCGTTCAGCTTTCCGGGACGGTACAAGATCTCATAGTTGAAGGTGGAGAGCTCGATCCTCCACCTTAAGATCTTGTCATTTTTAATTTTGCCCCGCTGTGCATTATCGAACATGAAAGCTACTGACCGTTGGTCAGTGAGGAGAGTGAATCTCCTGCCGGCCAGGTAATGCCTCCAATGTCGCACAGCTTCCACTATGGCTTGGGCTTCCTTTTCCACTGAGGAGTGGCGGATTTCTGAGGCGTGGAGGGTTCGGGAGAAAAAGGCCACGGGTCTGCCCGCTTGGTTAAAGGTGGCCGCTAGAGCTACGTCGGAGGCGTCGCTCTCGACCTGGAAGGGGAGGGGCTCGTCGATGGCGCGCATCGTGGCCTTTGCGATATCCGCTTTGATGCGGCTGAAGGCCTGGCAAGCCTCTGTCGACAGAGGGAAGGTCGTGGTCTGTATTAGGGGGCGGGCCTTGTCTGTGTACTGGGGGACCCACTGGGCGTAATATGAAAAGAACCCCAGGCAGCGTTTTAGGGCTTTTGAGCAGTGAGGGAGGGGATATTCCATGAGGGGGCGCATACGTTCGGGGTCGGGGCCTATTATCCCATTGCGCACTACATATCCCAAGATGGCTAGCCGGTTTGTGCTGAAAACGCACTTGTCCTCGTTGTATGTGAGGTTCAAGGCTTTAGCGGTCTGGAGGAATTTTTGGAGGTTGGCGTCGTGGTCCTGCTGATCGTGGCCGCAGATGGTTACGTTGTCGAGATACGGGAACGTGGCCTGCAACCCGTGTTGATCAACCATTCGGTCCATCTCTCGTTGGAAGACCGAGACCCCGTTTGTGACACCAAATGGGACCCTTAGGAAGTGGTATAATCGCCCGTCTGCCTCGAAGGCTGTGTACTTGCGGTCACTTGGGCGGATGGGGAGCTGATGGTAGGCGGACTTGAGGTCCACGGTGGAGAAGACTTTATATTGGGCAATCCGATTGACCATGTCGGATATGCGGGGGAGAGGGTACGCATCTAGCTGTGTGTACCTGTTGATGGTCTGGCTATAGTCTATGACCATCCTTTGCTTCTCCCCTGTCTTTACTACTACCACCTGTGCTCTCCAGGGACTATTGCTGGCCTGGATTATGCCTTCCTTCAGTAGCCGCTGGACTTCGGACCGAATTAATGTCCGGTCCTGGGCGCTGTACCGTCTGCTCCTAGTGGCGACGGGTTTGCAATCCGGGGTGAGGTTTGCAAACAAGGATGGGGGCTCAACCTTGAGGGTTGCGAGGCCGCAGATAGTGAGTGGGGGTATTGGGCCGCCAAATTGGAAGGTTAGGCTCTGCAGGTTGCACTGGAAGTCTAATCCCAGTAATGTGGGCGCGCAGAGTTGGGGAAGGACGTAGAGCCTGTAGTTTTTAAACTCCCTCCCTTGCACCGTTAGGGTCACTATGCAGAAGCCTTTGATCTGTACGGAGTGGGATCCTGCAGCTAGGGAAATCTTTTGCGCACTGGGACGGATGGTCAAAAAACACCGTCTTACCGTGTCGGGGTGGATGAAGCTTTCTGTGCTCCCGGAGTCGACCAGGCATGGTGTCTCGTGCCCGTTGATCAGCACCGTTGTTGTCGTCGTCTGGAGCGTCCGGGGCAGTGCTTGGTCCAGCGTCATTGAGGCCAGACGTGGTCGTAGTGCTTCAGCGTCTTCCTCGAACCCCGTTGAGCCGTCGATGCTGGGGTCCATTGTTGCTGTCCAAGATGGCGGCGGGGGTGAACAAAATGGCCGCCCCATGCATCGCACATGGCTGGGGGGGTCACAAGATGGCGGCGGGGGTGGACAAAATGGCCGCCCCCATGCGTCGCACAGGGCTGGGGGGTCCCAAGATGGCGGCGCCCCTCCTCCCCTCGTGGTGGCCGGGACCCAAAATGGCGGCGCCTGCGGGTCGCACATGGGGCGCTGGGGGGGTTGGGGAGCGTTTGAAACGCGCAGGACTCCTTGTTCGCCGGGGACAGCGGTGGCCGGGACCCAAAATGGCTGCGCCTGCGGGTCGTACATGGGGCGCTGGGGGGGTTGGGGAGCGTTAGAAACGCGCAGGACTCCTTCTTCTCCGGGGACAGCGGCGACCTCCCGGGACCGGCACACAGCCGCGAAATGGCCCTTTTTCCCGCAGCTCTTGCAAATCGCTGCGCGGGCCGGGCAGCGCTGCCGGGGGTGTTTCGCCTGGCCGCAGAAATAGCAGCGGGCCCCCCCGGGACGACTTGGCGCCTGAACCGCGCAAGCCTGTGGGGTGGGGGGGGTGGGTTTGTCGCGACAGGGGTCCACGGAGCCCAAGGGGCTGCCGCGCGGTCGGGGCCGTATGCGCGGGCGTTTCGCGCGGCCACATCTAGGGAGGCTGCAAGGGCCCGTGCCTCTGAGAGTCCTAGCGACTCTTTTTCTAAAAGTCTTTGGCGGATTTGGGGAGAGTTCATACCTGCCACAAAAGCATCGCGAATTAACATGTCCGTGTGTTCAATCGCGTTTACCGGCGGGCAGCTGCAGGCCCGTCCCAAAATTAGCAGCGCGACGTAGAATTCGTCTAGCGATTCTCCGGGACTTTGCCGTCTCATTGCGAGTTGGTAGCGTGCGTAGATCTGGTTCACTGGGCGAACATAGATGCTCTTTAGTGCTGCGAGCGCCGTCTGGAAATCCTCTGCGTCTTCTATGAGAGGGTAAATTTCCGGGCTTACCCTCGAGTGCAGGACCTGTAGTTTCTGGTCTTCTGTGACCTGGCCGGTTCGGAGGTAGGCTTCGAAACAAGTCTGCCAGTGTTTAAAAACTGCTGCTGAGTTCACTGCGTGGGGGCTGATCCTCAGGCATTCCGGGATGATCCTGAGCTCCATAGTCCTTTAAGCACGCTTAATAAATTGTAGCGCACAAAGACTCACGAGAGACGAATAGAGATGAAGTCGATGAGGCTTTATTAAGCGTGACTTGTTCCCCGCAGTTCAGCAACAGACTGGCCTGCGGGGGAGAACTCCTGGTTCTTATACTCCGCCTTCAGGGCGGAGCTAGGGATCAACAGCCAACCAGGACCCGGGATCTGTCAGCCAATGACATCACGGCTTCACAGTCCCACATGACCCCTAATGCATACTACCACACACTGTACCTACGGAAGCACAGAGTCACTACTCTTGGCGGCTCACTCACCTTTGGTACAGGGCTCCACGACCGATGTGCCCGATCCAGCTCATATCGGGAGGGATCCTCCCCCTCCCCCAATAGTTTCGCCAACATCGCGGCAAAATACTCAGTCGGCCTCGGTCCTTCAACTCCTTCAGGCAGCCCCACAATCCTCAAATTCTGTTGCCTGGACCTGTTTTCTAGGTCTTCCATTTTGCCTCGCAGGTCCTTGTTGATCTCCATCACCTTCCGCATTGTGGAAAGTTATTAAACACACTGCCTTGATTTTGCTGTGTGCTGGTGCAAGTGCAAAGTAATAAGATAAAATTAACCCTACTAAATTAGCAGCTGAGTTGCTTTCTGGTGCAAATTAGCATACATCACAGCAGCTCTGCTACTTTGACGTTCTGACGTTGAAGTCCAGGAGGATTGGCAGCAGAGTGTTTCAGATATTTCCTGTTACTCCAAGGGCTATGGGGGAAAAGGCAGGGGAGTGAATTGCTGTTGCAAAGAGCCAGCACGGACACAATGGGCGAAATGGCTTCCTGCGCTGTGATCATTCTAAAATCCTATGAAACGGATACATTTTCTAAACAGCACTTTTAACAAATAGCTTCAACAATATTCCTAAATTTCATGTCTGGTGGGATGAGTTTTTAGTTTGTCTTCACACTATTTCCCATGTAAGAAATAAGCTTTGTACAGTTTGTACCAATTCTTGCTAATACACAGGGTCCACACATGCAGATTGGGTTCTAATTTTATCCTTCTGCATAATGTTGAATTAAACATCTGATATGCACACTTTTGGGAACAAGGTCCACTTCTCTACTTACCTTAGATACAAACATCACTTTATCAGCTTCAGTGTTTGTGTCCTGCTGCCAGGGAAATAAATCATGCTTGTGCACGTGTAGAAAGTAGTGCAGATTTATTTTTAAAATATTTTTATCTAAGCATTTATAAATATATACATAAAACACAATCCAAAACCAAGAAAGAGAGAGCATACAGGAAATCACATAGCCAATAAATAACACCCCATCCTCCCTGCCGTTCCTCTCCACCCAGCCTGCCTCCCCCCTTTTTACCTCCCTATAACCCCCCCCCCCCCCCCCCCCCCCCCCCGCGACCCGGCCACTACTGCTGATGTCTTAATTATCCTTGAAGAGATCACTAAAAAGCTTCCATCTCCGGACGAACCCTCCCACAGACCCTCTCAATGCGGAAAGTAGTGCACATTTAGACTAATCTGGATTTACACGATGGTCTAAAGTTGAAGAGACATGAATGCAATCAGCAGAGCCAGCAGTGAACAAGGATGGGAGGGTTAAATGTGCGGAGGCTTTTGAACGTTATCATGATGCTGGCGAGGGAGGGGGAGGCGGAGATAGTGGTGGCGATGGACGCTGAGAAAGCCTTCGATAGGGTCGAGTGGGGGTACCTGTGGGAGGTGCTGAAGAGGTTCGGGTTTGGGGAGGGGTTTGTCAGGTGGGTTAAGCTGTTGTATGAGGTCCCGATGGCGAGTGTGGCCACAAATAGGAGGAGGTCCGAGTACTTTCGGTTGCACCGAGGGACGAGACAGGGGTGTCCCCTGTCCCCCCTGCTCTTCGCACTGGCAATTGAACCCCTGGCTATGGCACAGAGAGAGTCGAGGAACTGGAGGGGGTTGGTGCGGGGTGGGGAGGAGCATAGGGTGTCGCTTTATGCGGACGACCTGCTGCTGTATGTGGCGGGAGTGGGGAAGATCTCGGAAACTTACCAGGTGATGCAGGAGGAGGAGGAGGCCTCGGTGGTGGAGTTGAAAGGTAAGTGGGAGGAGGAGTTGGGAGAGGAGATCGAAGAGGGGGCGTGGGCAGATGCCCTAGGGAGGGTGAACTCTTCCTCTTCATGCGCGAGGCTCAGCCTCATACAGTTTAAGGTGCTGCACAGGGCACACATGACCGGGACAAGGATGAACAGGTTCTTTGCGGGTGAGGACAGGTGTGTTAGGTGCTCAGGGAGCCCAGCAAATCACACCCATATGTTCTGGGTCACATTTCTCCCAGCGCTGGAGAAATTTTGGAAGGGCGTATCGAGGACGGTGTCGAGGGTGGTAGGATCCAGGGTCAAACCGGGCTGGGGGCTTGCAATATTTGGGGTGGCAGAGGAGCCGGGAGTGCAGGAGGCGAAAGAGGCCGGAATTCTGGCCTTCGCGTCCCTGGTAGCCCGGCGAAGGATTTTCCTCCAGTGGAAAGATACGAGGCCCCCAAACGTGGAATCCTGGATCAGCGATATGGCAGGGTTCATTAAATTGGAGAGGGTGAAATTCGCCTTGAGAGGGTCGTTACAAGGGTTCTTTAGGCGGTGGCAACCGTTCTTAGACTTTCTGGCAGAACGATAGACATTGGTCAATGGCAGCAGCAGCTTGGGGGGTGGGGGGGGGGGGGCGGTTTACTTTATTTTTGTTTATGTTATTTACACTTGAAGGGTCTGAGGGGGTGTATACACCTGTTGTCTTAAGTCGGGGTGTTAATGTTAATTTATTATTTAGGTACAGGGGGGGAGGGGTTTGGGGGGTTGCTTTTTTAGATTGTGTTTTGTATTTAACCCTGTTGGGTTCTTTTTTCTTTCTCATTTTGTTATTGATATTTTATGAAAACCTTTAATAAAAATTATTTTTTAAAAAAAGGATGGGAGGGTTAAATGTTTAAACCAAATACCCTTTTTATACCAAGGAGCAGTTGAACAAGTTGTCAGCAGATTTCGTTGCTCCGAGCCATAATGGGAGTGTGAAAAAATTGCTGAGGTGCGAATAGTGACAGCGAGCTTCGACCATAAGTAAGTGGAAAAAAATGCCGAGATGCTTTTTTTCTCATTTCTGTTGACTCATGCATCCTTCTCCTGCAGCAGGAGCAGATACAATGCCTGCTCTAAGCCAGCTCAAATAGTGCAGGCACAGCACAAAGAGGAACAACTTAGAATGGCCAAAATGATCCAAACACTTAAAAACAAAGTTAACATCACCTGGTTTTCAGGTTTGAAACTGCTTGCTTCATTTTGTTTGTCAATGTGCCGAATACATTTATTGATCAAGATTAAAATTTTGATCCTTCTGGGCCTTCTGCTAATCTTGATCACAAACATGTGCATGAGGCTGCACCAAGATCGTTTACTGGGAGTCTAACAAAAACTGTTCAGGATAAGAGAAGGTTAAATATCTCTCATACCTTCTTTACAATTGCATCTCCCATTCAAAGCCTTTTCGTCGTACGTGTAATCTATAAAATATGTTAAAAAAATATTTTATTTCTTTATTTTATTTTTAAAAATATGTTTATTCAAATTTTTCCAACAACATTTTTTAACAAACCCCCCCCCCCATAACAAAAAGAAGAAAGACCACAAACACCACATACAAAATTAATAAACTACTTATACATTGGGTTTCTCCCGCATATATTAACCCCCCCATATGACATTCAAAAGTACCCTTGGGGAACCCCCCCCCCACCCACCCAAATACCCCCCCGAAAGAGACCCCCCCTCCCTCCCCTGGGTTGCTGCGCGACCTCCTCCTAGCGCTCCGCCAAAAAGTCTAGGAACGGTTGCCACCGCCTGAAGAACCCCTGCACAGACCCTCTCAAGGCAAACTTTATCCTCTCCAGCTTAATGAACCCTGTCATGTCATTTATCCAGGCTTCCACACTGGGGGGCTTCGCGTCTTTCCATAATAGCAAGATCGTCCGCCGGGCTACCAGGGACGCAAAGGCCAGAATACCGGCCTCATTTGCCTCTTGCACTCCCGGTTCGCCCGTTACCCCAAATAATGCCAACCCCCAAATCGGCTTGACCTGGACTTTCACCACCTTGGACATAGTCCTCGTGAAACCCCTCCAGAACCCATCCAGTGCCGGGCACGACCAGAACATGTCGACGTGATTTGCCGGGCTTCCCGAGCACCCCCCACACCTGTCCTCCATCCCAAAGAACCTACTCAACCTCGCCCCTGTCATATGCGCTCTGTGAGTAACCTTAAATTGTATTAGGCTGAGCCTGGCGCAAGAGGAAGAGGAGTTAACCCTACTCAGGGCATCAGCCCACAGACCCTCATCAATCTCCTCCCCAAGCTCCTCCTCCCACTTGCCCTTTAACTCCTCTACCGAAACCTCCTCCTCTTCTTTCATCTTTTGATAGATCGCCAAAACCTTGCCTTCTCCGACCCAGACACCTGAAATCACCCTGTCCTGAATCCTCTGTGCCGGGAGCAACGGGAATTCCCTCACCTGCTGCCTCACAAATGCCCTCACTTGCATATACCTGTACGCATTTCCCGGGGGTAACCCAAACTTCTCCTCCAGCGCCTCTAGGCTCGCAAACGTCCCATCTATAAACAGGTTCCCCATTCTTCTGATCCCTGCCCGATGCCAGCTCCGAAACCCCCCATCCATCCTTCCCGGGACGAACCGATGGTTCTCCCGAATCGGGGATGAAACCGAGGCTCCCATCTCGCCCTATGCCGTCTCCACTTCAACGTTGCCGCCACCACCGGACCCGTGGTGTACCTTGTCGGCGAGAGCGGCAGCGGTGCCGTCACCAGCGCCCTCAGGCTCGTGCCCCTGCAGGACGCCATCTCCAACCTCTTCCACGCCACCGCCTCTCCCTCTATTACCCACTTACGGATCATCGCCACGTTGGCTGCCCAATAGTAGCCGCACAGATTCGGCAGCGCCAGCCCTCCCCTATCCCTGCTACGCTCCAGAAACACCCTCTTTACCCTCGGGGTCTTATTTGCCCACACAAAACCCATGATGCTCCTACCTACCCGTTTAAAAAAGGCCTTGGTAATCATAATGGGAAGGCACTGGAACACAAAGAGAAACCTCGGGAGGACCATCATTTTAACCGACTGTACCCTGCCCGCTAGCGAGAGTGGCAGCACATCCCATCTTTTGAAATCCTCCTCCATCTGCTCCACCAACCGCGTCAAATTGAGCTTGTGCAGGGCCCCCCAGTTCCCAGCCACCTGGATCCCCAAGTACCGAAAGTTCCTTTCCGCCTTCTTCAATGATAGGTCGTCTATCCCCCTTCCCTGGTCCCCTGGATGCATCACAAAGAGCTCACTTTTCCCTACATTGAGCTTATAGCCCGAGAAGTCCCCAAACTCCCTTCGGATCTGCATGACCTCCACCATCCCCTCCACTGGATCTGCCACATACAGCAACAGGTAAAATATTTTATTTATAATATAATTGTAAGATTAATAATCTAAGAAGCAGTTAAAATTCCATTTTGGGTCTCTATGAAGCAGTTTACACTTTGGAATGATCATAAAAATGACAGTGGGTCACTGTCCGTGTGGAACATAGAACATAGAAAATACAGCACAGAACAGGCCCTTCGGCCCACGATGTTGTGCCGAACCTTTGTCCTAGATTAATCATAGATTATCATTGAATTTACAGTGCAGAAGGAGGCCATTCGGCCCTTTGAGTCTGCACCGGCTCTTGGAAAGAGCACCCTACCCAAACTCAACACCTCCACCCAACACCAAGGGCAATTTGGACATTAAGGGCAATTTATCATTGGCCAATTCACCTAACCCGCACATCTTTGGACTGTGGGAGGAAACCGGAGCACCCGGAGGAAACCCACGCAGACACGGGGAGGACGTGCAGACTCCGCACAGACAATGACCCAAGCCAGAATCGAACCTGGGACCATGGAGCTGTGAAGCAATTGTGCTATCCACAATGCTACCGTGCTGCCCTTAAGAACAAATAAATCTACACTATATCATTTTACCGTCATCCATGTACCTATCCAATAGCTGCTTGAAGGTCCCTAATGTTTCCGACTCAACTACTTCCACAGGCAGTGCATTCCATGCCCCCACTACTCTCTGGGTAAAGAACCTACCTCTGATATCCCTCCTATATCTTCCACCTTTCACCTTAAATTTATGTCCCCTTGTAATGGTGTGTTCCACCCGGGGAAAAAGTCTCTGACTGTCTACTCTATCTATTCCCCTGATCATCTTATAAACCTCTATCAAGTTGCCCCTCATCGTTTTCCGCTCTAATGAGAAAAGGCCTAGCACCCTCAACCTTTCCTCATAAGACCTACTCTCCATTCCAGGCAACATCCTGGTAAATCTTCTTTGCACCTTTTCCAGAGCTTCCACATCCTTCCTAAAATGA
The DNA here is from genome assembly GCF_047496885.1 of Scyliorhinus torazame. NCBI lineage: Eukaryota > Metazoa > Chordata > Chondrichthyes > Carcharhiniformes > Scyliorhinidae > Scyliorhinus > Scyliorhinus torazame. The sequence goes on along the minus strand of NC_092724.1, from coordinate 140,140,125 downwards.
GGCGACCAGAACTGTACACAGTACTCCAAATGTGGCCTTACCAAAGTTTTGTACAGCTGCATCATCACCTCACGGCTCTTAAATTCAATCCCTCTGTTAATGAACGCGAGCACACCATAGGCCTTCTTCACAGCTCTATCCACTTGAGTGGCAACTTTCAAAGATGTATGAACATAGACCCCAAGATCTCTCTGCTCCTCCACATTGCCAAGAACTCTACCGTTAACCCTGTATTCCGCATTCATATTTGTCCTTCCAAAATGGACAACCTCATACTTTTCAGGGTTAAACTCCATCTGCCACTTCTCAGCCCAGCTCTGCATCCTATCAATGTCTCTTTGCAGCCGACAACAGCCCTCCTTACTATCCACAACTCCACCAATCTTTGTATCGTCTGCAAATTTACTGACCCACCCTTCAACTCCCTCGTCCAAGTCATTAATGAAAATCACAAACAGCAGAGGACCCAGAACTGATCCCTGCGGTACGCCACTGGTAACTGGGATCCAGGTTGAATATTTGCCATCCACCACCACTCTCTGACTTCTATCGGTTAGCCAGTTTGTTATCCAACTGGCCAAATTTCCCACTATCCCATGCCTCCTTACTTTCTGCATAAGCCTACCATGGGGAACTTTATCAAATGCCTTACTAAAATCCATGTACACTACATCCACTGCTTTACCTTCATCCACATGCTTGGTCACCTCCTCAAAGAATTCAATAAGATTTGTTAGGCAAGACCTACCCCTCACAAATCCGTGCTGACTATCCCTAATCAAGCAGTGTCTTTCCAGATGCTCAGAAATCCTATCCTTCAGTACCCTTTCCATTACTTTGCCTACCACCGAAGTAAGACTAACTGGCCTGTAATTCCCAGGGTTATCCCTAGTTCCTTTTTTGAACAGGGGCACGACATTCGCCACTCTCCAATCCCCTGGTACCACCCCTGTTGACAGTGAGGATGAAAAGATAATTGCCAACGGCTCTGCAATTTCATCTCTTGCTTCCCATAGAATCCTTGGATATATCCCGTCAGGCCCGGGGCTCTTGTCTATCCTCAAGTTTTTCAAAATGCCCAACACATCTTCCTTCCTAACAAGTATTTCCTCGAGCTTACCAATCTGTTTCACACTGTCCTCTCCAACAATATCGCCCCTCTCATTTGTAAATACAGAAGAAAAGTACTCATTCAAGACCTCTCCTATCTCTTCAGACTCAATACACAATCTCCCGCTACTGTCCTTGATTGAACCTACCCTCGCTCTAGTCATTCTCATATTTCTCACATATGTGTAAAAGGCCTTGGGGTTTTCCTTGATCCTACCCGCCAAAGATTGTTCATGCCCTCTCTTAGCTCTCCTAATCCCTTTCTTCAGTTCCCTCCTGGCTATCTTGTATCCCTCCAATGCCCTGTCTGAACCTTGTTTCCTCAGCCTTACATAAGTCACCTTTTTCCTCTTAACAAGACATTCAACCTCTCTTGTCAACCGTGGTTCCCTCACTCGACCATCTCTTCCCTGCCTGACAGGGACATAAATATCAAGGTCACGTAGCACCTGTTCCTTGAACAAGTTCCACATTTCACTTGTGTCCTTCCCTGCCAGCCTATGTTCCCAACTTATGCACTTCAATTCTTGTCTGACAACATCGTATTTACCCTTCCCCCAATTGTAAACCTAGTCCTGTTGCACGTACCTATCCCTCTCCATTACTAAAGTGAAAGTCACAGAATTGTGGTCACTATCTCCAAAATGCTCCCCCACTAACAAATCTATCACTTGCCCTGGTTCATTACCAAGTACTAAATCCAATATTGCCCCTCCTCTGGTCGGACAATCTACATACTGTGTTAGAAAAGCTTCCTGGACACACTGCACAAACACCACCCCATCCAAACTATTTGATCTAAAGAGTTTCCACTCAATATTTGGGAAGTTAAAGCCACCCATGACTACTACCCTGTGACTTCTGCACCTTTCCAAAATCTGTTTCCCAGATTTGGAGTTTGCACATTCTCCCTGTGTTTGCTTGGGTTTCACCCCCACAACCCAAAAGATGTGCAGGGTAGGTGGGTTGGGCATATCTTTTTATTAAAACAGTAAAAAAATATAAACAAGGCCAAACGGTACAAACACTAATTTTGTGTTGGAGGGTACCCTCCCCTCAGTACGAATGTACGGGGAGGTTTGGGGGGGGGGTGCTGGATACACTGATTATTAAAAGAGTTCACAGCACATTTCTACAAAATACAAATGGTACAAGCACTAAACTTTGCGCTGAAGAGACCAGATACCCTCGCCTCTACACCAACAGAAGAGAAAGGAAGGGGGTGTGGTGGGGAGAGAGGGGAAAGGAGAGTGGTGGGGAGGGCACAATAGGACATTGCCTGAACTATCTACGGAGGCACAAAAACAAACGAACCTTCAATTATGATGTGCCAGATTCCGGGAGTCCCCCAGAGGGGGTGAGGGGCAACCTAAATTGCCCTAAATTGGAAAAGAAAAATTAATTGGGTAGTTCAGCTTTTTAAAAAAGTGATCAGACTACTACTCGGACCTGTTTCCTTGGCATAGCAAAGGTCAGAATCGTTGAGGAGGCCACCTGACATCGATCAGACAGTGTGTAACTCCAGCGCTGTGCAAAAACCAAGTTACAAAAGTGCTCAGTTTGACCAGTGCTCCGGTTTCTTCCCACAGTCCAAAAATGTACAGGTTACGTGGATTGGCTATGCTAAAATTGACCCTTTGTGTCCAAGGATGTGCAGTTTAGGTGTGGTTACGGGGTTAGGGCGGGGCAGCGAGCCTGTCCTCTTTCAGTGGGTTAGTGCAGACTCGATGGGCCGAATGGCTTCCTTCTGCACTGCAGGGGTTCTATGATCAGACCTCCTCGGCACTTCCTAAACTTTAAAAAAAAATTGTCGTACCAATTCATTCCCCCCCCCCCCCCCCCCCCCCCCCCCCAAATTAAGGGGCAATTTATTATGGCCAATCCACCTAGCCTGCACATCTTTTGGGATTTGGGGGCAAAACCCACACAAACACGGGGAGACTGTGCAAACTCCACACGGACAGTGACCCAGAATCGAACCTGGGACCTCGGTGCTGTGAGGCAGCAGTGCTAACCACTGCGCCACCGTGCTGCCCCCGGCACTTCCTAAATGTAAGCAGAGCTTATTTAAACGTTTGAAGTAAGCAGGAACTTCTATCTGCAACCCACATGTAAGTCCGCTTGTGCAGAACTCTCTCTTTGTAACACGGGTGAGACTCGCCAACAGCAATTCGATTAAGTGCTGCCAGCCAGGAGTGTAACTATAATCTTTGGCTCTCAAATGTTTTTCCTCAAAATGGCAACCAAAGAATGTATGAAAGTGCACTCAATAATTTTTTTTAAAGTTTTATTTTTCAACTGCAGCAAAACTTTTAAATAAAACAAATCTAATCTGTGGCAGCTCGCTGAAATATTCAGTGAAAGCAGCTTCTGTTCACAATAAATGGATAGGCTGGAAAAGGAAAAATACATTGGGGTTTGCACAGCTGCCATACCAATCCTCACATCTGACTATTGAGCTCTGTGTCACTGGCAGTGACCTTTGATAACCTGGTATAATTCATTAACCCTTTAACTCCATCATATTTTGTGTAGAACTCCGAGAGAGGAAAGATCCAATCCACCATTCTCCTTTGGTTCAATCCTTGAAGTTACAGAACAGTGTGCTCAAACATTTGTGCAACCCACTTTCTCTTTACACAAAATATCTGTTTAGTTCATCTGCTGCTTTTATAGCTTGCAGAATAAACAGGAAGGCACGGTGGTTAACACTGCTGCCTCATGGGGCTGAGGACCCGGGTTCGATCCCGGGTCACTGTCCGTGTGGAGTTTGCACATTCGCCCCCTATTTGCATGGGGCTACCCAAAGATGTGCAGGCTAGGTAGGTTGGCCACGCTAAATTGCCCCTTCATTGGAAAAAAATAACTGGGTACTCTAAATGTATTTTTAAAAAATAGATTGTGGAATAATCAGTTAAAAAATTGAATAATCAGTGCTTAAAATAATTAATGAACTGATCAACTATTAAACAAGGCACTGTGCAAATGCAAAAATATCGACACACTTTGAAAGTTATTCAGGACTTTTCATATCAAGCTGCACACATTAGAAACACTGGAATTGATGTGGTCTTTAGTTAATTCCTCCCCCTAAAGAACAAAGAACAAAGAAAAGTACAGCACAGGAACAGGCCCTTCGGCCCCCCCAAGCCTGCGCCGACCATGCTGCCCGTCTAAACTAAAATCTTCTACACTTCCTGGGTCCGTATCGCTCTATTTCCATCCTATTCATGTATTTGTCAAGATGCCCCTTAAATGTCACTATCGTCCCTGCTTCCACCACCTCCTCCGGCAGCGAGTTCCAGGCACCCATTACCCTATGTGTAAAAAACTTGCCTCGTACATCTCCGAAAGGTACCATACCTTAAGAGGGCATTGGTGACCATGGACTGCCAGTGTCTGGGTCTATGATTTTGTTTGGCAAAGTACTGCCGTTTACTGCTGCCTTCTGCAAAACTGCTGACCAGGAAACTACCCCATTTAAGCCTGCATCAGGCATACTGGAAGGATTTAAAGATTAGTAAACAGCCTGTTTGGCCACATTATGAATGCACCTTTCGTGGCAATCAAGTGCTGAAGTGGGTTGTGAACTGAGAGTGTCTGGCCCAGCGGTAGGGGTGGTACCCACTGCACCACAAGACCTCCCTTCAGTTTGTTAGTAGTGTATTTCATTGTTGTGGCTGAACTCAGCTCAAACCTTTCTTTTAGATCTGCTTGTGTCAAACAACTGATCATTTCTCGTACTCTCCAAAAGCAGTAATTACTTTTGACCTGTGGTATGCGCATTCCAAATATCTGTTACATAGGTAATCATGGAGTCACTATTCATGTACACTGTCTCTCTGAGACTACTAGCACACCATTCTAGATTAGCCCCAAATTCTGCTGGTGTCTGAATGAGCTGGGATTAGTCCACAAATAAAAAGGCCTTTAATGCTTTCAGCCATTTTATTGCTATTTTTAACATGATTTAATATCCGCTGGATTGTGATTTGTTAAATGTGTAAGCAAGGAATATCAATTGTTATAGATTAGGAAATTATTTCAACAAAACCTTGTTATTACTAATCTTTACTGCTCCCAGCTAATAGTTAGGACTGTACACCTTACATACTGTAAAATTCTCACCTACTTTACAAGAAACCCTTGTGATAAGCTAGCTGTGTGATATTCCTTCTAACTCACTTTCCTTCGGTCCACTGTGACTCAAAACTGTGTGTCACAAGCACCTGTCGAAATTGGACCAATCCCTTTGCTGTTTAAGCACACACCCAAGTGAATGAATAATTTATGAAATGGTGTTCAGGATTGAATGTATTTTAGAACAAGCAAATTTGAAGTCGATATTCAGAGAGGGAGGGATAACAGACACGGGCAACTACAGATACAAGGGCCGGGATTCTCTCCTACCAGGCGGAACGGGGGTTCCCGGCGGGATGGAGTGGCGCGAACCACTCCGGCGTCGGGACGCCCCAAAGGTGCGGATTTCTCCACCCCTTTAGGGGCCAAGCCCTCACCTTTAGGGGATAGGCCCATGCCGGAGTGGTTGCCGTCCCGCCGGCTGGCGTGGAAGGCCTTTGGTGCCATGCCAGCTGGGGCCGAAGTCCACGCATGCGCGGGAGCGTCAGCGGATGCTGACGTCATCCCCCGCAGCTGCTGACGTCATCCCCCGCACATGCGCAGGGGGGTGGTCACCTCTGCGTCAGCCATCGCGGAGGCGATGGCCGACGCGGAGGGGAATGAGTGCCCCCACGGCACAGGCCCGCCCGCGGATCGGTGGGCCCTGATCGCGGGACAGGCCACCATGGGGGCACCCCCCGGGGTCAGATCGCCCCGCGTCCCCCCCAGGACCCCGGAGCTCACTCGCGCCGCCTGGTCCTGCCGGTACAGGAGGTGGTTTAATTCATGTCGGCGGGACCGGCATTACAGCAGCGGGACTTCTGGCCCATCGCGGGCCGGAGAATCGCTGGGGGGGCGGGGGCCCGCCGACTGGTGCGGCGTAATTCCCGCCCCTGCCAGCGAGGGGTCGGAGAATCACGCCCGAGGTCTTTGATTTTGTACAATATCATGGAATTAGCAGGCATCATCTGTCCAATAATAACATGAGGGGTCAGTTTAGCTCAGTTGGCTGGGCAGTTGGTTTGTGATGCAGAACAAGACCAACAACGTGGGTTCAATTACTGTACCAGCTGAGTTTATTCATGAAGGTGTGATGATCCTCAGGTTAAATCACCACCAGTCAGCTCGCCCCCCTCAAAGGGGACCAAAGAGAAAATACTGGAGAAAGCTCATTCAGACACCAGCAGAAATTGGAGCGAATCTACAATGGTGTGCTGGTAGACAAAGCTTTGACAAAGGATCATCTGGACTCGAAACATTAGCTCTTTTCTCTCCCTACAGATGCTGCCAGAGCTGTTGAGATTTTCTAGCATTTTCTCTTTGGTTTCAGATTCCAGCATCCACAGTAATTTGCTTTTGTATATTATTTTAGAACTGTCTAGCATGAAGTTCTCGGCTGTTAGCATCTTGCGAGAGGGTGGTGGTTGAGCAGACCCGAGCTTTCATTATCTTGTGGGATTTCGTCTTTTGCACCAATCAGTGCTCTAGAAGAGCTGCCCACGCTGAGCACCAGATGGAATGTCAGAGCAGTCATTCCATTAGGGGGCGGGGCGGTGGGGGACCTTCAAAAGCCTCTCATGAGATGAAGTCAAAACTGCAACAACGAAAAGATTTGTCCTGCTTTTCCCAACTTATAGCCTCATTTTCTCACTGGCAGTATAATTCAGGAGCCTAGTGTCGAGTGAGAGGAGGCTCATGTGGATCATAAATGGCGTGTGCCAGCAAGGCTGACCAGCCTGAGCATGCACCCAACGCGCTGGGGCGCAAATCCCAGGAGGCCATCGCGTGAGTTTGTACCGATACGACACATTTGTTATCCGGGATGCCTTTGTCTATCTGTAAGAGAACTTTAATTCCTTACCCGCTTCACTGACGTCAAGAACAGCCAAATCTTCAAGCAGCCGATCGAGAAAAGGATCCGATCGAGGGTACAGTGCATAGCGATCAATGGCCAAGTGAAACTTCAACCAGTTAGAAGCTAGGTAAACCTTGGAGCTGTAGCGTGTACCTGTTAACTCCCCCGTCCGTGCTCTTTTCCTTTGTGTGGAACACAAAAAAGAAAATAAGTTAAAATTAGTGAATCGCTCAGTGACACAACTCTTAGGACAAGGGTCTAACAGTTGCATTAAAATGAAAAGCAAGGACTTGCTTTGTTTATTTATTTTTTGTTTTCCTTATTTGAAGCACTGCTTTCACTTGGCCAAGTAAACAAAATTGCGTGCAAGATCAGGAATTGTGAACTGGAAACTAAGGGGATCAAAATGTAATTAAAAGGACCAGCAATCCCAAAGTGTCACAGTCGAGTTGAAAAGTATTAATAGCGGTAGAATGGTGTTTTCTTTAAGGTGAAATTCTGACTAAATATCAGTCAGGAAAATGAAAAACAAAATATAAGCCCTCACAGGAGGTTTTTGAAGGAAGAGTAAATAAAATATTTAATATCGCACTAAGAAATTCCACTGGCCTACATTTCCCACAGGTGCGGGGGCAACAACACAAACAGTGTTTGCTCCTGAGACTTGCACAGTCTTCCACTGTTCACTTCTCTCAGTGCTGTGATGATACCTTCAAATCTGCCCACTCGTTAAACTCACTAATACTGGTCTGGTCTGGAGCAAAATCACCCTCTTGCACCTTTGGAATACTGGATATGATAGTAATAATAATAATAACCGCTTATTGTCACAAGTAGGCTTCAATGAAGTTACTGTGAAAAGCCCCAAGTCGCCACATTCCGGCGCCTGTTCAGTTGCTACGTAATTACCTGTAGCAAGAGCTTAACAGAAATTTATGCGAACATTGTCATCCATTTTTCAAGGTGTACAAATCCTTGAATTAAATTAAGGATAAAACAAGAAGAATAATCTCTTCTTTTTTTTTAGCTCACTGAAGATCCTGAATCAACATTTACATAATTTTTCTGTCTGCCAAAATCATCAAATGGCACAAAATATGAGATTTAATTTTCCGGCCCTTGGTAGTGAAATGGTTGCTCTGGAATGCACAAAATGAGAGCTTGCAGCCTTTCCACTAGGCCCAGCTTGCAGGATCAGTCGCCGTTGGCCTTACTGCGCACGTACAAGATGTTCCCGAATTGGGCTTTTCAGCGGGACTCTGTTGTCAGTGTGGAGAGAGAAGCGGATAATGTATAGCTGTGCTCTAAAAGGCTTTATTCAGAATATCGGGAGTTTCAACCTCAACAGCCTTCGATTCTTATAAAAAGGCTGATCTCTGGGCACCATAGTTTGTTGGCAAGAGCGGAGAGACCAAGCAGTGTGTAGGATGTGAGTGTAAGTGTGAGACGTTCACTATCAGCACCTGTGTAATTGTGCAGAACGGTTGTCCACACGATTTGGTGCGTGCTGATTTGGTGCGTGCTGATTTGGTGCGTGCTGATTTAGTGCGTGCTGATTTGGTGCGTGCTGATTGGTGCGTGCTGATTTGGTGTGTGCTGATTTGGTGTGTGCTATCTCCACTACGGAGTTGCCAGTGACAGAGAACCTAAGCCAAGACAAAAGTACCTTCCATTGATGCTTGACCTATGGTTATAAGGGCTTCGACCCGAATGGACAACAATCTCTGCCTGGTTTCAATGTGTTGCTATTCAGGAGATCAGTGCCCCAACTGCTGAGAGCTCTGCTTCTGGATCAGTGGAGAATGCCCATCAGCAGGAGTAGATGCATTGGACACCAATAAGTTTGCTGCATCTGGGCATTAAACTTATCCAGCCCCTGTAGCCCTGCAAATGATAAACGATATGCCGGAAAATGGCACGAATCAGTTAGCCACCTTCATAGTTGTATCAGGCACAGGGCTGGCTCATGACTCAGCCACAGTAATACCTGGCATTTCATTCCAACCGCCTCTCACTGACACTCAGAAAACAGTCACGTTATTGTCAATGGGAGCAAGGAGTGCAAGATTACTAATGCACACCAAAGACAACTATTGCCGAGGACATGCATAAGGCTGAAGATTGTAACGGAGCTCTGGAGGTCATCACAGCTTTCTCCTTCAGCTAGTTGCCGGACAGGAAACTGTCCGAGGATAGCATGACTGATCGCTGACCATCTGTGCATTAATGGGATGAAAAGATGGACATAGAAATGAATGGTCTGACTTTCGAACCCCCAAGTATGAAGGAATTGCTGGGTGGCATAGCAGCGGGTATGGATAGTATACTTTTCGACGTCCTTCGCAGCCCTGTTCTTGCTCATAGTCTCACCGGTTTGACTACCAGATGAGCACTGAATGGCTCGCATTGTGCTGCGTACACCCAATGACATTATTGGAAAATGAGCTGTTTCCACCACAAGAGATTTAACAGCCAGATTACAGTCAAGGAACAAAAGTCAGTTCTGATGCAGAAGTCAAAAACACGGTTAATCTATTGTTCGCAGTTATGCTGATTTAGACAGTATTCATAACTGTTTGGGCATTTTAAGTGCACAGAGCTCACACATTGTACAGCCATGGATGGATGTCTAGAGCAATTTTCAAATGTGCACTTTTGATTTTACTGCTGCTTTGTTTAAAAAATTGTCTCAATGCTAAGTGTAATTTCAAGGTATAGGTCCCAATTACTAATAAATGCATACATGAACATTATTGTCAAGTTATGACAAACTCAATGGCCTTACTGTCAATTAAGTACAGTACTTAAATGCATGTGAGAACAAGGATTGCACATCCTTAAATGAACATAATTTATGAAAAGCTCTAATACGATTCATTATCAACACCACAAACAAAACACTTCGTAGTATGTTTGAACAATATTTCTATATCATATAATATGCACGTTTAGACAGCTAAAAATGTTCTTTCAGCATCAGATTTATTATTACATATGAAAGGAAAAGTTTTAACTCCTTACAGATCTAACAGTGAGCAGCACATGTTCAATACTAAGCTGTAAGGAGTGTATCCTTAATAATCTCAGTGATAGTTTAATTTGTTAGTTGCCAGATATTCCATAGAACCATAGAAAACTCCTGCCGAACTCAGGCTCTCTGGGCAGCCTATATGGTTTAAGATTTCAGCCAACACAGCATAATCCTGATGACACAACTATTATTACAAAGAAATAGCTTGCATTTATATGGCACATTTAATGATCTCAGGATATTCCATAGCATTTCAGTCAACGGAACTCCTTTGAAGTGTAGTCACTGTTGAAATTTAGGAAATGCGACAGTCAATTTGCATATGTAGAAATCCCACAAAAAGCGATGTGATAATGACCTGTTATCTTTAAGTGTCAGTTGAGGCATTAGTAAACATATATTGTCCTATCTTTCGATCATTTACTAAACATTTAAATTTTGTCTTCTTGAAGCAAGTCTTTCTGATGAGTTTAGATTTATTCTTAACTTGGTAGATTTTTATTAACAGTATTGGAAAACAGCCAGGCTCAGAAACAAACACCACTAGTTGATTTACATTTGGTATAATTTTACTCATTTATATCCTTATTTTCTCCTATTTGGGTGAACTCATTCTGTTTCAATTTAATTTGCCTAATCTGATCGAATGGCAGCGCGGACATGATAATCCCATTAACAGGAAATACCAGATCATAGTTTAGCTGCTCGAAAGCACAATAATTAACCTGGTTATGCCCATGACAATGTTTCTGATTATGCCACACATTTGGCTGAAAACAGTTCTTAAATAGTCACAAGTTGATTGGGAACACATTTTGGACCACCAACCAAATAGAACTTTGGATGGACAGAAGATAAGGTGAATAAAGTATTTCAAAGCCACATATTTTACAAAACATATACGTCACAAAGGCAAAGTGAATTATAACAGTAAAAAAAGGTAGAAGTTACATTTATCATTGAGTAAAGAGATTGGCTGGTTGCAGCTCATCAGACAGCCATCAGGAGAATTCAACAAGAAATACTGCATTGGAAGAGTATGATGATTGGTTGGCAGATAAACTCTTACTAGTAGAAGCGTTGCCATGGAGAATGCCCCAGTAACTAACAACTGACAGTCAACTGCCAAGCTTTGTTTAAACTTAAACCTAGCAGGTTGACTCTGATTGATCAAGGCATTGAGCTGAAGAATGAGCCAGGGAATGGCTGCCCCTTACATTTTTGTTTGGGTGAAAAAGGTGCAATGTGTGTACAGGCTCCTATTGTCGGCAAAGAAAAGGACCCTGTGTGTGCAATATGTAGCTTCTAGCACACGTAAATCAGCCACACTGCGAGCCTAACCAAATTGCCCTGATGAGTGCAAGATGAAGAGCTTCAACAGCTTGTCAGCAAGACTCAAAAGTTCTGTAATACCAAATTACTGACATGCTAAATTGAGCTAATAAAAGTAAGAGTAAAAATTGAGTAAAAGACAGGGCTGAACAAATGTGCTTGAAAGGTTCTATTTTTGTGTAAAATGATTACATTTCATATGTATGGTATTAATATTACTGTTATACAGGTTCCGGCGGAGAAGGAGGGGGGGAGGGGGGGGAGGAGGGAGGGAGGAGGAGGGGAGGAGGGGGGAGGTGGAGGGGGGAAGGAGGAGGGAAGGAGGAGGGGGAGGAAGGAGGAGGGAGGAAGGAGGAGGTGGAGAGGAGGGGGGAGAGGAGGGGGGAAGGAGGAGGGGAGGAGGGGGGAAGGAGGAGGAGGGGGAGGAGGAGGGGGAGGGTCAGTCATGTTCGGGGGGGGGGGTCGGTGGAAGGGGGCCTCCATGTTCCGGGGGGGGGTTTCCGTGTCAGCGACATGCCAGCCGGCCTGCCACGGTGGCGAAGCAACGCCTGGGCAAAAGGCCACTGGTGCCGCCATCCCGCGCAGCCACACGCCTTGACCTTGGGGTGCGCCAGCCCCCACCCCCACCCACACACAGGTGCCGCAACACCAGCTGACGGAGACCATCTCTGGGAACGGTCAAGGCGACACACATGCCAGCCCCCTTGAGGGCATCGCCAGCCCAGGGTGGCGCAATGAGGAGGCACGGGCAAAACTAGGCGGTGGACGGATACTGTGGGCAGGGGTCAGGGTCCCTGTGTGTCTGTAGCGACACCAGCCAACCGGAGCACACGTATCCCATGGCACCTGTCTGACGAGGTGTCAATGCCGCCATTGTTAAACATATTGTTTCCCCCTCCCCGCCCCTCCTGCAGATCGTAATGCTTGGGCACCAGCCAGCGATGTTTGCCGCCGTGGCGGGAGCTGCTGCTTTGCAGGTGGCCCTTTGGCAGTGTCAACGCAGACGGCTCAGAGCAGCTGCGGCAGCGACGGCTGCAGCGGAGGGACTGGCTGCAGAGGGCCCCGTGCTACCCGCTCAGGCTGCAGGCCCGCCTGCCCGACAGGTGCAGGAGGAGGCGGAGGGGACGATGACCACCACATCATTGGGATGCACAGGACGAGGATACTGATCTTGATGGGGCACAGGGGGTTGGCGAGGAGCAGGTGGTGGTGCCATGGCGTCCCATGAGATCTCGAGTGTACCATCACCGCATGTCCTTTGAGGACCTGCCGGACAGGGGCATGCAGGAAGAGACTCCGATGAGTAGGGAGACCGTTGCACATATATGCCACCTCATGGCGCACCTGGCCAGGATACCAATGGTCCAGGGGGTAATTGATGGGGTGCACGTCGCCATGCGTCCACCATCGGAGAACAGGGACGTGTCCATGAACAGAAAGGGGGACCTACTCCATGAACATTCAGGTGGTCTGTGACCACCGCATGAGGATCATGCACGTGTGCACCCAGTACCCCAGCAGTGTGCATGATGCCTTTATACTGGCTCAATCCTTCATCCCCGCCATATTCGATGGACAGACATGCGCCCCCCCCCCCCCCCCCCCCCCCCCCCCCCGGCTGAGGGGCTGGTTGCTGGGGCGACAGGGGTTACCCGTTGCGGTCGTGGCTGATGACGCCTATACGGAGGCCACAGACCAACGCGGAGACCCGCTACAATGAGGCCCATGCAGCAACCAGGGGTGTTGTCGAGAGGTGCTTTGGCCTCTTGAAGATGCGCTTCAGGTGCGTGGACCGCTCTGGAGGGGCCCTCCAGTACCATTCAGAGAGGGTCGGCGGCATAGTTGTTGTCCTGCTGTGTCCTGCACAACATAGCCCAGCAGAGGGGCGATGTCCTGGAGGAGGAGGCACAGGGGGAGCCCGATGAGGGCGACGCATCTGTAAATGAGGAGGAGGAGGATGGAGAGGGGGGGGGGGGGGGGCAAGGCACGACATGGGGGCTGGGTATGGCCGGGAGGCTGCACGACGCCACCGGCTTGGTGAGCGAGCACACGCGGCGTTGATCGCCGCACGTTTCACCAACTAGGGGGAGGGCATCGCTGAGCAAGGCACTTGCACCACCGTTCCGCCCAAACACACCACCCAGCACCGCCCACCTCCCGCACCATCCGACAACCCTAGCTCCCACACCACCACTTTCACAGCAACTTACACCTGCGGCACCTGACAATTGCTTGTGTAAGCGGGTGTGATCAGTGCCATGTTGAATGATGACAACCCGCTCTGCGATGAGCTGTGAGCTCTGAGGTCGTTAGGACAATGTCTGACTCATGGCCACAGCTACACCCTCCACCTGGGTGGTCCCTGTATGCGTCACGGACACTCCATCACATGGCCATGTGGGGTAGCTGGCGTCGGTGTGTTCCGGGGACACCGGGGGTTGGGGGGAGAATACACACCCGGCCTCATCGTTGTACCGAACTTCGACCCCAGCGCCACTCGGTCCCATTCACAACCCCTCAGGCACCGGACATAGCACAGAGGCATCTAGGTTTGGTGTAAGAGTGACTTTAATCGTGACATTCACATACAAGCGTCCTTGCCCCTATAACGAAGCTGTGCCCTGCACCCGTGCCAACTTACTACGTGTCGAACCTCTTTGCCTTACGGGCCCTACCACTATGCCTTGGTGTTTCCCAGACGGTACAGCAGGAGTGGAGGCGGACTGCTGAGACTCCTACCCCTGCGACTTGGCTCCCCATCAGCGCGTGTTTCCTGGGGCGCCCCGGCTTGCATGGGCCAGGCTGCTCGGCGGGTGTGCTGGATGGCGTGGTGCCACCCTGTTCTGCCTGTTGCCCACCAGATGCACCAGGGATAGAACGGGGGGAGTCCGAGTGTTCCGGGACCTCCCTTGCATGAGTCACCGGGATGGACCCTAGAACCTCCTCCTCCTTCGGGGGGCCCGGTGGCCCCTGGGCCTCACTATGGGGTGGTGGTGCGAGCGGAGACAAGTGCCATGGCACCACCGACGCCTGGCGCTGCCAGTCCTGGAGGCCCACTGTGGCATCGACCAGAGTCTCAACGTTCGCAGCGATGGAGCTCAGGGTGTGCGCCATTCCTGTCAGGGACTGTGCAACCTCCCGCTGGGCTTGTGCGACGCCATCCAGCACGTGTGCAAGGCCACCGATGCTCTCAGCGATGGCCTGCTGAGACTGGGCCATGGCCTGCTGAGACTGGGCTATGGCCTGCTGAGACTGGGCCATGGCCTGCTGGGACTGGGCCATGGCTGCTGAGACTGGACCATGGCCTGCTGAGACTGGGCCATGGCTGCTGAGACTGGGCCATGGCCTGCTGAGACTGGGCCATGGCCTGCTGAGACTGGACCATGGCCTGCTGAGACTGGGCCATGGCTGCTGAGACTGGGCCATGGCTGCTGAGACTGGGCCATGGCCTGCTGAGACTGGGCTATGGCCTGCTGAGACTGGGCCATGGCCTGCTGGGACTGGGCCATGGCTGCTGAGACTGGGCCATGGCTGCTGAGACTGGGCCATGGCTGCTGAGACTGGGCCATGGCTGCTGAGACTGGGCCATGGCTGCTGAGACTGGGCCATGGCCTGCTGAGACTGGGCCATGGCCTGCTGAGACTGGGCCATGGCCTGCTGAGACTGGGCCATGGCTGCTGAGACTGGGCCATGGCCTGCTGAGACTGGGCCATGGCCTGCTGAGACTGGGCCATGGCTGCTGAGACTGGGCCATGGCCTGCTGAGACTGGGCTATGGCCTGCTGAGACTGGGCCATGGCCTGCTGGGACTGGGCTATGGCCTGCTGAGACTGGGCCATGGCCTGCTGAGACTGGGCCATGGCTGCTGAGACTGGGCCATGGCCTGCTGAGACTGGGCCATGGCCTGCTGAGACTCGGCCAGACCCCGGAGCGCGGCGGCAATGTCCAGCTGACTCTGGGACATGGCTGCCTGTGAGTGGGCAGCCCTGTCCTGTGCCACGGATGACGCGTGCACATGAAGCCCCACGCCTTGCAGAACCTGACCCATGGCCAAAACCGTTGCCCCCATTGCCTCCACCGCGGACACCACCCGTGCGGTGTCGGCCTTGGTGGCAGCCATGACCGGCACCACTAACTGCTCCTGGAAGCGGATGGACTCCTCCACCTGCGTTTCCAGATGCTGGAAGGCGGCCGTCATCCCGTTGTCCACCCCCTGGGTTTCCAAACGCATTGGGTCTGTGGGTGGGTCTGTTAAGTCCAGGAACCCGGGAACCGTCTGGGCGGCAGCTGGGTGCTGGGCCTGGGCTGCCCTCCGACTGTCCAGCCCCTCGGCTGCTCCCACCTCCACCTGCTGTACCGGTTCGGCTGTGTGGTGCGCACCAGTCAGTGTCCCAGAAGCCTCATCACTAATGTGCCCAACCGAGGTGAGGGTATCTGCGGTGGTGGAGGGTGTGGGTGACAGCAGTGACACAAGGTCCAGGTCCTCATCAGACCCCAGGTCTGGGGTCACCTAGGTCGAGCCTCAGACCGATGGATGTTGTCTCCGGCCCATGTGAGGGGCCGTGTCCGGTCTGTCCAACATCTGTTTGGCCGTCCTCTGTGCGTCACTGTCCTGAGTCCCCGTCCTGTGTCCATCACTGTCCTGGCTCCCCGTCCTCTCTTCGTCCGTTTCATGGCCGTCACTGTCCTGACTGTCCGTCCTCTGTTCGTCAGTGTCGTTTGCGTCAGTCCTCTCTGCATCCATCTCCTGTGCCCCGGCTTCGGACGAGGGCCCTCCTGTCCATCTTCCTTCCCGTCCCTGGCGTGCGTCCCTGTGGGCAGATGGGCTTGGACCTGGACGGCGGTGGCTAGTCTGAGACATTCCGGGACGATCATCGGCTGGCCCTGGAATACACAATAAAGCTTGCATCGTTAGACACAAGTCGGGTGTGACAGGGTGGAGGGGGCAGTGTGAGGGGGTGGAGTGTGAGGGGGGGTTAGGGGGTGGAGGGGAACAGTGTGAGGGGGTGGAGTGTGAGGGGGGGTTAGGGGGAGGAGGGGGCAGTGTGAGGGGGTGGAGTGTGAGGGGGGTTAGGGAGTGGAGGGGGCAGTGTGAGGGGGTGAAGTGTGGGGGGGGTTAGGGGGTGGAGGGTGCAGTGTGAGGGGGTGGAGTGTGAGGGGGGGGTTAGGGGGTGGAGGGGGCAGTGTGAAGGGGTGGAGTGTGAGGGGGGTTAGGGGGTGGAGGGGGCAGTGAGAGGGGGTGGAGTGTGAGGGGGGGTTAGGGGAGGAGGGGCTGAGGGAGTGTGAGGGGGGGGGTTAGGGGGAGGAGGGGGCAGTGTGAGGGGGTGGAGTGTGAGGGGGGGTTAGGGAGTGGAGGGGGCAGTGTGAGGGGGTGAAGTGTGGGGGGGGTTAGGGGGTGGAGGGTGCAGTGTGAGGGGGTGGAGTGTGAGGGGGGGTTAGGGGGTGGAGGGGGCAGTGTGAAGGGGTGGAGTGTGAGGGGGGGTTAGGGGGTGGAGGGGGCAGTGTGAAGGGGTGGAGTGTGAGGGGGGGTTAGGGGGTGGAGGGGGCAGTGAGAGGGGGTGGAGTGTGAGGGGGGTTAGGGGAGGAGGGGCTGAGGGAGTGTAGCCAGGCAGGGGAGTCTCACTTGGTGCTGCGCCTCCGATCTGGCATGGCGCTACCTCCCGGGTGGCGGCTCCCCCAGTGAGGTCCAGAGCCCTCTGCTCATGGACGGTGAGGGGGGGCAGAACAGGTGATCCCCCTCCGGTTCTTGCACATGCACGATGGATGTGGCTGTCTTATCCTGCGGCGGGGGGGGGCATCAGAGTTAGGCGGTCAGCAGCAAGACGTGCAGATGTTGGTAACATTATGACTGGGGGGGGGGGTGCGGGGGGGGGCACTGGGCACCATGCCATGGCAGCTCGCAAGGGCGGTGTGGTGCCCATGTGGGTCGGGTGGAACGTGCTGCCCCCCCATCTGCGTGGGCAGGGGGGGCGCATGGTACGTGGTGGGGGGGGGAAGGAAGGGTGAGGTGTGGCCCGGGGGGACTCTAGGGGTACTTACCCTGGCTGCCCTCGTGACATTATGGAGCTTCTTGCGGCGCTGCTCTCCCGAGCGTGGGGCGTGCCCCACAGCGTTACCCCCGATGCCCACATCACGCCAGCTGCGCCTGACTGTGCTGGCCGGGTGCCGGGGGCCACGTCTTGGGCACAGGATCGCCCTCCGCTCTCCACTGCATCCAGCAGTGTCTCCAGGTCATTGTCCCGGCACCTGGGAGCGACACGGCGGGGCGCAGCCATCTCTCTGTGTCGGGGCCTGTGCGCGGATTGCACACATAAAATTACACTGCGCCGCGTCATCCGGGTGTCACGCAATGACGGCACCGCTCTGGAACCATGCCCACCGCGTTTCTCGCGGCCCCGCTGCTGGCCCCTTTTCGGGGGCCTGAATCGATGCTGCCGGCGGCATGTCCGCGCCATCGTGAAACGCGACGGCGTTCACGTCGGTGCGAACACTCTGACTCGCCATCGGAGAATCCCGCCCACTGCTTTCCCACTCGGAGGATGTGTCATTATTTTAAAGGAAAACAGGACGCCTCTCCCAGTGTCCAGATTATGATGGTCTCTAAACAAAGCTGCCTATATTTTCATGCTATCAGCGGACTTCAGTCAAGACCATGTGCAGCGACTCAGGGTGACTAACCTAAACTGGCAACAGGTGATATTCTGCCTCTTTCCCAAAAACCAATAGCCCAACGTCACCAAATACGTGGGCAGCTGTGGTAACTTGAGACCACAAAGTAGGTAGTCCAATGTTTTGTTTAAAAGAAGGAACTTCTTTATATAAATAAATAACAAAGTTTAACAGTAACTCAGCAGAGCAGTAGTGTAAGTAATAACTATGAAAACAGGGGCAGTAGTAAAATAGGTCTCCTCTTGCAGACTAACAAAACCTGCACATGCTCAGAATCCTCAACAGGCCACCGGTATTACATTTACAGAGGAGAAAGGCTTTAAAAAAAAAATTTAGAGTACCCAATTCATTTTTTCCAATTAAGGGGCAATTTAGCGCGGCCAATCCACCTACCCTGCACATCTTTAGGTTGTGGGGGCAAGACCCTCGCAAACACAGGGAGAATGTGCAAACTCCACACAGACAGTGACCCAGAGCCGGGATCGAACCTGGGACCTCGGCATCGTGAGGCTGCAGTGCTAACCACTGTGCCTCCGGAGAAAGGCTTATAAGAACATTCTGTACTTAAAATGACCACTCTGCAATGGTAGCCATCCATTTCCCAGTTCGGAGAGAAGAGGAAATAGAATCCGCAGATACCTACTTTAGTTATTTCAATGTCACAATGTGCGTAATGTCACAATATATGAGTTATTGTGAAATTAATAGCAATGTCAATTTAGGTAGCATTTGGCAGAAATAAAATTTGCTTTTATATGGTGTCGTTCATAGTCACAAAGAGTCACAGTCACATGGAGCATTGAAGTATATCAGTCAACCAATGAAGTACTTTTGAAGAGTAGTTGCTGTTGTAATTTAGGAAATGTGGCAGCCAACCTGAATGCAGTAAACTCCCACAAAAGGCCTGATCATGATCAGAAAAGACCCTCTGTCACTTTTACTATTGTATTGATGATCATGTGCATCCCAAGGAGCAAATAACCATGTGGTGAAGAATGTATTGTTATTTTTATCTGGGAAAGGTGGGATAGACGATGGGACGCTGGCTGGCGGCAGGTCCCAAGGTGGCCAAAATGTCGCCAATGATTTCAGATCACAGCTGAGCCCAGAGCATTGTACTGTAGATTTCTCCAAGTGAAGGTATCTTCACAAAGCAAAGACCTGAAAATGGAGCTGTTAGAAAGGAACTCAAACGTCAGCTGGTTTGCCAGAAGATTGAATAATTGACCCACACATACCAGAGATGGCATGTGTACAGATCACGGGACAGCTCAGTAGATGTTGCAACAATTCAATTATTAATTTGCATGTCGGTACAAGATTGGAGGCACTTAGTGGAGCAAGTTCATTCAATAGCCGACCTGTTGACCACAATCGTCGGGCACCAGTTTCCCTGTTGCCTGCAGCTCAGGAATGGATCACCCCAAGATCCTCGTGCCCAGTCACTGGAGGAACAACCTTGAGAGATACTTTCGGATAGACCGCCCAACTGACTTTACTTCCCTTCCAATGTTTCCTGATTCCCATTGATTACATTCTGTTCATCCTTCAATTTGGCGGTGACGAATCTTCTTCTATGTTCTCTTCTATGGACAAAACGTCATCTTTTTATTTCCATTTTTACTTCACTGTCTGTGTTGCAACACTAAACCATTCACCAGCAGAGGGAGTTGTATTTAGGTTTCCTAGTAAATTAATCTGTACATGAAGTGGCGCAAGTTCTGGCCTGCAAGCAGTCCTCAGACTTACGACACAACTGGTTCCTGGAAACCGTGTTGTAAGTCAGAACCGATTTCCCCACAGGAACAATGTTAGAAATGTGAGTCTGGCTCCATCTCCGGGTGAAGGCAGCATTTCTACTAGAAAATTGCAACCTCAGGCACAATTTAACTTGCAAAACAAAAAGAGCCGTTTTGGTCACGTACCTGCAGCGCCGATAACGACCCTGCTATCAATGAGGACTCGGCGAGGAACACACTTGCCTCATTTCCAGGAAGAGATCTGGGCACTATTTTTAAATGCTGCTGCGATCTCTTGATCCCCCTCAGACGCCCCACTGCGGCCTCTGGACCCCCACACTTCCCCAACGTACCTCTTGGGGTGACCTCGAGCCCCCCCCCCCCGTCACCTTAAGGGCAGGGCACCCCATGGCCCGACCTCTGACACGGGCACCCGGGCACCTTAGCACTCAGCCTGTCACCCTGACAGTGTCCCTACCAGCCTGGCAGTGCCACCCAGGCACCCTTACAGTGCCATGTTGGCACTGCAAGTGTCCAGGTGGCAGTGCCAAGGTGCCATGTTGGAAATGAAAATGAAAAAAAAGAAATGAAAATCGCTTATTGTCACAAGTAGGCTTCAAATTAAGTTACTGTGAAAAGCCCCTAGTTGCCACATTCCGGCGCCTGTTCGGGGAGGCTGATACGGGAATTGAACCGTGATGCTGGCCTGCCTTGGTCTGCTTTAAAATCCAGCTCTTTAGCCCTGTGCTAAACAATGCCAAGTTGCCCGGGTGCCAGTGGAAGAACCAGGTATCACCCTGCCCAGAGCCTACCACCCGGGGGCCTCCGATGAACTGGGAGCCTTGCCAAAGTGCCATTATGCCTGGTCCTCGTTTGTGTGGGCCAGTGCTAAACAGTGCCATGGTGAGGTCTCCTAGTTGAGGCCGTTAGTTCCCGGGTGAGCCTCTGGAGAATCGGGCGCAGACGCATATAAATGAGCCGAATGACTCACTTCAAGATGTCAATCTGGATCTCGCCCAGCGAGGGCGAAATCCAGGTCGTGACATCTCGCGAGATCTAACATTCCGAGCGTCACAAATATCGCGAGAGGCCTGTCACAAGATTAAACATCCACGTCACTTTGCTGGAGGAAGTGCTGACGACAGGGGGACTGGAGAAGGGGGCAGTGTCAGCGGTTCACGGGGCTATATTGGAAGAGGAGACGGCACACCTGAAAGAGACCAGCTGGCGAGTGTATTCGCAGATATCTTCAACACGTCACTCCTCCGCTCTGAGGTCCCCACCTCCTTCAAGAAGATCTGTACCAAAGAAGAACAAGGTAGCCTGCCTCAACGACTACCGACCAGTGGCCCTGATGTCTGTTGTCATGAAATGCTTTGAGCGGCTAGATATGAGACGGATCACTGCCAGTCTCCCAGACGGTCTCGATCCACTGCAGTTTGCCTATCACCGCAACCGGTCCACAGCAGATGCTATCTCCCTGGCTCTACAATCAACACTCAAATACCTCGACAACAAGGACACCCATGTTAGACTGCTGTTCATCGACTACAGCTCCGCCTTCAACACCATTATCCCGACAAGACTAATAACCAAACTCTGCAATCTTGGACTTGACCCCTTCCTGTGCAGCTGGATCCTTGACTTCCTCACCAACAGACCGCAATCTGTCAGGATAGGCAACAGCACCTCCTCCACAATAGTCCTCAACACCGGGGCCCCGCAAGGATGTGTGCTCAGTCCTCGACTGTACTCCCTGTACTCCCTGTGTGGCAAGATTTAACCCCAACTCAATCTATAAGTTTGCGGATGATACGGCTGTCGTGGGCCGTATCTCAAATAACGACGAATCAGACTACAGAAGGGAGATAAATCACTTGGTTGCGTGGTGCACCGAAAACAACCTCTCTCTAAATGTCGGAAAAACCAAGGAACTGATCATCGACTTCAGGAAGCGTAGCACGACACACACTCCCATCTGCATCAATGGCTCCAAAGTGGAGATGGGCGATAGCTTTAAGTTGCTGGGGGTCACCATCACCAACAGTCTGTCCTGGTCCACTCACGTTGATGCAACAGTCAAGAAAGCCCAACAACGTCTCTACTTCCTGCGGAAGCTAATGAAATTTGGCATGTCTGCATCAACTCTCACAAACTTCTACAGATGTACAGAGAGCATCCTATCCAGCTGCATCACAGCCTGGCCTGGCAACTGCTCGGTCCAAGATCGCAAGAAACTGCAGAGTGTGGTGAACTCAGCCCAACGTATCACACAAACTTGCCACCCCCACATTGATTCTGTATACACCTCCCGCTGCCTCAGGAAGACAGACAGCAATATCAGAGACCCCTCCCACCCAGGCATTGCCTTCTTCCAGACCCTTCCATCAGGCAGAAGGTACAGAAGTCTGAAGACTCGCACATCCAGACATAGGAACAGCTTCTTCCCCACAGCTACAAGACTCCTCAACGACTTCCCCTCGTGCTGATCTGTTCCCTGTAAGAACACTATTTACGATGCCCGATGCTGCTCGTGCTCATGTATTTGCTTTGTTTGGCCCCTTGTTCCGCACTGTAACCAATCACCATTTGTCAATGTACCATTTGTCAATGTTCTCTATTGATTATTCTTTTTGTCCACTATGTACGTACTGTTTACGTTCCCTCGGCCGCAGAAAAATACTTTTCACTGTACTTCGGTACATGTGACAATAAATCAAATCAATCAATCAAGGCAAAGTGGGATGAAGAGTTGGGAGAGGGTATGGAGCAGAGGTTCTGGTGTCAGGTGCTCTGGAGGGTGAACGCCACCGCCTCGTGCGCGAGGTTGGGGCTGGTACAGCTGAAGGTGGTATATAGAGCACACCTCACAAGGGCGAGGCTGAGCTGGCTCTTTGAGGGAGTAGAAGATGCATGTCAACGTTGCGGGGAGGGCCCCGCAAACCACGTTCAAATGTTTTGGTCCTGTCCAAAGCTGGAGGATTACTGGAAGGAGGTTTTTAGGGTAATCTCTAAAGTGATGCACGTGAAACTGAACCCGTGCCCTCGGGAGGCCATATTCGGGGTGTCGGACATGAAGAAATTGGAAACGAGTGCGGAAGCAGATGCTGTGGCCTTCGCCTCGTTGATCGCCCGAAGGCGGATCCTGTTGGGATGGAGATCAACCTCTCCACCATGCTCCCTGTCATGCCGGGGGGACCTGCTGGAATTCCTGACGCTTGAAAAGGTCAAATTTGAACTGAGGGGAAGGATGGAGGTATTCTACAATTCATGGGCGTTATTCATTATGCACTTTAAGAATTGGATTACATCGAACATTGGGGAGGAGTTGGGAGAGTTGGGGGAGGGGGACTGTATATGTTAATGGTGACTATGGGTGATACCTGATTCCTTTTTGACATTTGTTTATGTTAACATGCGGGCTAATGTTTGGGGGTTTGGTCGGAGGATGGGATCGTTGTTATTGATATGGGGAATGACATTGCATGCGTTACTGATTATTGTTTATTGTTGGGTGCAAAGTTGGGAGAAAATGTGAAAAAGGAGAATAAAAATATTTTTTTTCAAAACATCTACGTCACCAAGTCGGACGTGATGAGTCCATTTGATCAAGCCCCTAATTTTCCAGGGGTTTTCGACATTTGGGGCATTCAAATATCTGCCAGCGGACAACAGCGACCATTCTCCACATCCGGCCGAGCTAAATGCTTCGATGGGAGAGCAGCCGGCCAGGCAAGGCAGGATTTTTACCAGAAACTGCAGCCCCATTTGACAAAACACTCTTCCAGTTTTTGGACTCGAGTTGGCCAGGCTGCGCACTGCCAGCAGGCCACAGCAACCATTCTCTACCGCGACCTTCCAGCCAGGTGAGTGAAGGTGCAGAGGTTTTTCTGGGAATTTCTCAACTTCAACACATATCAAATGTATAAAATTATAAAAGGTGGGCTGACTTGGTGTCATAATGTCAAAACCAATGTCACAAATTTGAAACAGGTTGTCAATTTTTAAACATTATAATGTAATGATAGGGAGATATTAGAAACTTGGGTCCAGTAATGGGGTCCAAGATGTAGCAGGCAATTTAGGGGTTACAAAGACTGCTGGCAGAAGAGTTAGAGGAATATGCCCACAGCCTGAGTTACCTTGTCCCATTTAGACTTAACCTCATCAGTGGGAATACACAGGATGTCCCAGTTCAGCCAGGATAATCCACTCAAGATCCATTGTCATTCTGGACAGCCTTGTTTGACCAGCCATCAACCCATTACTGAGTTTGATGATCTATCTGTCCATCAATGAAAGGTTAGTTGCATATGAATGGCATAGCTCTGTTCTTTATGAAAAACGGAGTGGGCAATCAGCCAAGATAATGATAAGGGATTAAAGTCTGGCCACCTCAGGGGAGAACCTTTGTTTGAAAGGGTGGGTGGAGCTTGGTGACAGAGAGAGGGGAAGAAATGTTTTTTGAAGGAAATTTGCAGCAGAAGGCTGTGGAAGTCAATCAGAGAGGTCATGAAGGAAGCTGCTCCAGCTACAGACTTTAGAAAAGAGTTCTAAAGGAATTTGACTTATAGTAGAGAATTGTTTCATAAATACAAGTATCATTTTTGCCTGCCTATGTAAGTGGAATGAGAGCTGTATGTTTATTGGGTGTGTTGTCTAATGAGAACTAATGTGTTCAGGTTAAGAAACTGCATGTAATCTGTTAGTATTAACACTGAAGTAAAGGTTTGAATATTATTTTCTTTTGTTTTGTTTTAATAAAGTTTGTTTATAAAATAACCAAGCCCAATTTCTTATATTATCACTCCTGGAACAAATCGATCTTTCCACACCACATTGAAACTGATTGGTTACAGGCATCTGTAACAATAAATCGAACTTCGTAAAGCCAAGGACTGCCTGAACCTCTTAATTGTGCAATGAAAGCAGAGTGGCCAGCTTTGGCTTTTGGCAACTTCCATGCAGTCTTCCAAAGACTGAGGTTGTCATTAGAGTAGGTGTGGTCAGCAAGGTGAAGTTACAGGAATTCTTCCACAACCCTTTTTTCATTGGACCCACTTGGTGAATCTCCTATCCTCATACAGAATGTCTTTTGTGAGTGGAATCATGATCGGTCGCAAGCCAGCTTTGTCCTCAAGGCACCAATGAGAGGACAACATTTCATCAAAGGGCAGTGGAAGGTCAATGCACCCCCTGGAGGCAACAGTAGACTCCTGCATGTGTCAGGCAGCAAACAATAAAGGAATGTCAGTGAGGCAGCTCTGTCATTCATTACCAATGTCTTCTGCCACACTGCCTTATTCTCCTCGCCTCCATATGCTTCTATTCTTCCATAAGGCTTGCCCAAAATGATTCTGAGTATGTGTGGACTGGCAAAAAATATTTGGAATGATGTAATGAGACTGTAGCACTTTTGGGAGTAAAGTTTGGATCTCACTGAGCAAAGCTGTGAAAAATAATGGGTGGAATTTTCTGGGGGGGGGGGTTTCAAAGTGTTGCCTCAGGAGGGAAAAATGGTGTGGAACCTGGAAACTGCGCAGATGCGTTTCCCGCCAAATCTTTAAACACTTTGAAAATAAAAATGCTGGAGGTTGGTCACGTGCCGTCATGCTGGCGGGGTGGGTTGAGCTCGCCCCGCCGGCAACTTCGGCCTTCAAGAGAATGGGGCCACCCCCACGGAAACAGGGAACACCACTGCCTCCCCATGGACACAGGGAAAAAGCTCCCTCTTGGACACGGGAAATCCTCCCCATCATGGAACTCCCCAAAGGAAGCCCTCGACACTGACATCTGGCACTGCCTCTGAACACTGCCCCCTCCCTCCCCCAGTGCCAGGGGGCAGTGACAAAGGCAGAGCTAACAGTGCCTATTGTAAATCAGTACGAAGTCTTACAACACCAGGTTAAAGTCCAACAGGTTTGTTTCGATGTCACTAGCTTTCGGAACGCTGCTCCTTCCTCAGGTGAATGAAGAGGTCTGTTCCAGAAACACATATATCGACAAATTCAAAGATGCCAAACAATGCTAGGAATGCGAGCATTAGCAGGTGATTAAATCTTTACAGATCCAGAGATGGGGTAACCCCAGGTTAAAGAGGTGTGAATTGTCTCAAGCCAGGACAGTTGGTAGGATTTCACAGGCCAGATGGTGGGGGATGAATGTAATGTGACATGAATCCCAGGTCCCGGTTGAGGCCGCACTCATGTGTGCGGAACTTGGCTATAAGTTTCTGCTCGGCGATTCTGCGTTGTCGCGGGTCCTGAAGGCCGCCTTGGAGAACGCTTACCCGGAGATCAGAGGCTGAATGCCCTTGACTGCTGAAGTGTTCCCCGACTGGAAGGGAACATTCCTGCTTGGTGATTGTTGCGCGATGTCCGTTCATTCGTTGTCGCAGCGTCTGCATGGTCTCGCCAATGTACCACGCTTCGGGACATCCTTTCCTGCAGCGTATGAGGTAGACAACGTTGGCCGAGTCGCACGAGTATACTCGTGTATACGAGTATATACGTATATACGAGTCATACTCGTGCGACTCGGCCAACGTTGTCTACCTCATACGCTGCAGGAAAGGATGTCCCGAAGCGTGGTACATTGGCGAGACCATGCAGACGCTGCGACAACGAATGAACGGACATCGCGCAACAATCACCAAGCAGGAATGTTCCCTTCCAGTCGGGGAACACTTCAGCAGTCAAGGGCATTCAGCCTCTGATCTCCGGGTAAGCGTTCTCCAAGGCGGCCTTCAGGACCCGCGACAACGCAGAATCGCCGAGCAGAAACTTATAGCCAAGTTCCGCACACATGAGTGCGGCCTCAACCGGGACCTGGGATTCATGTCACATTACATTCATCCCCCACCATCTGGCCTGCGAAATCCTACCAACTGTCCTGGCTTGAGACAATTCACACCTCTTTAACCTGGGGTTACCCCATCTCTGGATCTGTAAAGATTTAATTACCTGCTAATGCTCGCATTCCTAGCATTGTTTGGCATCTTTGAATTTGTCTATATATGTGTTTCTGGAACAGACCTCTTCATTCACCTGAGGAAGGAGCAGCGCTCCGAAAGCTAGTGACATCGAAATAAACCTGTTGGACTTTAACCTGGTGTTGTAAGACTTCGTACTGTGCTCACCCCAGTCCAACGCCGGCATCTCCACATTATTGTAAATCATGCCAACATCATATTATGGCAGTGGGGGAGGAAATCCAAACATGGGGAGACGATAGAGCGGGGAAGTCGGACAATGATATCAAACTGTATTTAAACGGACTTCCTGTCATTGCATGGTGGGAACCCCAATTACGTCATTGGCAGGGGCAATCGCATTGTGATATCTCGCCAGCGCGAATCACATTTTTCAGCTCGTGTGAGATTTTGCACCCCCTTTGCTATTTATGCCCGCATCAAACGGTGCAGCAAATTCCTGGCCAAAGGGTTGACAAAGTCCCTGTGAAGGCAGCAACCTTTCTTTTTGCAAAAATATACTTTATTTGTAAAATATCTGAAAGGACGTTACAGACATTTCAAGATGGCCATCAAATAAAGTGCAATTCAAGTTTCTGTGAAGGGAGTGAACATCGAGCAAAGGTTGGGGACTCTTCAAAGCTCTCAAACCTTACCTTGCAGCTGCATCAGAAGACTAGGGTAACAGTTGTTCCTTTTTATTTGAGTGTAACTTCCCCAAATGCAACAGTGTTGTAAAAGCTGGAAATTCCCAGCCATCACACCTTCTTGTTCCTCTGCAAATGAGCTCTGTGAAGCTCGGGTAGGCAGCATCAATAATTCCAACGAGAATGAGAAACTTGTGTTTAGCATATTAACAACGCACAAATCATCATAATTTACCAAACACGGGTTCCTTGATCTTTGCTTCTTGCACAACAACGATGTTACATTAGTGCGCAACATCAAAATTGTCCTCAGTGTTCTTTACACTAAATCTTTCTTCTTTCAGTCTCTCTCTTCCTTGCTCTCTTTCTTTCCTTCCCTCTCTTTCCTTCCCCTTTCTCTCTCTATCCCCTCTCTCTCCACCTCTTCTCCACTCACTCTCTTTCCTCCCTGCTCTCATTTTCCCTCCGTGTTCTCACTCTCCCTTTCCCTCACGCTCCCTCCCCCTTGCCCTCACTCTCTCACTCCTCCCCTCGCTCCCTCCCGCCTCCCCCTCACCCGTTCCCTCCTCCCCTCTCTCTTGCTCGCTCTCCCCTGCTCTCTTCACTTTCCCCTGCTCGCTCTCTCCCTCCTGCCCTCTCTCTCTCCTCCCCTCTCTCTTGCTCCCACCTACCTCTTGCTTTCTCCCTCCTCCCAAAATTTTTTCCCTCTTCTTCCACTCTCCCTCTTCCTCTTCCTCTCCCTCCTCCCCTTTGCTTTCCCCATCCTTCACGCTCTCTCCCTCCTCCCCTTTGCTCTCGCGATGCTCCACCTCGCTCTCTCCCTCCTCCCCCTCGCTATCTCACTCTCTCCCTCCTCCCCCTCGCTCTCTCCCTCGCTTTCCCTCCCCCTCGCTCTCTCCCTCCTCCTTCTCTCACCCTCCTCTCTCGCTCTCCCTCCTCCTCCTCTCTCTCCTCCCTTCTTCCTTTCTCATCTCCCCCTCTCTCTCTCTCTCCTCCTCCCCTCACTCTCCTCCCCCTCTCCTCCCCTCTCTCTCTCCCTCCCCCCTCTCTCTCCCTCTCCTCCCCTCCCCCCACTCCTTTCACACATTTCCTCATGTTTGGTGCTTTCAATTTCCGGAATGTTTTGGAACATATTGTACGATCACATCCTATTATTTCCTTTGGGTCCTCATTTCCATAACTGATATTTGGAGAAGCTGGTTTGTTCCTTGTAAAGAACTGGATTGCAAGGGACGTGAAATTGTGAATAATTCTTGTGCGCTTTTAAATTAAATATTATCTCACACTGTAAGATTAACCTGTTGATTAAAGCACTTAAAATTCAAAAAGTGTTGCTTCACAGCGAGAACTAATGAAACTTGATAGTTTCATGACTCATAGCAGATTCATGTATATGCAAAATCCACAACATGTGTATGAGCAAGCATCAATCAGACTATTAGAACCAGTGACCTTGCTTCTGATCTGTTTTTGATGCTAAACGGTGGGCCCTGAAAAAGAGTGAATATTTAAATCTGTTTCATTCGAATCGTTGCAATCCACCCGTACTCATTTTTTAAATTGATGCTTTAATCAATGCATGTTCTTGCTGCAGCTGATTGAACGATACTTGAGAAATTAGCCGCAGCCAGCACTATTGTCGAGGGGTTTGCATTCTTGCCAATGCTAATCAACAGTAGCTATGAAATGACACTACCCCACACAGGGAGAGCCAAACACCAGTGTTTTGGTATAAGCACGTATTCAAATGAACAAACTCCAGTCCCCATGCAGATCCTGAAGCTAAAAATTGGGGCAAGGTTAACAGTAAGTACGTTATTACCCTCGCAATGGTTTTGTTTCTGAATTTCACGTTAATTTTCTTTGTTAAAAAGGAGCAGTGGAAGAAAGAAGTTGAATCCTGACAGATATATTAAAGGCTCACTTTTCCTGGTAGTCAGGTTTTCTTTTTAACTAAGTAACCTGTTAGCCGCTGCAGCCTGCTGCTGCTTGTAACCACTCGTGCCAGGAGATCTGCTGTCACAGAATGTCACACTCGCCTGCCTTGAGCCATCCTCACACATCCACTGTAGCGTGTCTGCAACCATCCTGTGACGTCTGCCATCCAGTCGTACCTAGGCCGACCCCTTCTCTTTTTGCTTCCCCTCTATTTTTCTCTCTGGAAGAGACCTTTGTAACTTTCCGGCTCAGGTCAGGGCGGCACAGTAGCATAGTGGTTAGCACTGTTTCTTCACAGCGGCAGGGCCCTGAGGCACGATCAATTTGACTGGAGACGAAATTGAATCCAAACTGAGGCTTTATTAGTATCAGATGTGTGGCCTCCCACAGCAGCAGGCGAAATGGCTGCGAGCTGGAGGCCACGCATATTTATACCCCACCTCCTGGGCGGAGCTAGCATGCAGGGGCCACAGGTGAACCTGTAGTGCAGGTTCTACCGTACAGCCTCTAATATCAGAACACAGTGGTTTACCACATTCACCCCCTGTTAAAATTGAGTCCGGCGGGGGTGGTGGACAACTATATACAATTAGAAATTTTAATATTTACAGAGCAGCAAACAAAATGTCTCTTGCCATCCGGCAGGCAGGTCAGAGGTTCAGCCGGTCCGGTGCCTTGATGGTTCTTTGAGATCGGCGAAGTGGTGACGGCGATGTGGGCGCTGTCGTGGTCGAAGTTGACTCCGGGAGCGTGCCGAAATCCTCTTCGTCGACGGGCGTGGGCAGGGGGAGGACGGACGGTCCTAGGGGGGGTGATGGGAGCGGCGGGGGAGGGGAGGGTGGCGCCGGGGTGCGCCGTGGGGGTGGAACCTGCTGGTGCCAGGTCCCTGAGGGGGACGGTATCCTGGCGGCCGTCGGGGAATGCCACGTAGGTGTACTGGGGGTTTGCGTGGAGCAAGTGTACCCTCTCCACCAACGGATCCGCCTTGTGGAGTCGCACATGTTTACGGAGAAGCACAGTTCCCGGAGCTGTAAGCCAAGTTGGGAGCGATACTCCGGATGTGGACTTCCTGGGGAAGGCAAAAAGACGTTCATGGGGTGTACTGTTAGTAGCCGTGCAGAGTAATGAGCGAATGGAATGTAGTGCACCAGGGAGGACCTCTTGCCAGCGGGAGGCCGGGAGATTCCTGGACCGCAGGGCCAGCTGGACGGCCCTCCATACCGTCCCATTCTCCCTTTCTACCTGTCCGTTTCTCCGGGGGTTGTAGCTCTTCGTTCTGCTGGAGGCGATACCCCTGCTGATCAGGAACTGACGTAGCTCATCGCTCATGAATGAGGATCCCCTGTCACTGTGGATGTAGGCGGGGAAGCCGAACAGAGTGAAGATAGAATTAAGGGCTTTAATGACGGTGGCAGACGTCATGTCGGGGCATGGGATGGTGAAGGGAAACCGGGAGTATTCATCGATCACACTGAGGAAATATGTGTGTTGATCGGAGGAGGGGAGGGAGCCTTTGACATCCACGCTGAGGCGTTCAAAGGGGCGGGAGGCCTTCACCGGGCGCACGCGGTCCGGCCGGTAGAAGTGCGGCTTGCACTCTGCACAGACCTGGCAGTCCCTGGTGATTATCCTTACTTCCTTGAAGGAATAGGGCAGATTTTGTGCCTTAATGAAATGGTACAACCGAGTGACCCCTGGGTGACAAAGGCTGTCGTGCAGGGTCCGGAGTCGGTCTACCTGTGCGCTGGCACATGTACCTCGGGATAGGGCGTCTGGGGGCTCGTTGAGTTTGCCAGGGCGATAATTAATCTCGTAATTGTAGGTGGAGAGCTCGATCCTCCACCGCAAGATTTTATCATTTTTGATCTCGCCCCGCTGTGTGTTGTTGAACATGAAGGCTACTGACCGTTGGTCCGTGAGGAGGGTAAATCTCCTGCCGGCCAGGTAATGCCTCCAATGTCGCACAGCCTCAACGATACCCTGGGCCTCTTTTTCGACGGACGAGTGCCGAATTTCAGAGGCATGGAGGGTGCGGGAAAAGAATGCCACGGGCCTGCCTGCCTGGTTGAGGGTGGCGGCAAGAGCGACGTCTGATGCGTCGCTTTCTACTTTGAAGGGAAGTGTTTCGTCTACGGCGTGCATTCCAGCTTTGGCAATATCAGCTCTGATCCGGGCGAAGGCCTGTTGGGCCTCGACCGTCAGGGGGAAGTGAGTGGACTGTATGAGTGGGCGGGCCTTGTCCGCATAGTTTGGGACCCACTGCGCGTAATATGAGAAGAACCCCAGGCAACGTTTGAGGGCCTTGGAGCAGTGGGGGAGGGGGTGCTCCATGAGGGGGCGCATGCGGTCGGGATCGGGCCCCAGATTGCCGGCCTCGATGATGCCTTCCTGAAGCAACCGCTGGACCTCGGACCTGATGAAGGCCTTATCCTGGGTGCTGTACCGTCTGCTCCTGATGGCGACGGGTTTGCAATCTGGAGTTAGATTGGCAAAGAGGGAAGGAGGATCGACCTTTAGGGTTGTGAGGTCGTACACAGTGAGGGGTGGTAAGGGTCCGCCGAATTTAAGGGTGAGGCTCTGGAGGTTGCACTGGAAGTCCAGGCAGAGGATAAGTGCAGTGCAGAGGTTAGGGAGGATGTAGAGGCGAAAGGCATGGAACTCTACGCCTTGGACTGTGAGCGTGCAGTACCCCCAGATCGCTACGCGATGGGATCCGGAGGCCAGGGAGATTTTTTGATTGGTAGGGTGTACCTTAAGGGAGCAGCGCCTTACTGCATTTGGGTATACAAAGCTCTCGGTGCTCCCGGAGTCCAGTAGGCAGGAGGTCACATGGCCGTTGACTTTCATGCTGGTGGATGCGTTGGTTAGGTTATGTGGTCGAGACTGGTCGATTACCATGGAGGCGAGCCGTGGTTGATCGTCGGGTAGTGAGGCGGCCGTTGAGTTGAGCTCCTGGAACGCCGTTGGTGTCCATGTGCTGCGGGGTGGACAAGATGGCGGCGCCCGGAGATCCTGCGGCTTACAAAATGGCGGCGCCCATGGAACGCACGTTGCGGGGGTGGAGCAAGGTGGCGGCACCCATGAATTGCACGTGTTGCACGGAGGAGAAGATGGTGGCGCCCATTGGTCACACATGGGCTGCGGAGGAGAGGAGGATGGCGGCGCCCATTGTCTGTGACCGGGTGGGGGTGGGGGCGACCGTGGCCGCTGAGCGGGCCTGGCACACCGCAGCGAAGTGGCTCTTCTTCCCGCAGGTCTTACAAAGGGCAGCGCGGGCTGGGCAGCGTTGGCAGGGGTGTTTTTGCTGGCCGCAAAAGTAGCATCGGGGCCACCCGGGAATCGCTGGCTGGCGTGTAGCGCATGTGTATTGGGTGGGTAGCGCCCCCGCTGGGACGGCTGTGTGTGGGACCCATGAAGCGTAGGAGGAGTGGGCCATGCGGTTGGGGGCGGAGGACTAGACATTGCGCAGGGCGACCGTCATGGAGAGCGCTAGTATTTTAGTCTCTGCGAGGTCGCGTGTGGCCCCTTCTAGGAGCCGCTGCCTGATAATATCAGACCCAATCCCAGTCACAAAAGCATCCTGCATAAGGAGATCTGAGTGCTCCTTAGCTGTAAAGTCCTGGCACTCACAGTCCCGAACTAGTGGGATCAGGGCCCTCCAGAAGTCCACGATTGACTCACCAGGTAATTGAGTACGAGTTGCGTGCCTGTGTCTGGCGAAGAGCGTGTTCGTCTTCTATTCATAATTTTCTTTGAGTCAAGTCATGGCATCAGCGTAATTGGGCGCATCCTGGATCAGCGGGAAGACTTTGGAGCTAAGTCTGGAGTACAATATCTGGATCTTTTGAGCCTCTGGAACAGGGGTCGGCGCCGCGTTGATATACGCTTCAAAACAAGCTAGCCAGTGCTGGAAGTCCTTTCTGGCGTCGCTTGAGCGTGGATCCAGCTGCAGGCGATCTGGTTTAATATGGAGGTCCATCTTCTGAATCTGATACTAATAAATTGAGAACGATCAATTTGACTGGAGACGAAGTTGAATCCAAACTGAGGCTTTATTAGTATCAGATGTGTGGCCTCCCACTGCAGCTGGCGAAATGGCTGCGAGCTGGAGGACACGCATATTTATACCCCTCCTCCTGGGCGGAGCTAGCATGCAGGGGCCCAGGTGAACCTGTAGTGCAGGTTCTACCGTACAATATTTAATATCAGAACACAGTGGTTTACCACAGGCCCCAGGTTCGATTCCCGGCTTGGGTCACTTTCTGTGCGGAGTCTGCATGTTCTCCCCGTGTCTGCGTGGGTTTACTCCCACAAGTCCCGAAAGATGTCCTTGTTAGGTCATTTGTACATTCTGAATTCTCCCTCAGTGTACCCAAACAGGCGCCGGAATGTGGCGACTGGGGTATTTTTATGGTAACTTCATTGCAGTGTTAATGTAAGCCTACTTGTGACAATAAAGATTATTATTAAATCAAACGTGTGAAAATGCTGCAATCTGCCTAGTGTTTACCCATGGGCTCCTTGTGAATTCATGGATATGACAGCTGTATTGAATTCACAATTGTCACAGCGAAATGCTGCTGTCCATTATTAATTTTCATAATTTTCTTCCTTTTCCATTCCTCCAACATAATTGTGGCTAAAAGCTATGCCTGAGTAACAGCCCATGGAACGTGAGCCTCAGCTCTCTTTCAATGTTCCACTTTTCTCCATTATGATCTCTCTGCTTGGAATGACCAATTTTTTTGAATCGAGTAGTTTTGTACTGCGACTCGTGAATCGGTGGTAAATTTACGTGAATCCATTTCATCAGGACCGCTTTAGACATCAGCAGGAAGCTAATTTTCACTCATCTCCGGGAATACATTCTGCCCAGATTCCATGACAACCTGTCCACATAAGTGGTACCAAATCAACAAATATATTTGAAAACAATGTACCTCAGTGGTCGATCCATAGATAAACATCAGCAATAAGCACAAGGGTAAAGTTACCAAAATTAACCTGGGGTACTGGTATGCAAAACAGACATATTTCAATAAAGTACATCTATCTGTTTGTATTGTGCATAAAATGCCCAGCTTATTCAAACAGTATAGAACCTATCAATCAGAAGTTTATGGAATAACTAATACCAACATGAACTTGGCTCTCCCTATTGTTGTGTTATGCTTCTTAACATAGCATAAGCTGCTTCCTTGATGTATGCTCTGACAAAGGAAGGTTCAGACTTGGAGATAGGTTTAACACATTTATTGAACAGTTAACAATTCTCCAACTTGAGTTCGACTCTCCTGCTAATCTTGCTATAGTAACTCAATCTAACTAACCAGTCTGCTCTAAGCCACGCGGTGGGTGTGATGCTTCTGATCTGCCCCTGTCCTTCTCTCTGATTGTCACCTGTGGAAAGAGAAAGAGCATATGTGCCCTGTCCTTTTATATGGGCTGCGCCCTTCTGGTAGTGTCACTGCTGGGTGTCTTGACTGCCCATTGGTCATGTCCTATTCTATGTGTTCATTAGCTGTTTGTCTGCATGTCATGATGTCTCTGGTGCTCCCTCTAGTGTTTACTTAGTCTTAGTGTATTTATATTAACCCCTTGTGTATTTACAGTGATGCATATCACCACCCTTATCTCTGTAATCTTCCCCAGCCTAATAACCCTCCAAGATCTCTCCTTCCGAGTCTGACTTCTTTGCATTTCCAATTTTAAATCGCTCCACCGTAGTCTAGTCTTCGATTGTTTCAGCCCTATACTCTGGAATTCCCTTGCTAGGTTTTCTCTGGCTTGGCTTTATATACTACTACTAAAATGCTCGTACAAACGTATCTCTTTGACCAAGCGTTTGGGCACCTATACTAAAAGACGTGGCTCGGTGTCAAATTTAGTTGCATAAGTCCCTTGTGAAGTGTGTCAGGACAAATTGTAACGCTGAAAATGCTGCAAGTTGTTTTAATTAAAAAAAACATTTCTTTATAAATTTAGAGTACCCAATTCATTTTTTCCAATTAAGGGGCAATTTAGCGCGGCCAATCCACCTACCCTGCACATCATTTTGGGTTGTGGGGACGAAACACACGCAGGCACGGGGAGGATGTGCAAACTCCAAATTGACAGTGACCCAGAGCCGGGATCGAACCTGCGACCTCAGCGCCGTGAGGCAGCAATGCTAACCACTGTGCCACCGTGCGCAAATTGTTTTAATAGAGAGATCTTAGGAGAAGGAATAGCAGAAAGTGAGATATTGGTGGGTGTGGTAGTCGGTATTTGGGGTATTACGGTACCCAGGTTGATGCTGTAAGACCATTGGTGTGGGAGGTACCTGAGACAGCAATATCATTGGTGAAGCCTGCCTGTGGGTTCCGCTCAGTAAGGCGGAGTATAAGAGCCTGTGTCTCCCCAGCAGCTGCATTCTGTACCTGCGCTGCTGGGGGAAACATCTAGTCCAATAAAGCCTTCAATTGTCATCCAATCTCGCTTCTGCAGTTGTTGATCAAGCATCAGTGGGTTACTGCGTTTGCAACATTTTTTCCTTCCAACCTTTCTCCCCTTGGTTTTCTTTGCCTTGTCACAATTGTATCTCCTGAATCATGTTCCTCCTCCAATTGGTGGCAGGTAAAGATCTCAAGCTCAACAGGTACAACGTCTTCCCACCTGATAGGTTGAGTATAACAAAGCAAATGACTCTTGCAACAACAGCTTCACTACAGCTGTAGATTGTAAGCACACAATTCTGAGCTACGATTTTCCCAGTCAGGACTTCCTGCCCTATTCCCTTTGCCTTCTAATTTCACTTGTGCGGCCTAAGGGTGCATCCATCCGCTTACAACACTCCCACCCTTGATGGTTCCATTGCTGGGGTGGACAAGCTAAACCTGTATTCTCCACCATCACGCCCCCCCTCCCAACTCCCCCGACTCCTCCCCCACAATTGTTGTGGACATGGTTCCCTTCAGTAAGTATACATGGTTTCATGGTCTCTCAGAGGACTCATGAACAATAGGGGAAACCCCAGTTCCAAGTGGGTAACCAACCAAAACCTACTCCTGGAATTCCATCATTGGCACATGTTGGTATATGAAAATAAATCTGGGGCGGGATTCTCCGCAACCCCGCTCCGAAATCGCATTTGGCACGGGGGCGGAGAATCGATGTTCACACGGGAATCATGGCCAGCACCGCTCCTGCGATTCTCTGTTCCCCGGAGAATCACTCGCGCACGGATTACGCAGTGCGGCTAGAGTCTATTGACAGAGGGCTCCCCGCGATTCTCCGAGCGTGGTTCTAACCGGGGCGAAATTCTCTGTAATCGGCGCAATGTCCGCCGACCGGCGCCAAAAACAGCGCGAATCAGTCCGGCATCGCGCCGCCCCAAAGGTGCGGAATCCTCCACATCTTGAGTGGCCGAGCCCTAACCTCGAGGGGCTAGGCCCGCGCCGGACTGATTTCCACCCCGCAAGCTGGCGGGAAAGGCCTTTGGTGCCCCCCCAGCTGGCGCGGAAATGACATTGCTGGGTGGCGCATGCGCGGGAGCGTCAGCGGCCGCTCACGTCATCCCCGCACATGCGCAGTGGAGGGAGTCTCTTCTGCCTCCACCATGGTGGAGACCGTAGCGAAGGCGGAAATAAAAGAGTGCCCCCACGGCACAGGCCCGCCCGTGGATCGGTGGGCCCCGATCGTGGGCCAGGCCACCATGGGGGCACCCCCCGGGGCCAGATCGCCCCGCGCCCCCCTCAGGACCCTCTCTTACCCGCCCGCGCCACCATGTCCCGCGGGTAAGAGAGGTGGTTTAATCCACGCCAGCGGGACAGGCATTCTAGCAGCGGGACTTCGACCCATCCAGGCCGGAGAATCGCCGGGGGGGGGGGGGGGGGGGGGCGCCAACCGGCGCGATTCCCGCCCCCGCCGAATATCCGGTGCCGGAGAATTCGGCAACCGGCGGGGGCGGGATTCACACCAGCCCCCGGCGATTCTCCGACCCGGCGGGGGGTCGGAGAATCTCGCCCCACACCTGGCCGGTCGCGAAACTCGGGTGGTGGCTGCGGACCTAGTCTAAGGCCGCCCTGGTGGGGGGTGGGTGGATCATGGACCGGGGCCTTTTGGCCAGCTGGGGCAGCGATCGGGCGTGTTATATGTAGCGTCGTGGGGCCGATCGTTGGGACCTTCTTTCTTCATCCAGGTCCGCCGGCTGAGTCCACCATCGCATTCGGCACGGCCGCTTAAGGCCGCCACCGTGCGCATGTGCAAACTCGTAACCGGAAGTGCGGGGGCCCGTTTCCGCAGCTGAAGCTGCAAGAAGCGCTCCGGGGCCCTGCCAGCCCCCTGCAGGTAGGTGAATAGCTGCTAATATTTTTAAGGAATCTCCAGAGTAAATCTCCAGCATCTTTACGCTAGCGTGGGTACATAGCCCCATTGGAGAATCCAGCCCCTGTTCTTTCAGTATCAATGGTTATATACTGTCCTGTGAGGTAGACAGGTTTATGTGCAGTAATTGATTGTAGATTTCTGTCCGACAATGATAAGATGACTATTGCACTCAACAAAATTATGCAGGTGTTGAAATGCATTAAATTTTCCCATTGGAAAAAGTGCTCTTGTGCATTTAAAACTGATGAAAACATTGCCTTGGGAACGCTAGTATAATAATTGGAAGTGACTAAAATTCTCAGCATCCTTTAAAAGTGAAAGAAAAAGCTTCGGCAGCTGTCAGATATTTTAAAAAGTCAGACACCTGCTGCTGGTGTGTATTGATTACCAGACCATCTGTTGTAGTTTGGGAAAATGTTACCTATCTGTTATTTAATAAGCTTCATTGTCTGTGAACTAGAATGGTTTATTATGATACTGAAATGATTATGAATGCTTGGCTGTGTTTCAAAATCTAAAGATCCACTTTTCTCAGCAGGAGACTTTACGGACATGTTGATTGACTATTGTCAGAGGTTGTCAAAGGATTAGCTGTCTTTGTGATAGTGAAATTGATATTTATTTTTATAGCAAATTGACCATTATTGAATGGCTTTTGTTGAAGGAAGATTGTTTCAGTCTGGTGTGTTTGATGATATCAGAATATTAGAAGTTTATTTTAATGTCCATTTCAAAGACATTGTTAGATGTGCCCATAGTGGACTGGGTAAGTGACTATGGACGATACTTGGGAGGCATGAGGTGAGCATGTGTTTATATTAAATGCTAGAATTTGGTGAAGGAATAATACAGCAACTTTTTTTTTTACCGTCAGCAACTTTATTATGCATCCAACTCGGCAGAGTTACAAATGGCATATAAAATCCCCTCAGTAACTGTTCAAGCTGTGTCCATTTGTACTCTTTTGGAGCCAATAAATATTACCTGCCTTTAATAAGGCAATTAAGACTTAACAATGTAATTATCACAGCATACATCTGCTGATACGTTGACACATTGAAAATGAAATGAAAATCGCTTATTGTCACAAGGAGGCTTCAAATGAAGTTACTGTGAAAAGCCCCTAGTCGCCACATTCCGGCGCCTGTTCGGGGAGGCTGGTACGGGACAGCATAGGGGGCTATGAGGATGTGGGTGTGCGGGAGATGATGGGTAAGAGTTTTGGGATGTGACATTGCAACTGGGCAGATGTCCCAGTGAATGGAAGCAGGCGTTCTAACCAGCTGGCTTCACAATCCACTCGCCTCCATTGCCACCTCAGGAGGCCCAACTCCATCCTGCCCCTACCTCCCTAGAATGGAAATATGGTGGGAAGGAGGGATCTTTCAAAGACTGTCGAGTCAGGAAGTTGCCCGACTCAACCTTACTGCCTCCTCGTGAAAAATCAGGAGCCACGAAACAAAAACACAAGAGCAAAAGAAATAGGAGCAGGGATGGACCGTGTGGCCTGTCGAGCTCCTGTCGAGCCTGCTACACCATTCAGTACAGTCATGACTAATCTTGGGCTTCAGCTCCATTCCCCTACCCACTCCCCATATCTCTTAATTCACTGAGAGACGACAAATCTATCCATCCCAACCTTAAATAGAGCCACAACCCTCTTCTGCAGAGAATTCCAAATCCCATGATGCTTTGAGTGAAATAATTTCTCTTCAGTAGAGTTCTAAATAACTGGCTCCCTTATCCTGAGATTGTGCCCCTGGTGTTTTAGATTCCCAAATCAGCAGAAATTATTTCTCAGCATCTACCCTATCAGCTCCTTTAGAATTCATTAGGTTTCAATAAGAGTGCCTCTTATTCTTCTGAACTCCAGAGATAAGCCCCATTTACTCAGCCTCTCACCATAGAACAACCTCCTCATCCTAGCAGCCAATCTAGTGAACTTTCACTCTACTGCCTCCAATGCAAGTATATCTGCTCTCCAATGCGGAGATACAAACTGCACAGTATCCCAAATATGGTCATACCAAAACCCTGTAGAATTGGAGCAATATTATTATTTTATTATTACTGCAATATAAATAAGACGAGATGAACACGCCAATCCTATGCTTCAATTCAATTCTATTCTGAATGCAATTCATAACATTATATTGCTTCTCCCCCATATCATGAACGAAAATCTGCACATTCAGGCAATTTTCCTCGTCATTTTGAGGTTCCCTCTACCTCTCTTTATATTGTTACATTGCAGATTTTTCTGAGGTTTCAACCAGTTAACAGAGGAAAAGACAAGTCTGTGGCTGATTACTCAATAAAAGCAAAATGCAGAGATCATCTGTCTGCCTGTCTTGAAACAAAATTCTTGGTAAGTCAATCTGTTAAAAACAAGTAGTAAAACCCCTGGCAGCCAGTTTATAATTAGTTGCATGAATTGTCAATCCATCTGACATTTATTTAGCATTGAAAGCCAACTTCTGCTCCGTCAGACTCCCTTTGCACATCATGAGGTGACAGCTTAGAGACTCTGGTCTTTACATAATGGCTTGAATTTTTCATCTGGCAAATCTCTGGAAATGTGTATGCAAGCTATCTCAAACTAAAAAGCTGAGCCATTAAGCATCAAAACAGGTCTTCACAATAGACAAACATTATTTATGAGTGTTGTTTTTTCTTCATGGCATTGTATTATTCAGAGAAAGTTTATGCAAGGGACAACAATTTGTATTTCTATGGTGCCTTCAGGTAACAAAAGAACCCAAACTGCCCCACAGGAGCATTACAGAACAAAATGTGGCACCAAGACACATAAGGAGATATTAGGTCAGCTTCCCAAAAGCTTGGTCAAAGAGTGTATTAAAAGAAGAATATGAGGTAGAGGTGCAGGGAGGGAGATGCAGAGCTTGTGGTCTAGACAATCACCAATGGTTGGGCAATTATAATTAGGAAAGCACAAAGAAGGCAGTATAAGAGGACTGTGGATATCTCGGAGGGTTGCAGGCCTGCAGGCGATTATGGAGATAGGGAGGAGCGAGGTCATGGTGGGATTTAAAAACAAGGATGAGAGCCAAGGCAGACCAATGAGCATAAGGGTGATAAGGGAACAAGATTTGGTGAAAGTAAGGACAAAGGCAGTGGAGTTTTGGATGGCCTCCAGTTTACTGAGGGTATAATGTGGAGGACCAAGCTTTGGAATAGCAACGTCTTGAGGTAAGGAAGGCCTGAATGAGGGTTCCAGCTGCCTGGGCAAGGACAAAGTCGGCCGATGTTGTGGAGGAAAAAGTAGGCGGTCTTCGTGATGATGGGCTAAGTGGTCATCTCAAGGTCAAATATGACATCAAGGTTGCAAACAGTTTTGGTTGAGTCTCAGACTATTGCAGGGAGACGGATGGAGTCGATAGGTAGGATTAGGAATCAAATACAATGGTTTCAGTCTACACAATTTGCTTGGAGAAATCCGCACAGATAGTGACCCAAGCCGGGAATCAAACCTGGGGCCATGCCGTTGTGAAGAAACAGTGCTAACCACTGTGCTACCATGTCATCCACAACGCTGCCACTCCTGAAGTAATATCCTGGTTTGACCACCTTGGTCTAAAATTATAGTTGTTGGTCTATACCCAGCCAAATGTTTGGTTATTTATCTCACTCATGTCTCTGGAACCCTGTTGTGCTGACATTGGCTGCTATCTTCCCTACATTACAACGGTGACCACTGTTCAAAAGTACTTCATTGATTGTACAACACTTTGGGATGTCCTGAGATTGTGAAAGGAACTGTATAAGTGCAAGTCTTTAAATATAAACAAAGCTAAGCTCCAATTTGACAATTTATGATATCACCTCTTGGTATTACTGGAGTTACTGTGAAAAGCCCCTCAACGCCACACCCCGGTGCCTGTTCGGGTACACAGAGGGAGGATTCAGAATGTCCAATTCACCTAACAAGCACGTCTTTCGGGACTTGTGGGAGGAAACCGGAGCACCCGGAGGAAATTCACGCAGACACAGGGAGAACGTGCAGACTCCGCACAGGCAGTGACCCAGGCCGGGAATTGAACCTGGGACCCTGGCGCTGTGAAGCAACAGTGCTAACCACTGCGCTACCGTGCCGCCCACATGATGGTTACCTTATGACATTGGTCTGAAAGACTAAAATACAAGTGGCTAAAGAACCACTATATATGGAAAAAGAGCTGCAGCAAGTCAGATGATAGACATTAGTGGCCAACAGCTTCCTGTGATTAACCCAAATGCTGGGACAGAAACAAGGGTTCCCATCACAAAGTACAGGCTTGCGCACAAAAGGTAAAACTGTTTCCTGCTTTAAAAATAAACCAGTTCAAGGGTATAATAAAACAGGTTTTGGCTGCAGTTTGTTTCCAACTATAATTGGTTACAAAATATATATGCAGTGATACCCTCAGCTTAAAACATTCACTTGGTGACCTCAGTAAACCTCAAGTCAATATTACTGCTGTCAGCCACATTAGTCGTCATAAACACTGCGTTTAATGGGAGAATTTGAACAGAAGATAATGGGGGTGTTGAGATGATCAGGGTAAGCAAGACTAAATTAGCTTTCATTTTGTGCCAAGCATATAGGAAGAGTAATTCGACATGAATTGTTGCACAGGTTAGGGATTTTTATGGAGAACAAATTGATTTTTCTTAGAGGATTGAGGAGGATTATAGCTCGGTTGCTTTTCCTGCGTAGGATTTAACAATTACACACAAAACTTGGATTGGGGAAGATATGGGGGCCGGGATTCTCCGTTTGGGGGCTAAAGGCGGGATTCTTCATTTCGGGTGGCCTGGAATGTGTTCCTCGATGGGACGGAGAATCGGGCGTCGGCGGAAAATCAGGATCGGCGCGCTCCGAACAAGGTCCACGCCGCATGCCAGCGGGAGTATAAAAGTAAATGCAAATGGATCTTAATGACTTATTTGCATCTAATTAGCAGACCTGGCACCCTATGGACTGGCCTCACGTGATTATCTGGGCCCTGCGGCCGGGAATCACCTGGGCACGGATCACTCGTGGTCTTTACCAGTGTAGCCTTGTATGTTAGACCTCGCGGTGGGCCAGGGGGCCCTTTGCCCACGATGAGTTCCACCACGCCAGGGCCTTGCAGGTGGGCCGTCCAAGCTCACCCGAGAGCCAACCCTGCCCAGGGACCCCTGTAATAGGGGGCGTCCCTCGGGACCTCTGTAATAGGAGGACCCCTCACAGAGGGCACCCAGGCAATCCAGGTGTGGGGGCAGCTGTGCGGTGCGGGGTAGTGCTTCGGGCCCGATTTGTGCGGGACGGGGCAGGGTGGCTGGCCGCGGGACCTCACTATCAGGCTGCCCGCTCAAAACGGGGACCAAATAATGGGATTCCCTGGGAATCTCTCATATTCTATGCCATGCATAAATTTGCATGACGTGGAGCGCGGAATTACTTACCAGTTTGCACTCCAAGGGGGATCGTAAACTGGTTTCAATTCAGCTCCGTCGGGATAATCTCCCAAAAGGTGAATCCAGCCCTAAGTGTTACCACTGGGATAGAATAGCATGCGATTCGCGTTTCTGTTTGATCCGTGAATCAGGACTTGCAAATGGGGCAGCACTCTGCTGGCGCAAACTGAAAGCAATTCACTGCCCAGCGGGCAGTGTAACCACTGGGGCCCGGAATTGGCGCCAAAGAGGCTGACAGCCGGAGCTGTTTTTAAGCGCTCCACTCACCATACACTCATTTCAGCTATGGTGCTGACTCAGAGAAGACTTGCCCCCCCACCCCCCTCCGATTTCAGGAATTGTAAGCCGACCCACTGCTCATTGCCAATAATGAGAGGAGGGACACCCTCTTCCCCAGGGTAGGCTCGATACTCAAGCCAGCCCTCCTGATAAGGCCAATAAGAGGTGCCAGAGGTAGTCAGTCAGTGTTGCCAGTCGCACCAGTAGGAAACAGTTTGTAATCCTGAGGGGGGTCACTGGTGAAGCCCTGGGAGGTGCAGAGAACCAGGGAGGGTTCCAAAGGCCACACGGTGGACGTGCCCTTTGTTTGGGGTGAGCTCTGCTAATCCCCTGCTTCCTCTGCAGTGAGGCAGCGCTTCTGAGGAGTGCCAACACCTGGTGGGCCACTGATTGAGCTTGGCCACATCCATCCCCTTGCTGATACCGCTGGGGTTTGAGGGTTTCAAGAGGGGTGGCCTGGGTGGGCTCCCACATCAGCAGAGGCTCTCTGAACATTCACAGGATACAGTGAGCAGTCAGCTGTGTGAGCAGCGAGCAGCCAGGAAGGAGCCTGTAAGTAGCACCAAAGGGGTGCGTTTAAATCCACATACTGCAGCAATGGTGGTCCGAGCCAGGCCACCCCGATCCTGAGGGAGACACCCAGAGTCCACGGACCTGGCAGCAAGCCATTCCCTGCTGCCGATCCCGGCCTAGGCAGCACCCCCCTCCCCCCACCCCCCCACCCCCGCAAGCCCGACAATCTGTGAGAGTTTTTTTTAGCCTCCCCCTCCCCCAACAGCCATGGCCCCCAGGGCCCACTTGTAAATACTTGCACCATTTCGCACCCACGAGACATCTGCCTCAGAGGGGCAGAGCATCGCAGAGGGGTGGAGCACGCGGTGATATTCCCACTAAAGATGTTCAAACCCATGCAAATGGTGGTCTTTCATGGGCCCGCCAGCATGTAGCGCAAATTTTGATAACAGAGTCAGCGCGGGACCAGAGCCTGGCGACGGGTACAGCTCTGGGTGCAAATCGTGAATTTTCCATTGTGCGCTATTCTTCGCCCGATCATCATTCTCGCTGCCAGCTTCGCAAAGTGGAGAATTCAGCCCCAGATTTCTCTTGATCCCA
Source organism: Scyliorhinus torazame (assembly GCF_047496885.1). Lineage (NCBI taxonomy): Eukaryota > Metazoa > Chordata > Chondrichthyes > Carcharhiniformes > Scyliorhinidae > Scyliorhinus > Scyliorhinus torazame. Next base: position 140,095,497 of record NC_092724.1, on the reverse strand, counting down.
ATGCTGCTCGTGCCAAAGTCAGTACATAAATAAAACTCTCTTATCTATCCCTATTTATTTATATACAGGTGGCTAATTGTCAGAGACTATTCAATGATTTGAAGATTTCAAGAGCTTCCTCCTGTAGAAATCCATAAGAAAAATGCAAAAGGTGCTGCTGTTTTCCACCCTATTGCCAGGGTATAAAAAATGTAATACTCGGCATCCTCAGATCAACTTGCTACACCACCTCCTTTAATATAACACACATCTCTTATGTCTCTTTCGCCAAGGATGCCGTCAAATTACCACTTTACTATTGCTCCAAAGTGACAGTCCCAGCTCCCAATCTGACCCCTCAAATGCATCAATGCACAGATCTCTCACCACTTTGATTTCCCACTGCCTGGAATACTTCTGTGGAATTCTGAGCATTTTATATATTAAAGATGAGCATTTGTGTAATGTGCAAGCAGAATGTTCCTCCAGGGCAGCACGGTGGCGCAGTGGTTAGCACTGCTGCCTACAGTGCCAAAAACCCAGGTTCGATCCCAGCTCTGGGTCACTGTCCATGTGGAGTTTGCACATTCTCCCCGTGTTTGCGTGGGTTTCACCCCCACAACCCAGAGATGTGCAGGCTAGGTGGATTGGCTACGCTAAATTGTCCCTTAATTGGGAAAAAGTAATTGGGTACTCTAAATTAATTTTTTTTAAAGGATAACGTTCCTCCACATGTTCCCAAACTGTTAGAAATCTACAGGTTGGGTGCAGTGCTCAGTGAGTGTGTGGCAGATACATCTGCCAAACCTTCTTTTTTTTAAATAAATTTAGAGTACCCAATTCATTTTTTCCAATTAAGGGGCAATTTAGCGTGGCCAATCCACCGACCATGCATATCTTTGGGTTGTGGGGGCGAAACCCACGCAAACACGGGGAGAATGTGCAAACCCCACACGGACAGTGACCCAGAGCCGGGATCGAACCTGGGACCTCGGCACCGTAGGGCAGCAGTGCTAACCACTGCGCCGCCGTGCTGCCCCTGCCAAACATTCTTGTAGTATGCGATTAGAAGCTTTCAAAGTAACCTGGAGGTTACCTGCTTAAAATTGTAGTTTATATATAGGAACAAGAACAAGAGGAGACCTGGCAGCCCCTTGAGCCTGGTATGCAATTCAATTAGATTATGCTTGATCTGTATTTCGACTGCATTTAATCCAAATGTTCTGGAAATGACTGTACTGGTCTGAACTGGGGTTCTATTTTAATGTAAGCAAGACCAGTTCAGACTACTACCAGTCATTTCCAAGTTTTATTGGTAACAAAAATCTTATTGATCTCACGAGAGCTACCAATCTCACGCTGCAGTACCTATATACAATATATTTTTAAAACCTGCACTCTTCCGGCACCATAGTCACTTCCTGTAACACTGCCCCACTCCACGCTGTTGCTAATACACATATTGATAAAATCAACAGATTTTCCAGTCACCATGAGCAATTGACGGGAGATCTGCCAAACAATATTGTAACAGTGTGATTCACACTCTTTCCAAATGCAAGAAACATGATTTGTTTCTTGGGAAAAGGGAATGTCCTTTCAGAATTCCAGGGAGAAATAAGTAGGCTGAGTTAATCATTCCAGTCAAAATTGAATTCAGAATTTAAGGCACTACTGAGAGAACCTGCTGCATTGGCTGGGCGACTGTCCTTCAGGTGGGTTAAGATGAGGCCCACCTGAGACTTCCGGTGGCGGCAATGGAGGCGTAAGTCGCACATTTGGTGGCTCCCGCTCGGGTCGGACTTTTGGATCTTTCCCCCCGATTTTCTACCGGACATGAATTGTAAAACTGATGACAGAGGCAATTGTGTACTGAATTCCCACATCGGTGCATGGAGAGGAGGACAAGAAGTGCTCGTAAAGGCAGAAACAGAAAACAGAGGTTTGGGCTGAAGCTGCAGGGGGAGACAGCATGGCGGAGGACCGGACCTCTGGCTCGGCGACCCAGCGGTCAATGGAGCAGCTGATGCAGGTTATTCAGGAAGTCTTCGCTAAGCAGAAACAGGACTGCTTGGACCCGAGAAAAGAGTCAATTGAGCGGATAGAGCTTAGATTGGACGCCCAAGATCGGGTGATCCAAAAAGTAGAGGAGGCACTGGCTGACCAGGAGGAACATCAAACTGCGGTGGAGTTGGAGGTGGGGATGCTGAGAGACCAGCAGAAAAAGCTCCTGGAGAAGGTGGAGGACTTAGAGAATAGGTCCCGCAGGCAGAACTTGAGAATCGTTGGGCTCTCAGAGGGGTCCGAAGGAGCGGACGCTGGGGCATACATAGCGGCCATGTTCGAGAAGGTGCTGGGGATGGGGAATTCTCCTGACCCTTGGAGGCGGACAGTGCTCACAGAGCACTCGCGAGGAAACCGCGAATGGGAGACCCCCCGAGGGCAATGGTGGTGAGATTCTATAGGTACTCGGATAAGGAGCGCATTCTACAGTGGGCCAAGCAGACAGGGAGCTGTAAGTGGGACAACAGTATACTGCAGATCAACCAAGACCTGAGTGCGGAGATGGGCAGGAGAAGAGCGGGCTCTAACCAGATCAGGTCGAACCTTTTTAAGAAAAAGGTGAAGTTCGGACTGTTGTATCCGGCCCGTCTCTGGTTCACGTACGAGGAACAGCACTTTTATTTCGAGACGCCTGAGGCTGGACTTCGCGAAAAGGAAAGGACTGGTGGTGGACTGAGAACTTTTGAACTTTGCTGCAACGTTCATGTTTTTTTAAAAAAAAGTTTCTAATTTTTCGTTTTGTGGAAGCGGTCTGTAATGGTTCTGTACTGATTTGGGGCCAGTTGCAGAGCTGAGTGAGTTAAGGTTTACATTTGCACTGTTGGGGGATGGAGGTGTGCTTGTTTAGATTTTGGATCTCTTACTTGATCTTTGTTAGCTTTTTTCCCCCTGTTTTTTCTATCGGGCAATTGTGTTGGGATTGTTTGTCATTGGAATAAGTATGTAGGAGCGGAGGGGAGGGTGGGGAGGGAACAATAGGTGGGAAACTTTTTGGCGCCACGGTTAGGCGGGCTAGCTCACGGAAGCATAGCGGAGGGGTGCATATGTTAGGTTTATTAAAGGGGTTGAGTTATATTGTGTTGGTACTGGGGGGGAGGGGAGAAAAATGTTCTGCTGAAGAGGGAGGGACTAAGGGACAGAGAGGAGGTTGGGGGCAGAGGCTGTCTGGGGGCGGGCCGGTGAAGGCGGGCCCAAAAAAGGGGATGGCTGATCGGCAAAGGGGGGGGGGAAATGAGCCCCCCAACTAGGCTGATCACGTGGAATGTTCGAGGGCTAAATGGGCCGATCAAGATGGCCAGTGTGTTCGTGCATCTGAGGGGACTGAAGGCGGACGTAGTAATGTTGCAGGAGGTGCACCTTAGAGTAGCTGACCAGATTAGATTGAGGAAAGGCTGGGTCAGTCAGGTCTTTCACTCGGGACTAGATTCAAAGACTAGAGGGGTTGCGATCCTGATCAATATGCGGGTGGTGTTTGAGGCGGGTAGACTAGTTTTGGTTGTAGGAGGTCGGTACATTATGGTCAGTGGGAAACTGGAGGGGGTGTAAGTGGTATTAGTAAATGTGTATGCTCCAAATTGGGATGATGTGGAGTTCATAAAGAGAATGCTGGGGAAGATACCGGACCTGGACTCGCACAAGCTGGTCATGGGAGGGGACTTTGACACAGTTATGGACCCTGGCTTGGACCGGTCAAGCTCAAAAACGGGCAGGGTGCCAGCAATGGCAAAGGAACTAAAAGGGTTCATGGAGCTGATTGGGGGGGGGGGTTGGACCCATGGAGATTTGGAAAGCCGAGGGTGAAGGAGTTCTCCTTCTACTCACACGTACATAAAGTGTACTCCCGGATCGATTTCTTTATTCTGACAAGGCTTTACTGATGGAGGTGGTGGACACGGGGTACTCGGCGATCACAATCTCAGACCATGCTCCGCACTAGGTTGACCTGCAGGTTAGTAAAGACAGTAACCAGCGACTGCAATGGAGGTTAGATGTGGGACTTTTAGCTGACGAAGGGGTGTGCGAGCGGCTGAGGAAATGTATTCAGAACTACCTGCAGGTCAACTACACGGGGGAAATTTCAGCAGCAGTGGTCTGGGAAACACTGAAGGCGGTGGTTAGAGGGGAGCTGATCTCGATATGGGCCCACAGGGAGAAGGTAGACAGGGCAGAGACGGACCGACTGGTAAAGGAGATACTACAGATCGATAGGAGTATGCGGAGACGCAGAGGCAGGGCTTTTAAGGGAATGGCGGAGGCTACAGGCGGAGTTCGGCTTGTTAACCACAGGGAGGGCAGTGGAGCAGCTGAGGAAGGCGATTGGGGTGATCTATGGGCATGGAGAGAAGGCCAGCAGAATGCTTGCACAGCAGCTTAGAAAGAGGGAGGCAGCCAGGGAGATAAGGAAAGTAAATGACGGAGATGGGAACCTGGTTTGAGATTCAGCAGGGGTGAATAAGGCATTTAGGAATTTTTACAGTAGGCTGTATGGGTCGGAGCCCCCAACGGGGCCGGAAGGGATAAGGCACTTCTTCGGGGCGCTGAATTTCCCAAAGGTGGACGGGGGCTGGTAGAAGGGATGGGGGCCCTGATAGGGTTGGAAGAGATAGTGGAGGGTCTGAAGGCCATGCAGTCGGGTAAAGCCCTGGGGCCAGATGGGTACCCAATGGAGTTCTTAAAACGTTCTCTGGGATATTGGGACCGTTGTTGATGAGGACGTTCAAGGGAAAGAGGGGTGCTGCCCCCGGCGATGTCACAGGCCACGATTTCACTGATGCTTAAGCGGGACAAGAACCTGGAGCTGTGTGGGTCCTTCAGGCCAATATCCTTGTTGAATGTGGACACCAAACTGCTGGCCACAATTTTGTCCTCCAAGATTGAGGATTGTGTTCCGGACGTTATTGGGGAGGACCAGACGGGGTTTGTTAAGGGTAGGCAGTTGGTGGCCAATAAAAAAAGGCTATTAAACGTTATCATGATGCCCCCAGAAGGTAGGGAGGTGGAGGTAGTGGTCGCAATGGACGCAGAGAAGGCTTTTGATCGAGTAAAATGGGAATATCTGTGGGAGGTACTGGGACCATTCGGATTTGGGCGGGGCTTTATCGACTGGGTCAGGTTGCTGTATCAGGCTCCTGTGGCGAGCATACGGATAAATAGGACAACATCGGACTACTTTAGACTGCACCGGGGGACGAGACAGGGATGCCCCCTCTCCCCACTGCTGTTCGCGCTAGCTATAGAGCCGCTGGCAATTGCTCTGAGAGGTTCAAAGGGCTGGAAGGGGCTGGTCCGGGTGGGTGTGGGGCACAGAGTCTCACTTTATGCAGACGGTCTGCTTCTGTATGTATCAGACCCATTAGAGGGGATGGAAGGAATCATGAGGATTCTGGGGGAATTTGGCGGGTTTTCGGGGTATAAGCTAAATATGGGGAAAAGTGAGATGTTTGGGGTCCCGGAGGTGGCAACCGTTCGTCGACTTCTTTACAGAAAATTAATCGTCAGCAGAAGGGAAGGGGGTTAGTTTAGCTTAGAGTAGGGGGTTAATAAAGGTGGGACCTGTAAGGGAGGGAGACGGCTTTTGCACTATGTTTATAGATTCATGTACATTGTTTATTTTGTTGTTGTTGGAAAACTAAAAATACCTCAATAAAATGTTTACTAAAAAAAAAAGATGAGACCCATCTGTTTGTTCACTACTTCAAGCGAACATAAAATAATCTTCAGGATTTACTCGGGATGAAGAATCCTTCTGGTTTTGGAGGGACAAAGAGCCTGTTCCTGTGCTGTGTTGTCCTTTGTCCCGACTAACATTTCGCACTCAACCACACAACCAGATTCATTCATTTCACTTATTATGGTCAGTGGTTAGCACCGCTGCCTCATAGCGCCAGGGACCCGGGTTCGATTCCAGCCTTGGTGAATGTCAGGGTGGAGTGTGCCCTTTCTCTCCCTGACTGCGTGGTTTCCTACATTGCTCCGGTTTCCTCCCACAGTCCAGAGATGTGCAGGTTAGGTGGATTAGCCATGCTAAACTGGCCCTTGGTGTTCAAAGATGTTGAACACTAGGTTCAAAGTGTTCAAAAGTAAACATTATCTGCGGGTGCTCTTTTGTGGTTGGTGCAGACTCGATGGGCTGAATGGCCTCCTTCTGCACTTTTGGGATTCTATCCAAAAAAATATTTGTGATATGAACTGATGGTCACATTTACCCATCTGCCAACAGTTTCTGAATAGCTTGTTCTTTTGAGGTGGTGTCTAATACTTTGGAACACGCTGTGGGGCGGGGGTGTCTTAAAATGCTGTCTATCTGTTTAGACAGGTTTATCTGTTATACGATATTTTAATCATCTACAGGACTTAGGCTGACCCGCGTGCCCCAGTTATGAGTGACTCATGAACAGCCTCATGAGTCTTGGAGAATACAGAATGGAGAAAAGTGTTTCAATTTTTATTATTTGGTACAAGTGGCGGCCGGACACATGCAGAACTCCAACCCGCGCTTGTAAATCTCCAAAACCAACTCACTGGGCATTGACATCGGTGAATCTCTCCATAATTGTTCAGGGCACAAATTCTATCCACCTAACTAAACGCAGATGATCACAGAATGCGGTAACCACTTGGAGACTTGTGCACGTCACAATCTGAATTCAGACAAGTTATCCTTTTAAACAAGTGTTTGTTGAAAAGGAGGTGATCATGGCTAGTCTTGATGGCCAGGGTGAACACGCCATGCAAAGGAGGCATTCGCACCAGGAAATTCCACACCACCTCATCTGCACGAAACTGTTGCTTGCAAATGAATCTGTCCGCCTGGGCGGCACGGTGGCTCAGTGGTTTGCACTGCTGCCTCACGGCGCTGAGGACCCGGGTTCGATCCCGGCCCTGGGTCACTGTCCGTGTGGAATTTGCACATTCTCCCCATGTTTGCGTGGGTTTCACACCTCCCCCCCCCCCAACAACCCAAAATGATGTGCAGGGTAGGTGGATTGGCCACACTAAATTGCCACTTAATTGGAAAAAAATAATTGGGTACTCTAAATTTATATGAAAAAAATTAATCTGTTCCACCCTGTTACAGGCTCCCAAGAAATCACAGCGCCTGCAAAGTGATGTGTGGGGCTGTTAAAATTAATCCCCACCGAATTCTCCGACACAACCGTGTGTTTGTTGACAGAATTGGGAAAATGCAGCCCCATTACTGAGGATGGGGTTGACTGACTCACTGCAGTCACTGCACAGGACCTGGCAGGTGGTTCCCACGTCAAAACCGCCTTAAAATGTGGTCGGCGCTGAAGTGTGGTGGACGTGGGGTGGAGTACACTGGCGGAGCACTCACCTCCCACTGGGTTGTTTAATTAACCTGTGCTTCAAACTGGTTCAGCAAGCGCTAAAAGTAGATTGTGCAAAAAGCACTCGGATTGACTGCACGGAGGACTGGATTTGAGAGCCTATCCAAACCAATCATATTTGGGAGATTTCCAGATGGAATTAATCATTCCCGCCTCCAGAGGCTTCGGGATTATCTGTGGAATTTTATATATTTTCTTCAGTTCAGTCAAATATGAGGGGAAATTATGTTTTATTAAAATGGCATTTCCTCAGGTATTTTCCCAATGAACACTCACTGCGTTGATTTAGGGTTTGATTTGAACCCATTCCAACCCCACCCACTGGGATGCAAAGAAGCGGGTTGCCCATTGCCCTCAGCACGCTTCCCTCTGACCTGTCGCTTGGCAATGGGCAGGTTTACAGATATCCTTCAGCTAACCCAAGCATAATGCTGTATTTTTTAGTCAATGTCCCAGCCTGGTCAAGTTGCAAAAGTGACCAGGTGTCAAACACCAGCAGTGAGCATTGCAGCCAGGGATGTTTTTAAGAAGGGATAATGTATTGACAGCTTGTGGGGGGGGGGGGGGGGGGGGGGGGTCAAGATCCAGAAATCAACAAAACAAAAAATCCCCACCGACTCGACAGCACTATGATTTGTGCGTGGGATGCCAGGGAAAGACCAACCTCAATCTCCAGGGATGGGATTGCGACAATGGATCTATTTCTCTCCAGTGTACAGCTCGTTCCATGATTTGAGCTACATCAGATTCCAGGGGCACTGGGCAATTGACTGGCTGACAGAATGAGTGACTGTTTAGCAGAGTACCGGTGTAGCTTTCCATGTTCCATATGAACACTCAGTCCCTGGATTAAAATGCAGCAAGAGCTGACACCAACTTCCATTTCCTCTCCATCCCCACCTCACCCACCTACATTTTCTCAGGCGCTTCCACATAATTAATAGCAATAATAATCTCTCCCTCCCCACCACCACCCCTCCCCTCTATAAAAAGTTATTCGGCAACTTACTTATTCGCCCGCTTAGCTTTGTAATGGCAATATTTCACAGCGTCCTCCTTTTCCAAAAGCTGGTCCCCTGGTCGCCGGGGCAGCGACTGCCCTCGGTAGAAAGGATGCGAGAAGAGTTTGCGGAGTTTGGAGAGAGTTGGGTCGAGGGACCAGCGCCCGCTCTCCGCCGGAGCCCCGCTGCCGTTCGCCGAGGAGCTCCGCGGGACGGCGCTTCGATTGGGGGACTCCTCGCACGGGCATTGGCTTCGGATGGAGCGCTGGTGTAACTTTGGTAAGATGTTGAAGAGCAGGTCGACTGTGAAGGCGGTCGAGAGGAGCAGGACGATGAGAAATCTGCTTCTGGCACTCCACATGGTGTTTGGCTCAGTCAGGCAGGCGCTCAGAGCTTTGCCTGCCAGGGAAATACAGAGAGAGGGAAGGAGAGAGAGAGAGAGAGTCTGTCACAACACGACCCACGCTTATCAGCTCAGCCGCAGAGGCTTCTTAAAGTGACACTGCTCCCAGACACAACATTACTGAGCTGGGAAGTCTCAGAGCACAGAAAAAATACAAAGAAAGGCCCCTTTACTGTTCACCTTCTCAGCCCCCCCCCCCAAAAAAATCTTTTAGATTTCATATTTTATAGCCCAAGAGATTGTTGCAACGCCGAATGGATTCTGTATCCCATTTGAGCACAAATGACTCTTGACAGTTGTAGTGTGGACACGTTCATCTCCTGGTTCCTGAAAAGAGCAGAATTAAGAGGAAATTAATTTCTTCATTTCAGCCATAAATTGACCAGGGAGGCCAACGTTACTCCAGGCTTTCCAACGAGTCTGTTTCGGAAGAGCCCCCCCCCCCCCCATTTGTTAATGTGAAGGCTGATTGTGAAAGTCAGTGCTGGGTGCAAGTGAGGCAGTGCCTCCTCCACCCCCCAACCCCTCTCCTCAGCAGGATGTCTGTGACACCTCGCCTCAGAAGGTATCGTCCACTCCGCCCCCTCCCTCCCCCCCCCCCCCCCCCCGCAATTTAGGTTTCTCCTTTTCAGCAATTGAGCTAGCTCCGAAATCGATGCAATAACCGCAAAGAACTGAAAATTATTTTAATAAGCAAAATATTGCGGATGCCGGAATCCCCAAACTAGAACAGGGGCGGGGGGGGGGGGGGGGGGGATCAGCACGTCTGCCCACATCGGTGGAGAGAGAAACTGAGTTCAGTTTTGGAGTCCTTTGAACTGACCGGGAGAACGTGTTCGAGCTTCAGAAACTGCAACACAAGATAGCAACTTTTAAGAACAAAGGACAGATGGCCTGACGTGGGTAGTTGGGGGGCGGGGGGTCAAATTGTTGTCAAAAGCTTACAAGTACTTCCCTATCCCACCCATGGCCTTTTCAAAAGATTTCAACACTTTCTACCCATCATAAACAAAGTGACAAGCTGTCGTGGGTCCCATCATTTCACATAGACAAGGATGACATTCACTGCACAATATCTTAATTCTGTGTTTTTGATCCGTGCACAAAAAAGATTCACTGATACATTGTATCTGGGGTCTATTCCTTGCATCTATTTATACCACACACAAAGCCATCCACTAACATGAGAACCCCATAATTCCCAGTTTCCAAGGTGTATAAACTGACAGTTTGGAATAGATAAAAGAGTAGTTGAAGCTGAAGCACAAATGAAATATTCTGTTTATTCACTGGGCATCTGGTAGAATCTAAATGAATTCACGAGTATTGTCCTTTGTTCTGAAATGCTAACCTGTGGACAATAAGAAGATTAATTACCACCAGGTTCAATAAAGAGCATGGCTTCTGGTAACTCGCCCATATCCTCGAGGAGTCCTGGCATGAAGATGGAAAGACTCGTCATCGATGCTTTGGGAGCTGGGTCGAAGATTCAGCCCCGTGTTGCCGGAGTATGGTGTGGTAAGCAGTGTCTCCTGTGGCACCTGGCCACCTGCCTACCCTGGAGGTAGGCGGAAGGTCTTGCACAGTGCTCAAGAGACCAGGGGCGGGATTCTCCGAAAACTGGCGTGATGTCCGGGACCCGTCGCCAAAAACGGCGCGGATCACTCCGGCGTCGGGCCCCCCCAAACAACGGAAAGTCTCCGGCCCCGAATGGGCTAGCAGCAGCGTGACGCCGTTCGTGATTGCGTCACCCGACGTGGGGCGGTGATGCCCTGCGGCGTCATTGACGCCGCATGGTGTGACAGCTCAAAAGATGCGCCCCCCCCCACCCCCGGAAGACCCGACAGGATGGCCGCCCGCCGCGCAGACCCGAGGTTCCAGGACCGCGACATCAAGGCGCTCCTGAACGCAGTGGAGGAGAAGAGGGAGTCCCTGTATCCCCGACACGGCCGCAGGGTCGCCCCACGCCTCAGCTGGCTTCTGTGGAGGGAGGTGGCAGAGGCCGTCAGCGCTGTAGCTCTGACACCACGGACAGGCACCCAGATCCACAAGAAGGTGAACGTCCTCATCAGGGCAGCCAGGGTGAGTCGTCCCCCCCCCCCCCCCGCTCCCTGCCCGATGTGCGGCACACCCCCAGGTGAAACCAACCCTAACCCTAACCTCTGCACTATACGCGCAACCGATGGCGTGCATTCATATACCTGTCTAACACTGTTGCCCTTTACCCCTGCCACCCACCTGCCCCCTACAGGAGAAGCGCGCACACAACAATAGGGAGCATGAGAGGACTGGAGGGGGCCCAGCTAATGAGAGGCCACTCACGTACATGACGAAAGGTTGCCGATGCAGGGACCCACCAGCAAGTGAGCCACCGACAGCCCGTCCCCATATGCCCTCTTCCCCATATCCCCCATATCCCCCTCCCCCATATCCCCCCTCTCCGATATCCCCATCCCCCATATACCCCATATACCCCCTCCCCATATCCCCCATATCTCCCCTCCCCCATATCCCCCACATACCCCCTCCCCAATATCCCCCCATCCCCATATCCCCCACATCCCCCTTCCCCCATATCCCCCTCCCCATATCCCCATATCCCCCTCCCCATATCCCCGCTCGCCCATATCCCCGCCCCCATATCCCCTTCCCCCATATCCCCCCTCCCACATATCCCCCCTCCCCCATATCCCCCCTCCCCATATCCCGCTCCCCATATTCCCCCAGATCCCCTTCCCCATATCCCCCTTCCCCCATATCCCCCCTCCCCATATGCCCCATATCCCCCCTCCCCATAACCCCCTTCCCCCATAATCCTCCTCCCCCATATCCCCCCTCCCCCCATATCACCGCCTGTGTGTCTAACCATGCATGCTTCATTGTGTATCACAGGAGCAAACGTCGAGGCATCCATCCCCGCAGATGCTGACCGCCGCAGGATGTCCCAGGGCGACCACGGGATATGGACAGAACTGGACCCTCTGGCACGTGACGCCCGCAGGATGCCCAGGGCGACCACAGGATACGGAGAGACCCTGACCCTCTGGCTCGCGACGCCCGCAGGATGCCCAGGGCGAACACGGGATATGGAGAAACCCGGACCCTCTGGCACGCGATGCCTTCAGGATGCCCCAGGGTGACCACGGGAGACGGAGAGACCTGGAGCAATAGGGAGACGACGCCCCGTCTCGTGCGGTTGCGGCGACGCAGGCATGTGCCGCCCAGCGACGAGCAGGGCAGCCACAGGCCCCCGTCGCAGCCGAGCTACGAAACCACTACCCTAGACCCCACTACCCAGGACACCCCTACCCAGGACACCCCTACCTATATCACCCCTACCACGACACCACTACCTAGGACACCCCTGCCCAGGACACCCCTACCCACGGATACCCCTTACCCAGGAGACCCCTACCCAGGACATCCCTACCCAGGAGGCCCCTACCCAGGAAACCAAAATACAGGACAGTGACACAGAGTGGATGGTGGAGGCGCACCGCCACCCCCAAAGTACCATGGACTCAGAGTCGGACGATGCGGACCACACAACGCCACTGCTGTCTCCAACACCCTCCACCATCGCACAGACACTCATGGTTGGGCACTTTAGTGATCATAGAATCATAGAATCATAGAAGTTTACAGCATGGAAACAGGCCCTTCGGCCCAACCAGTCCATGCCGCCCAGTTTTTTACCATTAAGCTAGTCCCAGTTGCCTGCACTTGGCCCATAACCCTCTATACCCATCTTACCCATGTAACCATCTAAATGCTTTTTGAAAGACACAATTGTACCCGCTTCTACTACTACCTCTGGCAGCCCATTCCAGACACTCACTACCCTCTGAGTGAAGAAATTGCCCCTCTGGGCCCTTCTGAATCTCTCCCCTCTCACCTTAAACCTATGCCCTCTAGTTTTAGACTCCCCTACCTTGGGAAAAGATGTTGACTATCTACCTTATCTATGCCCCTCATTATTTTATAGACCTCTATAAGATCACCCTAAGCCTCCTACGCTCCAGGAAAAAGGTCCCAGTCTATCCAGCCTCTCCTTATAACTCAAACCATCAAGTCCCGGCAACATCCTAGTAAATCTTTTCTGCACTCTTTCTAGTTTAATAATATCCTTTCTATAATAGGGGTGACCAGACTGCACACAGTATTCCAAGTGTGGCCGTACCAATGTCTTGTACAACTTCAACAAGACGTCCCAACTCCTATATTCAATGTTCTGACCAATGAAACCAAGCATGCCGAATGCCTTCTTCACCACCCTGTCCAACCTGCGACTCCACCTTCAAGGAGCTATGAACCTGTACTCCTAGATCTCTTTGTTCTATAACTCTCCCCAACGCCATACCATTAACTGAGTAGGTCCTGGCCTGATTCGATCTGCCAAAATGCATCACCTCACATTTATCTAAATTAAACTCCATCTGCCATTCGTCGGCCACTGGCTGATGAGGCATCTGATACACTCACTGGTGCGCACAACACAGCCGTCCCGGTACAGCAGGTGGAGGTAGGAGCAGCAGAGGGGCCGGAAGGTTTGAGGGCATCCTGGCGCAAGCGAACATCTGCCGCCCAGATGGATCCCGGGTTCCTGGAGTTACCACAGCCACCCATAGCCCAATGCAACCACCAAACTTGGGACGAGCGAAGAGGGTGACGGCCGGCTTGCAGCGGCTGCAGTCGCAGGTGGAGGAGTCCACCCGCGTCCAGGAGCTGGGAGTGGTGCCGGTCATGCGTGCCACCCAGGCCGACACCGCACGGGTGGCATCCGCGGTGGAGGCAATGGGTGCGACGATGTCAGACATGGGGAGCAGTATGCGAGGCCTGGGGCTTTCCGTGCAGGCGGCGTCTGTGGCCCAAGACATGGCTGCCCTCTCACAGGGAGGCCATGAGCCAGTGCCAGCGGCAGATGGCAGAGGCACTCAATGCCCTGGCCCTGTCTCAGCAGGCAATGGCCCAATCCCTGCAGGCCATGGCCCAGTCTCAGCAGGCCATCGCTGAGGGCATCGGCGCCATTGCCCATGTGCTAGCCAGCGTCGCACAGTCACAGACAGGGATGGCCAACTCCCTGAGCTCCATGGCTGCAAACCTGCAGACCCTTGTCGATACCAGCACGGGCCTCCAGGACTGGCAGTGCCAGGTGTCTGAGGGGCGTCGGATGGTCGGTCCGTGCGCACCCCCGACCCATGTCGAGGCCTGGGGGCCATTGGGCACCCCGAGGGAGGGGGAGTTGCTGGCGCCCGTCCCTGGTCCACCCGTACCCGGCACTCATCCCCGCCCGTCCCCGGCACTCACCCCCCGTACCTGGCAATCATCCCCCCGTACCCGGCACTCACCCCCCCCTCCCCGGCACTCATCCCCCTGTCCCCGGCACTCATCCCCCCGTACACGGCACTCACCCCCCCCCCCCCCGTACCCGGCACCCATCCCCCCGTACCCGGAACTCATCCCCCCGTCCCCGGCACTCACCCACCTACCTGGCACTCATCCCCCCGTCCCCCTCGCCGGCACTCATCTCCCCGTACCCGGCACTCACCCCCCCCCTACCCGGCACTCATCCCCCCGTCCCCCGGCATTCACCCCCCCGTACCCGGCACTCATCCCCCCGTACCCGGCACTCACCCCCCCTCCCCCGGCACTCATCCCCCTGTCCCCGGCACTCATCCCCCCCCGCACCCGGCACTCACACCCCCCTCCCCCCCGTACCCGACACTCATCCCCCCGTACCGGGCACTCATCCCCCCGTCCCCGGCACTCACCCACCTACCTGGCACTCATCCCCCCTGTCCCCCTCGCCGGCACTCATCTCCCCGTACCCGGCACTCACCCCCCCCCACCCCGGCACTCATTCCCCTGTCCCCGGCACTCATACCCCCGTACAACGGCACTCACCCCCCCCCCCCGTACCCGGCACTCATCCCCCCGTACCCGGCACTCATCCCCCCCGTCCCTGGCACTCACCCACCTACCTGGCACTCATCCCCCCGTCCCCCTCGCCAGCACTCATCTCCCCGTACCCGGCACTCACCCCCCCCTACCCGGCACTCATCCCCCCCGTACCCGGCACTCACCCCCCCCTCTCCCCGGCACTCATCCCCCTGTCCCCGGCACTCATCCCCCCGTACCCCGGCACTCACACCCCCCCCCCCCCGTACCCGGCACATCATCCCCCCGTCCCCGGCACTCATCCCCCCGTCCCCCTCGCAGGCACTCATCCCCCGTACCTGGCACTCCCTCGAAGCCCCCCCCCCCACTGCACACACACCCACACACACCTCTCCCCCACACACACAGACTGCGGCCACGCCATCACCTCTCCTGCGGCCAACCCCCAGGCCGTGACCTACCTCCACACTGGACGGTGTCAACCATCAGCACTGGTTGATGCCGTTAAAAAGGTGTTTTGATTTACGCCGACGTGACCACCGGTCTCGTCGGCGGGACTTCGGCCCATCCGGCTGGGACAATATGGGCAGCCCCCAGAGTCCATTGTCTCCCGCTCGCCCCTGCCATTCTCCGAGGCGGGCAGCGCGATTGACGCCCCGCTGACTTTTCACCCTTCAGAGAATTCGGCGGGGGCGGGATTCACGCCAGCCCCTGGCAATTCTCCGACCCTGTGTGGGGTCGGAGAATCCCGCCCCACGTTCTGGAGAGCCAGAGGCCTGTGTGAGCAATATCTGAAGCTGTTGCAGCACATAATACATAGCTTCTGAGAGGGGATGAAGGTGAATGGAACAGATAACCTGAGAAGATAGCTAGGTCAGATTAGCTAATGCAATGATAAAGTTAGAAACTTTGGATACCATGTTGGTTGCTCTGGGTAACTCAGTATGAACCAGGGGCGAAATTCTCCTACCCGCCCCGCCACATTTCTGCCCCGACCGGCCGGCGGGAGTCTCCGTAACACCGGCCGGTCAATGGGGTTTCCCATTGTGGGGCAGCCCCACGCCGTCGGGAAACCCCCGGGCGCCGGCAAAACGGAGACTCCCGCCGGCGGAGAATGATGCCCCTGATTTCAGTCAGCATGACTGCTGGCCATGCTATGTGATGTTTTTACCATTGGGAACAAGCTATAATGGTTGATACACCTTTCCCATTCATATCCATTGTTCCATGAGGTACACCCGCTACCGGCAATTAAAGCCGCCATAGTCCAGATGACCAGAGGCTGCTTTCCCCTTTGAGGGGGGCGTGCTGACTGGTGGTGAGTACACCTGAGGGTCACCACACCTCAGGCGAGGGGCAAGGTTGAGAAGGCGGGGTCTTTCTGAATAACCTCAGCCGGTGCGGGAATTGAGGTTTCCAAGGTGCAAAAAGATGCCTCACTCTGCATCATGAACCAGCTGCCCAGCCAACTGAGCTAAACCAGGCCCCTTACTGGCAAGTACAGGCTCGGGGGACCTGGGGGGGACCCGGGGGGGGGGGGGGGGGGGGGGGGGGGGTCTGATATCCTGGTCTCGAAACGTATGGGAAAATCCAGCCCAATGTTACCTTAAGCCAGTCATGTCTTCTATTACTTCAGCGAATGTGTTAACATATGGCACAAGGTGAATGAAGATTATCTGGATTTGTGACTCATGTGTACGCTGTCATTTTGTGCTTTTCCAAAGATACTAGATTGAACCTTTTGTCATTCTTTACAGAGGGCGCAATCTTATTAATGTTGAACTAAAGCCCACGCTTTTTCCAATTTAATAATCAACTGCCTTTCCTTGAAAGTAGTCAGCACATTTTCCCTTTATCATTGCCAAAATGGTCAAAATAACATGGTGGAAATAAAGTGCTTGAGATATTGTAGTCAGAGTTGGAGAGACGCAGGCTGTAAGTAATATGTATACTCGGCTGCCATCGCCACATTACAAATTATTTATTAACGAGGCAACGGATGGCATCCCCCAAGGTCATGTGATGCAACTGTCCAAGATCCTAATCTGTAGTGGTTCAGAAATATTTAACAGAGGTAAATCTGACCGTTAACCTGCCAGCACAGCATAGAAAAAAAAAATCATCAAACTATCGCAGGGAAGTAAACACTCCTCAGTCAACCTTCAGTAACAATGACAACTATAATACTCAGTCCATAGTAATCTGCACAGCTTCCTCCAGAATGCTGTCATTATCAGAACACATATTTATGGACACTTCCAGTGTGGGAACAGCCAACTTGACTATTGACCCGAACACAAATATAACTTGGCTTTTGATGGAGCATCAAATGCAAAGTAAGATCATTTTTCTTATAATTTATGGGAGGAAGAGGTTAAAGTAAAGATTGTGCTGAACCCCATCCATGTACACTAGGTCGACTTGTAGTCGAGCAGAAATTATGAGTTATTTTTAAGTATTGCATTCAAATGTACATACCTTAAAATGAGGCATATACAATCTTCCATATTTGAATTTTTCTTGAAAGAGATACATGTTGCTGAATCTGCTGGCCTTGCACCCATCAGGACAAAGACAGGATTGCCAAATTTCAAACAACCTCAACAATTTGAGGACACATTCAAGTCTGGAATTAAACACAATTATCTACTCTCAGGCGACCATGACATTATTGCTGATTGTTGGAAACCTCCATCTGGTTCACTAATGTCCTTTAGGGCAAGAAATCTGCCTTCCTTACCCGGTCTGACCTACATGTGGTCCCGGACCCACAGCAATGTGGTTGACTCTTAACTGCTCCTGAAATGGCTGAACAAGCCACTCAGTTGAAAGGCAATCACGGACACGCAACAAATGCTGCTCTTGCCGGTGACACTCACATGCCAATTTTAAAAAAACATCAGGAGAAAAGGGTGCTCATTGTTCGGCAAGTTGACTCTGATCGGCTGAAATGATGCCATGGAGAAAGCAACTATCAGCTCCCCATTCTCCCAGTTAATTGAAGAGAGGCTCAAGGTTTGAATATATTCCCTTTGTTTGCAGAGAACACGGCCCATGGATGTGAATGTATATTTCTTCTAGTAAACATTACGGAGCAATATTATGAACTCGGTTGATTATCTTAAATTGGTTGTTTGTGTAGCTATTAGCAGAGTCCATGGATTTCCAAGATGAGTCCGCACTTTTAGGGCAATGCATGACAGGGCATACCTGACAGAAATATCCTGTCCCCTGACAGGCGGAGGCTGAGGAAAATTCTTGCCTGAGTACTGTAATAGCGGCCCTGAGATGCCCAAGAAGGAGGGAAAAGCCCACCCCCACCCTCCAACACCCCCTGTAATGTGAGGAACCATATTTGTGGTTGAGGAAGGAAGTCTGCCTGGAAACAAACAATGCCAGACGCACCTGGGTGCACCAGGCATAGCCAACCTGAGTCTAATCTTACAAGATGGGTAAAAAGAGTATTTGTCTATTAGGGCTTTGTGCATTTATAACAATACAGTGTGAAATTTAGTGAGACATTGTTCTTTGTTTTTGAAAACAAATTGTTAAAGTTTAGGAGTCAGAAACTACAGGATGCTGAACCCGTGAATTAGCAGTGGATCCCATCAGTTTGTAGAGTGAGAAAATTTGGGCTATAGCAGTATTTAAACTGAACATCCAGTGCCACCTCATGCAACGAATACAAATTGGCAGGGCCTCATATGGAAAAAGGACTTACAGTAGCGGAATGAATCATTATGAGACTAGTACCAGTCGCTTTTGTGCTAAAGAAGCTTGAAACAGTTCAGACACACTAAGTGTTATTAGCCCGCCTGCCACAATGAATATTTTACTGAGATACAAGCATTCCACTAAGTGGGAAGAAAAACATAAGAGCAGAGTAAACAACAGACCAATTATGTGGCTAAGGATGAGGAAATTGACCTGTCTGTAAGTAAAATGTCAGCATGGACACATCAACCAGGATCTCAGATTGCTTCAGTCCAACATACCATTTTATTTAAAAAGTCCACGTATTCAAAATTGTCTGTAATCATAGACATTTACCTGTGAAAGTTTACAAAAAGGAGCAATCTATTAATTAACTGTGGCTATAAGTTTAAACGAGTTCTGTAAGTGAATCAGAATAGTACATTGTCAATTGACGTCCAAAGACGTGCTGGTTAGGTGGATTTGCCATGATAAATTGCCCTAAGTGGCCAAAAAAGGTGAGGAGCGGTTATTGGGTTGCGGAGATAGGGTGGAAATGAGGGCTCAAGTGGGTCGGTGCAGACTCGATGGGCCGAATGGCCTCCTTCTGCACTGTATGTTCTATGATCAGGTTATCCTGTGAGCAGTTATTTTTTGGTAGTGTTAAAGCAGGTGTATTGTAAAATCACAGAAAATCATTAAGAACCATGCATAATTATTTAACAATGGCGCAATTGTTTTGATTCACCCAAGGTGAAAGCGCATGGATTAAATAATTAATTCAGCAGGCTGTAGTGTAATTTTGCTTATGGTATCCTTAGTTTAATATCATCACTGCTATCTTTGATAGGTCACATATTAATCCTTGGTCAGTATAACAAACAAGTGTGCAAACCACTGGAGAGGCTATAATGTTTTTGTTTGATTAGATTGTGTCCTCTTGACAGTAAAAATGTCATTGTGTCCCGGTGATGTAATTGTAATTTTGGAACCTTCATCAAGGAACACAGCATGGAAAAGTCACGATCTCAATGTGGGCTCGCTCTGCTAAAGTCAAATAAATGAGGTTACTAACAAAAAGTTCATTTTGAATGCTTTTATTTTACCAACATGTTTGCCAGGATATAAAGTGTGAGATTATTTAATTTCAATATAACACAAAGAAAAATATCGAGATGCTTAAATAATGCAAATAGAAAGATACAAAGTAAAGCAAATTGGGATATGGGAGCTTTTTCCCAGGTTAAGGCCGAAGGTTGCCGGTGTACTGTGTAGCAATTCAGTTGCCATTGTTTAGCATAAAGATAAATGCAAAGTATTCATTTAACACCTCAGCTTGCCTCCATTTTTTGGTCCCTAACCAGCCCTACTGCTCCATTTATCCTCATGTTACTATTTCTATGCCTATATAAGACTTTGCATGCAACACATTTGGCCTGTACACTTTTATTTTAGCTGGCAGTCTCTTTTCATAGTCTCTCATTGCTTCTCCAATGTGATTTGTCACTCCCCCTCTGAATCTTCAGTATTCAGTTTTGTTTTCTATTGTATTATCCACTTGATATTTGACATACGCCCACTTTCCTTTCTGTCATGATATTTAGATCAGCATATCATGGTGCAATCACGCACACACTGATGGACATGCAGTAGGACCAACCAACACACACACAACATCGCAGCCAATCACCAGTGAGAGCACACGCACTATAAAAACAGGGGACACTACAGTTCCCGCTCATTCCAGCAGCAGCCAGCTCAGAGCACCAAGCTCGGAGCCTGCCACTCAGACATTCACCATGTGCTGAGTGCCTCACCCAGATAGTGATAGGACAGGTTCCACAGATTAGCTGGTAATGCACGTATCCAAGTTAACAGTGTGCTGTTACAGTTAAGTAGTTAATAAAATTGAGTTACACCATCTCCAGCCGTGTTGGATCGTTTGTACATCAGAACATCCAACACGACATGATACCAGAAGTGGACGCAAACCACCGCCTGTGAGACCTACCTCCAAGGTATCAGTAATCCGCCGTCCTGCACCATGGAGAACATCAACCCGCCGCCGCCGCTCCGAATCGCTAGCAATCTCGGGGTCAACTGGAAACTGTGCAAGCAGCGCTTCCAGCTCTTCCTCGAGGCCACCAGAGACAGGGAGAATACATCGGACACCAGGAAGATTGCCCTTCTTCTCTCCACAGCAGGACAACACGCCATCCACATCTTTAACTCCCTTACATTTGCGGACGGCGAGGGCAAAACCAAATACAAGATGGTGCTCCTGAAGTTCGACGAACACTTCAGCGTTGAAGTAACCAAAAGCTTTGAAAGGTACCTGTTTCAGCAGCGCCTGCAGGGTAAGGACGAACCTTTCCAGTCTTATTTAACACACCTCCGCATCCTCGCGCAGTCCTGCGGCTATGGGACCACCTCTGACTCCATGATACGCGACCAGATAGTTTTTGGAGTCATGTTGGACACCCTGCGCCAGCAGCTCCTTCAGGTCAAGAAACTCACCCTGGCGACTGCCATCAAGACCTGCGTCCTGCATGAGAACGCCACCAGCCAGCAGCCAGTACTCACACATCCAGGCGACCAAAACGGTGCGGCACGGGCCCCACGAGGCGGAGCGGGTCCACACGATCGAGTACCTCCCGGGCCGCGGCCTGGAGGAGGCCGACCATTTCGCGCGCTTTCCGAGGTCTCCCGCGCTTGTACACGCCAAAAGAGGGGACGCTGATGCAGAGGAACGCGATGCATAGGCACGCACTACGCAAGACCACACCGCGCATGCGCGGTAGCGCAATGACCGCACTGACATCACGACGTGCGGCAACTGTGGCTCCGCCCATTTAAAGCGGCAATGTCCTGCCAAAGCGCGACAATGCCTACGCTGTGGCAGGTTGGGCCACTATGCTGCCTGCTGTCGAGCAGCTCAGCCTGCCAACTCGTACCCGTTTAACCAGCCTCGCAGAAACGTTCGGGCAATTCAACCCACGTTCACCGAGTCCGATCCCGACATCACACAGACCAGTGACACTGAGGACAGGGAGCCCTTCCGCGTTGCTGTCATCAACAAGAACAAGCTGTCCCCGAGTCGAAAGCACCAGCCGCTGTCAGTGCACAGCATTGATCCAGACGACGAGTGGTGTGCCACCCTGATGGGCAACCCGAATTCGTTGCCCACCTGAGACTTAATTTATGACCCTTTTCATATTGGACTCACTGACTTGTTCTGACATACTGTTTCAGACTTTTTGCCATACTGTTTAAGATTTTGTTATTGTTTGTTAATAACATTGGTTTCGCTCTTGGTGTAACATAGTTAATTTCAGCACCTGGCACCTTCCTGTGTATATAGTATAGCCACATGTACATATTGTTGTAAATATTGCACACACATGATTAGATGCACTCACTACACTTCTTTATTTATTATCATGTAGGCACATATTCTTTGCGAAAAGGGAGGATGTCATGATATTTAGATCAGCATATCATGGTGCAATCACTCACACACTGATGGACATGCAGTAGGACCAACCAACACACACACAACATCGCAGCCAATCACCAGTGAGAGCACACGCACTATAAAAACAGGGGACACTACAGTTCCCGCTCATTCCAGCAGCAGCGGAGCTCAGAGCCTGCCACTCAGACATTCACCATGTGCTGAGTGCCTCACCCAGATAGTGATAGGACAGGGTCCACAGATTAGCTGGTAATGCACGTACCCTGTTAGCAGTGTGCTGTTACAGTTGAGTAGTTAATAAAATTGAGTTACACCATCTCCAGCCGTGTTGGATCGTTTGTACATCAGAACACCCAACACAACACTTTCTTCATCTTAATCTCTGTCCGTTTTGTCATCCAGAGAACTCTGGATTTGTTTTCCTTACCTTCATCCTTCATGTGAATATACCTTGACTTTGCCCCTCTTCTTTGACGTTAGCCCATTGTTCAGGTAGCATTTTTCCTGCCAACCTTTGACCCTAATTTATAATAATCTTTATTATTGTCACAAGTAGGCTTACATTAACACTGCAATGAGGTTATTGTGAAAATCCCCTCGTCGCCAAACTCCGGCGCCTGTTTGGGTACACAAAGGGAGAATTCAGAGTATCCAATTAACCTAACAAGCTCGTCTTTCGGGACTAGTGGGAGGAAACCCATGCAGACACGGGGAGAACGTGCAGGCTCCGCACAGACAGTGACACAAGCAGGAATTGAATCCGGGTCCCTGGCGCTGTGAAGCAACAGTGCTAACCACTGCGCTACCGTGCCGCCCTCATTCGACCCAGATCTATTCTTAATCCATTGAAATAGGCTTTCCCCCAGTTAGTTGTTCATACTCTGGATTTCTCTCTATCCTTTTACATAGCCAGTTTAAACCTTATGATACAATGATCACTGTCCCCTAAATGTTCCCCTACTGTCACTTGATCCACCTCTAGGTCCAGCAGTGCCGCCTTTCTAGTTGGACTAGAAACAGAATGCTGTTGACAATTTTCCTGAACATGCTCTCTGAACTCTTGCTCTTCTCTACCCTTTACACTACTACTCTGCCAATCTATATTCAGATAATTAAAGTCGCCCGTTATAACTGCTCTATAATCCTTACACCTCTCTGTCATTTCCCTGCAAATTTGTTTCTCTACATTGTCCCCACAATTTGGTGTCCTTTAGACTAGAGCGAGCAATGTAATTGCTCCATTTTTCATCCTTAGCTCTAACCAAATAGATTATGTCCTTGACTCGTTTGGGACATCCTCTCTCTCCAGCGCTGCACTGCTGCAACTTAATCAATACTGCCACCCCTCCCCTTTCACGTCCTTTCCTGGACACCCTTTTCCTGGATTATTTAACACCCAGACCTGCCATTCCTAGAGCCAGACCTCTGTTATTGCCATGTCATACTTCCACGTGCCAATCTGCGTCTGTAATTCACAAATCATATTTACCAGCAACCCTCATTTAGACTTCATTACTTTCTCACTCGGTCTAATCCCATCTATTAACAAACTATTTCCTATTCTAATGGTACTGGGTATAATAGGGACATTACTACTTTTGAGATCGTGTTTGCTAATAGTTCACATCTGCAGCCACAGAAACATCCGCTGTTCCCCGCAATACTGAATTCCTCTTACTATCGCTCTTTCAGTCTTCTCATCCCTTTGTATAGTTGATCCACCCGCGGTGCAATGCACTGCATTACACTTCCCAGACAAACCATCACTCTCATCAGTATTCAGAATTGAGAGAAGGATGCACTCAGGGGACTCCCGCACTACTTACCGGTTTCCTTTTGACTGCCTGTCACCCGAACCCTCTCTCCCTTCATACTCTTAGGTTGTGGGATGACCGCATCTATAAACGTGCTATCCACGAAGATCTCAACTTCATGGATTCACCGCAGTGATGCCAGCTGCTGCTCAGGTTCTGAAACCCAGTCCTTGAGCTACTGCAACTGATGGCACTTGCTGCACAAATATTTACCCGGGACACAGGAAGCATCCTGGAATTCCCACATCGCACATGATGTGCATCTAGAGGTTTGGGCTGCCCTGCCATTCCTCTATTTATTAATTAATAACCTTGTTACTACTAATAAATATTACTAATACTAACAAAGCTTGACTAATACCAATAAACCTTACTACCATTAATAAATATCACTAACACTGATAAAACGTACTGATACTTAATATATCTTGTGAGTGGTAATAAACCAGATGTACAAATACAGGGAAAGGCTCATTAGCTACTCACATGTTACTTGTTATTAATGGTTAATATATTTTAAGTTTTCTAATTTCCCGGTTGTTTAGATTCAGTCCCTAAGCAGCAATACTAAGCAGTCAGCTAACCTAAGGCTTTCCCGTGATGTCTCAATATGATTTTTTTCACAGCTAGCATTCATCAGACAGCTACAGCTCTAACCCCACCTGTGGCTCCACTCCTGACTCTGACTTCAAGGTAACACCCTCCCCCCCATCCCAGCCTTGGTCTCAATTTATTCTCTCTCCCAGTTCTAGCAATTTATTTCCAGACTCCATGTCCATTCCCAACTCTGTCAGCAAGGTAAGTCATGCTTTAACCAACCTTATATTCCAAGAAAGAGTGCAACTAAATTACATTATAAATTTATGTATTTTTAGCACTGCTGCCTCACGGCGCCGAGGACCCGGGTTCCATCCCAGCCCTGGGTCACTGTCCATGTGGAATTTGCACATTCTCCCCGTGTCTGCATGGGTTGCACCCATACAACCCAAAGATGTGCAGGGTAGGTGCATTGGTTATGCTAAATTGACCCTTCACTGGGGAAAAAAAGAATTGGGTACTCTAAATTTATTTTAAAAAATAAATCCATGACTTTATTTTGTTAAGAACCCCCTGTTGTTCAGTGCTAGGACATCCCAAATCCCAGAGGGAAACTTGGGATGCTGGTTATTAACTATTTATTTTTGTGATTTGGAAAATATGTGAGAAAAGAGATGAAACCCAGTGTGGAAAGGAGTGAATTATTCAAATAACCAAATGTTATTAAACTTTAAAACACAACAAGAAAAACAGCAGTAAAGAACAACATTTACAATTAACTAAAGAAATGGTTACGCAGACAATAGGCTTAAATTATTCCCAAATCCAAATCTATCTACTTCCCTAAACTCCGAGAATATGTCTTCCCCAAAACAACATCCTATAAGTTTTAGTCCAGAAAATAATTACCTCACAGAACCTGTAGTTTTCTTTTGGAGACCTTTCTTCTAGTTTCAAGTAGAACTTATGGGGTCTGGCACAGACACTTCTTCTGCTTTCTTTTTTGCACAACGGCTTGATTCTCTTGAGAGGGCTCTGCTTTGTACTGGTCGTGGCTAATGATCTAGGTCCCTAGACTGTTAGTCTCGACTTTGCTTGATAAAGTATCTGTTTCACCGTGCTACTAGGCTAATCTGCATCTCCCAAGTCCTCAGTGCAGCTAACTCCCTAACACTTTTTTGTTTTAATCAAAATCTTTACTTTTCATTTTGTTGCAACATCCTAACAGTTTCATATTTCATTTGTTTTGTTTTTCATTTTGCTTGTTTCACTTGGTTATGTTCTGAAGCACTAAATGTCATTGCTTGGTCAGGGAATGCAACAGGCGGCATGCGGAGCCATAGAAGATGAAGAGACCAGACAAGAAATTGACAGAGAGTGACAGAATGCAAGAAGAACCATTGCCATCAGTAAGAGACCTACACTCATGAAGCAAGCTTTTATCCCTGATCTTCACCATGATTATGGATCAGGCACATAATATGATATTGAAAGTAGACCAGCCAGGGATGTGAATACTGTGGGGCAATAAAGTGGGAAAAACACCACCTTCAACACAAATTGAAATTCTTCTTACGAAAATCAAAACACTTCTTGAAAAACATCAGAAAATAGAGCAGCTGAGCAAGACCAAGAAATCGCTTTATTTTGGCTCCAGAAGGAAGAACTTCCAATGTGGTCTGACATGAAACACTGTTTCAACAAACATTCAAAATGCAGAGTGACATTGAAAATGCAGAGAGTGATACTACATTTGCCACAGATAATGAAGTATTCAGGGTATTAACAAACATTGAGGAAACAGGTGTAGATATGGATTTTGATCCTGAAGGTTTGTGAGAGACAATGAGCATTGGTTAGAATTATGTAGCAAACATTGTAACTAATTAAACTAGAGTCAGGTCAAATAAAGCAAAACATCTCATTGAAACGTTTAAATTCTAACAGGACTGGACAGGATGGTTGCAGGGATGTTGTTTCCTCTGGCTGGGGAGGGGGAGGGGGGGGGGGCGGGAGCACAGGGAGCATCTGGAACAAAGCATCACAGCCTCATGGTAAGTGATGGGACATTTAGGATTGAGATGAGGGGAAACCTCTTCACTCAGAGAATGGTGAATCTTTGGAAATCTCTACCACAGAACTCTGTGGAGGCCAAGTCACTGAATATATTTAAGAAAGAAATAGAGAGCGGCATGGTGGCTCAGTGGTTAGTACTGGGACTGCGGCGCTGAGGACCTGGGTTCAAATCCTGGCCCTGGGTCACTGTCCGTGTGGAGTTTGCACATTCTCCCCATGTCTGTGTGGGTCTCACCCCCACAACCCAAAGATGTGCAGGGTAGGTGGATTGCCGACGCTAAATTGCCCCTTGATTGGAAAAAATAATAATTGAATATTCTAAATTTTTAAAAAAGAAGGTAATAGATCGATTTCAAGACTCTAAAAGTGTCAAGGGGTCTTGGGAGAGAGCGGGAGCGTGACTTTGAGATAGTGGATCAGCCATGATATTGCTGAATAGGTTGGAAGGGCCGAATGGCCTATTCCCGTTCCTATTTTCTAAGTGTAATGTTCCTATGAAAGTAAACTTGTTGTCTAAACAGTTTTTGGCAAATAATGTTTCTGAATATAAGGGGCGCGATTCTCCACTCCCACGCCGGTTGGGAGAATCGCCTGGGCCACCAAAATTTCCCGGGACGCCGGTCCGACGCCCTCCCGCCATTCTCCCAAGCGGCGGGAACGGCCCGGTCGAGTTTTGCGGGCCGCAGGCCGGAGAATCGCCGGAGACACCGAAAATGGCGATTCTCCGGCACCCCCGCTATTCTGAGGCCCGCATGGGCCGAGCGGCCAGGCCAAAACGGCGGGTTCCCCCCGGCGCCGTCCACACCTGGTCGCTGCAGTCGTGAGCGGTGCGTGAACGCTGGGGGGGGGCGGCCTGCGGGGGGGCGAGGGGAGTTCCGGCACCGGGGGGTACCTCAGATGTGGGGTAGCCCGCGATCGGTGCCCACCGATCGTCGGGCCATCCTCTCTGAAGGAGGACCTCCTTCCTTCCGCGGCCCCGCAAGATACGTCAGACATCTTCTTGCGGGGGGACTTAGAGAGGACGGCAACCACGCATGCGCGTTATGAGGCGCCGGCCACGTCATCTATGTGGCGCCGCTTTTAGGCGGGCGACAAGGCCTGGCGCGTGTAGATGACGCGGCCCCGATCCTGGCCCATTGTCAGGGCCTGAATCGGTCGGGACTGGGGCCGTTTCGCGCCGTCGTGAACCTCGACGGCGTTCACAACGGCGTGGCCACTTCGGCGCGGGAGTGGAGAATCCCGCCCAAGATGTTTGTGTTTCATATTTGGAGGATTAAAATTGTTAGTTAAAATAGTTGTGTGAAGGGCAGCATGGTGGCAACGTGGGTTAGCCCTGCTGCCTCACGGCGCTGAGGTCCCAGGTTCGGTCCCGGCTCTGGGTCACTGTCCGTGTGGGGTTTGCACATTCTCCCTGTGTTTATGTGGGTTTCGCCCCCACAACCCAAAGATGTGCAGGCTAGATGGATTGGCTAGCTAAATCGCCCCTTAATTGGAAAAAATGAATTGGGTGCACTAAATTAAAAAATATATAATTGTGAGAAAGAAGGTAATTAAGTAACATGTTGAAGAAATGTTTCCAATAAATGACTTAATTGAACTATATTTGTGGTCTGATTTTCATCTTTAATACCTATCTCATTCAGTCCATGTGCACACAGGACGAATATCTCAGCTTATTACCTCCTAAAAATAATTTCTTTGTCTTAATTTTTAACTCTTATTTTTAATTTTCATCCCTTTGTTTTCTGGACGAAGGATAGGTAACCCAACTTATGTTCAAAAATGACTAAAAGAACAATGTAGTTACTGAAAACCATCTCCATGTCTAGCCTGGCAATTTACAACCCGAGTGTGAAGCTGCAAATGTAATTACTCCCATTCAGATTAACGTCTGCTATACCCAAAATATTATTGAACATGTTACAGGGGTAAAAATACAAGACTTAGAGTGAAAGAGCAGGGCAATGGGATAGCTGTACCGAAGGGTTAACAGAGGCATGTTAGCCTACTTGAGCTGCATCATTCTATGATTTCAAATATTAAAAACCCAGATGGAACTTGGATATTTAGGGAGCCACCAGACTGGACAAACTTACTTAAAATCACAAGAAGAGTGTGTGTGCAAAACGCTTTCGTTGCTAACAGAATTTCTCAATTATGGGGCAGCACAGTGGCGTAGTGGGTTAGCAGGTTCGATCCCGGCTCTGGGTCACTGTCCATGTGGAGTTTGCACATTCTCCCCATGTTTGCGTAGGTTTCGCCCCCACAACACAAAGATGTGCAAGCTAGGTGGATTGGCCACACTAAATTGCCCCTTAATTGGAAAAAAAATTAATTGGGTACTCTAAATTAAAAAAAAAGAATTTCTCAATTATATCATCATAGGGTCCTTCAGTAATCAAAGTAATGCATATTTCCTACTTGCCAATCTCCACTGAGTATAATCAAAATGTGACAAGTGTTTAACAAGCAGATTGCACACATAGGGTGGATCAATATGCAAATGCATGTCCATGGAAGTACCTGCATCCTAGTGCAAACTTTTGTTTTAAATTTGCAAGTCCTATTACCTCTGGCCACAGTTTTTACCTGAAATCTACTTGACAGTCGGAGTGTTAAATATATTTCATGCTGGCAACCGTGTATTTGCATTCACTGGAAAAATTATAAAAGCTTCATCTTTCGCGAAGACAGAAACCTTTCAACCTATTTATTTGTAACAGATTAAAACACAAGTGCTTTGAATGAGAAAATAGTCATTCATACCATATGTGAGTGCTTGCTGTAAGACGTTTTATGCAAAATTGATTCCAGCCAATTTTTGTATAAGAGAGCATAATTGAATCGCTACAGCACATAAAGGGGCCATTCAGCCTGCTCTGTCTATGCTAGCTTTGTGTTAGAGCTACTTAGATAGTTCCACTCCCCTGCCCTTTGTTCTTTGGTTA
Organism: Scyliorhinus torazame; assembly: GCF_047496885.1. Taxonomy (NCBI): domain Eukaryota; kingdom Metazoa; phylum Chordata; class Chondrichthyes; order Carcharhiniformes; family Scyliorhinidae; genus Scyliorhinus; species Scyliorhinus torazame. Next base: position 140,066,261 of record NC_092724.1, on the reverse strand, counting down.
GGATATTTTCTTCTTCCTATAGTTAGCAGGCAAGAGGTTAATTCCCTAATTTGTATTCATGTCTATTTTTGTATTAAAATTTGTGAGCAAAGGCAATCATATTTTTAATGTATTGCCTGCAGGATGGTAAACAACAGTTTTCATCTTTTGAGTTAAGTCTCAAAATATGTTGGTCAAAGCTATGTTAATTTATTTTTATTACATCCCTGATATTGGGAAATAAGCTACACACTCACCTTTGAATTGGAATGAATGCTAAACTGTGTTCATAGTCAAAGATGCCTGAAATTTGAACCCATTGTGGCCTTTCTTTGCCAATAAAATTCAGTTAGCACACCTGAAAATGTAGATTTATTGTCTTTTTTATATGTGCACAATCCTATTTTCTGGAACATTAGTTTACAGCCATTAAGGTGCCTAACTCGCAATGGCTACCTCCTGCGGCTGAAGTCACGTAACAAACAACTGCAATTAGATCATTTTATTTTTACCCCTTAGTTGTGCTGTGGTGGAAAATATCACCAATATACATAAGACCATAAGACATAGGAGCATAATTAGGCCACTCGGCCCATTGAGTCTGCTCTGCCATTCAATCATGGCTGATATTTTTCTCATCCCCATTCTCCTGCCTTCTCCCAATAACCCCTGAACCCCTTATTGATCAAGAACCTATCTATCTCTGTCTTAAAGACACTCAATGATTTGGCCTCCACAGCCTTCCGTGGCAAAGAGTTCCACAGATTCACCACCCTCTGGCTGAAGAAATTCCTCCTCATCTCTGTTTTAAAGGAGCGTCCCTTTAGTCTGAGATTGTGACCTCTGGTTCTAGTTTTTCCTACAAGTATAAACACCCTCTCCACATCCACTCTATCCAGGCCTTGCAGTATCCTGCAAGTTTCAATAAGATCCCCCCTCATCCTTCTCACCTCCAATGAGTACAGACCCAGAGTCCTCAACCGTTCCTCATGCGACAAGCTCTTCATTCCAGGGATCATTCTTGTGAACCTTCTCTGGACCCAGAACAAAATAAATAACCTGGAGCTACGATGGCACATTGGTCAGCACTGCTGCCTCACAACACCACTGACCCGGTGAAATTCCGGCCTTGGGTGACTGTCTGTGTGGAATGTGCACTTTCTTCGGGTTTCCTTCGGGTGCTCCGGTTTCCTGCCACAGTTCAAAGATGTGCAGTTTAGGTAGATTGGCCACGCTGAATTGCCCCTTGGTGTGCAGGGATGTGCAGGTTATGTGGGGATACAGGGTTACAGGGGTAGGCCAGCAGAGTGGACCTAGGTAGGGTATTCTTTCAGAGGGCCGGTGCAGACTAGATGGGCTGAATTGCCTCCTGCACTGTAGCAATTCCATGGTTCTTTGGCTGGAGACTATGAGATTAAAGTTGAACATCCAACACCTTTATATGACATTCCTGTGTTCACTAATTGAACAGAAGCATTACCCCATTCAAAAGTAATGAGTTAATTCCTGCATTAAAGTAGAGCGTTTCCAGTATTCATTATTAATATAAGCAAGAATGGTCCCCAAGTTCAGGTGCCCATTGAAATGGTAAAATGTCATGAAATAGGACTGACAAATCTTTTCTTTTGTTCCAGGAGAGAGCAATAGTGCCCTGTGTCATTATCTTAATGGCAACACCAGTGTACATTTAGATGCAATTTTTGTGATCAAGTCATGCATTACAAACCAATGCTTTCCAAACACTATTATATTGGTTGATTACTGAGAATAGTGGGATATTCATTCGTCGGAGAATAACTTTTCTCAAGCACCAAGACTTAGCATGATAAATAGGACACTTACTTTCCAACTGGTGGGCCCCTGAACTCAAGCATTAAGTCAACATCAATGACAAGGTGTTTTTTCTGAAAAAGAAATACAGAACACTCCTTTTCCGAAGTAAACACTTATTGGAGTTACCAATACCTGAAAGGTAACAGACAGGATCTTCAAACTGGGTGTTATCCCAGTGTTAATATCTGGCAATTCGTCACATTTTCACCTTAATTTTTCTCATTGGATGCTGTTCCAGCTGTTACTCCAGCATTGCCCATATTGGAGAAAGTGATTGGCTAGATGGATAAGAAGCACTTACAATGCACATTTATCTTGGGTGTGAATGAGGACATAATTCTACTTTGTACTTCTTACTCTGCACAGTAAGGAATAGCGTCTAGATTTTCCACTTGTTGACCATGAATGGCAACACTGTATAAATCAGTGATGGAAACTAATCTAGGCTTAGTGAACTGTTTATTTTTTTAAACAAAGTGGACAGCTGGAACCGAGTCAAGCTTTCACTTAGCTGTTAAGACGTAGGAGGGAACAGTTCAGATTTGGCTCCATTTCAATAAGAGGCTATTCGCTTTCCTCTGATTTAAACACATCAGGAGTAGAAATTCACAGCGCCAAGAAAAGTTTCTTTCCAGCCTGAAGCCAGTGTAAAAATAGACATGGTGATCGCAGTATCTGTGCATCAGCTGTTGTTCCATGGATAGAATAGACATGTTTTCTGTTTTTTCTATATTTGACACAAAAAAGCCTTGGTGTTATTCAATTATTTACTGCATTAGCAGAGCCGGTCTGTGCAAAGCCTTTTCCATTTCAGCACAGTGTTGCAGTCGTGTAGAATGCTTTGCCATAGAGAGTAGTTGAGTCAGAGACCATTGCATCTTTTAAGACAAGAATAGATAAACTTTGAAGAAGACGATGAAGGGCTCAGGGGACAGGGTGTGGAGTTGTCGTCATGGCGATGTGAGAGCAGGGCAGCGGGATTAGTTTGTAATTCTCTTGCAGAGAATTTTCACAGATAGATAGGATTTATTTTACCTGCCTGACCCGCAGAGCCTGATCATCAGAAAACTGTGGGGAATCAGCAATTCATGATCCCCCCCCCCCCCACCCCCCCGCCCCGGCCACAGTTTACTCCACAGTGCGTCAGGGCCCCTACTTGGGTGTCAGCCTGATTATCAATTATCAAACAGCATGAGGTTCGGAGGCCTGGGGGGTGGGGGATCCGAGGCCTCAGGAGGTACGATTGTGGAGGGTGCGCCCAATCATGGTTGCTCCTCATGCAGGCACCTGAATCTAGGAGGTAAGGGTGAAGGCACCTCCCGCCTCACCTCAGTGAAGCTGCCTGGCTCCCCAATGCTGATGAAACATATAATGAAACACCCAAGGCCAATAACAGTTAGCATCAAACCACTGAATGTCAATTGTAGAATCCGCGAAAGTAGCACGCATTGATCAAGCAGGGAGGAAACAAAGGTTAGGTTTATTTACGATATACAGAATCGCCACTCCCGAAGAGCCTCCCTCCTCGATTTGCACACAAGTTGGGGTTTTTATACTAGTGATCTAATCCCCTGTTAAGGGGAAGCCCCGCCCCCATTACCGCGAAGCGCATATTCAGTGGCGATCACGGGGAATCTGACAGTCCTGATTAAGTGACCTCCGCGAGGATCATAACACCCCCCATAAGTCTGGACATACGTCCATGTCCGTATCCACAGGCAGGTCCAAGGAACCCCTAGCCATCTTAACCTGGGAACGGCCTTCCGGGGCCAACCTCATGGCATCCGAATGGGGAATACTGAACCAGGGAGCGGTGTTTCCGTGCGGAGCGCCTGGGCGGGGTTGTCAGAATGGAGGTGGCTGTGAGAGCCGACACATCGGGCTCTGGTGGTGGCAATACGTCCATGTTGCCCTCAGAATAGGAGCTCAGTGGGACCTTATCTGGAATCTCGGTGCCCTCGACGTCCGAATCCGGCTTCAACATGGCAGGTGTGGCCAGGGCCAACAACAGCAGCTGGGGTAGAGCTGGGGGAAGTTTCGGTCCGGAACCTCTGGAATGGGATCTGCCGCCTCAGAGATGTGCCCATGGAGGTGATCCATGTGCCGATTCGATTTGGGTCCCTACGTCTGCACTCGATAAGATACCGGTCCTGTCTGGGCTAACACGATGCCCGGGATCCATGTAGTGCCTTCACCAAAGTTGCGGACGTACACCAGGTCTCCCACAGCAAATGTGTGCAAAGTTGTATGCTGGCCTGCGTCAGCCTCGGCTCTATCCTGGTCCCAGCGGATTTTCCCACCAATGTCCAGGAGAACCAAACTCAAATGCGTACGAAGGCGGCGACCCATCAGCAATTCGGCTGGAGCGACCCCCGTCGTGGCATACTGCATTAACCGCTAGCAAAAAAGGAATCGCGTCAGACGAGTCGCCCAGGACCCCAAGGTCTGCTTTCTCATTCCGCTTTGGAATGTCTGGACTGTTCGTTCTGCTAATCCATTCGACACCGGCTGGTACGGGGTGGTATGCAGTTTGTCGTCATGAATGCCCCAAACTCCGCGCTCGTGAAAGCAGTCCCATTGTCCGAGACCAACACCTCTGGCATCCCGTGTGTGCTAAAAGATTGCCGCAGCCTGCCGATGGTGGCTAGGGCTGTCGTATCCTGCATTTTATGGACCTTCATCCTCTTTGAGTGGTGTCTACGACAATGAGGAACATTGCTCCCTGTAACAGTCCCGGTGGAGGCGGGGCCAAGGACGGCCCGGCCAATCCCATCCTCATCGCCAGTGTAGAATCCGTTAAAGCAGCACGCATTGACCAAGCAGGTAGAAAACAAAGGTTAGGTTTCTTTATGATATACAGAATCTCCACTCACCGAAGAGTCACCCTCCCCGACCTGCACTCAGATCGGAGTTTTTATACTAGTGATCTGATCCTGGGTTAAGGGGAAGCCCCGCCCCCGTTACTGGGGAAGCTCGTGTTCAGTGGAGGTCACGCAGGATCTGATAGTCCTGATGCAGTGACCTCTGCGAGGGTTATAACAGCAATGAGGTTCGTATCCTCACTGTGATACCAAACTGCTTCCTTAGATTGAATTGTTTGCCCATCCACCTTCCCATTTTCTCATTTAAAGTCAGAAATGGAAAGATTGGAGGTGTTTAGGAAAGAAACAGATGTTGAGATTAGCCTTGCCCAAACCCAGTTTTCTTTACTTAAAGCTTCCCGGCTACTGAAGTGGGCTATATAGTCAGTCTCCTGTGCTGCAAAAGTCTATGGTTCAGGAATCTAGGATGCAGGTCAAATGACCAATTTAACTTTTATTGTTGGATCTAAAAGCTTTCTATCATTCACTATTGTACTGAGATAGTGTAGCCTGAAGCTAATAATTGTTATATTTAGTAATAATACCAGACACTGGGAATTAGACACCTGTCATTCCGAAGGGAAAAATCAAATTCAAAATCTATTTTATATAGCCTAAGACCTCTTAATGACTCATTTTAACTACCTCACTAAAGGAGCCTGTATCCTTTGAGATAGACCTGATTACCTAGCATACCCTAATTCAGGAATTTTAGGCATCTTCACATTTTCTTCAGTTGGTAGTTAATCTTTACTTCATAACTTTCCTGAGTCAGTGTCTCCATCAATCAGTACTAGGTTTAGTCCCCAGTCAGCTTACCTTACCACTGTTGCTACCATTCCTTGTGTCGTACGCAAGAATTTTCTTGTGTTTTAAAGCAAGTCGAAAATAACGTCCACTCACAATAAAAATGATTCTAAAGAGAAAATATCTGTCTCAATAACCGGTTCGCAAGGCAATGTTTTTGATGTTCTCGGATCCCATCATGAAAACTGAATGATACCGAATTCAGTGGACTCTCTTCGGGAATGGTCTTGCTCGCTAAATGCAATCTGTGAGCTTGAGAATACTGGGTAGGGTCCCAGTTTTAAGTTAATTAATGGTAGTTCATACTTTTTAAACTGTCCATAAGACCATAAGACATAGGAGCGGAAGTAAGGTCATTCGGCCCATCGAGTCCACTCCACCATTCAATCATGGCTGATTTCAACTCCATTTACCCGCTCTCTCTCCATAGCCCTTAATTCCTCGAGAAATCAAGAATTTATCAACTTCTGTCTTAAAGACACTCAACGTCCTGGCCAATCCTGTCAATCCTGGATAATCAAGATAAATGCAATATGGCATTTTAGTTTCAAAAGGACTATATTAGTGTCTATATTAGTGATATATTCAAAAATAGGTTGTGTTTTATGTGGGTGAACAACATATCGGGGAGGGAGACTGTCACAGGCCATTTTCCCTTTACCTTCCCTTTCCCTTTATGAAGGTACTGAGACAGTTAAAATTCTGATTACGTCGTCAGGGAGATTCTGCTCACTTCAAGGAAGTTAAATGAATAAAAAAAGTAACTTTTGATGGTTAGTAATTCAATTGCAATGGTAATAGTTGAGTGGATGCAAATAACTCTTCAAGTGGGTGGTTTAAGAATTTATGAGAGACTTATATCAGAAGTTAACCTGAGAGAGTTCATCTGGGCTATGCATTGATTTTTTGTAACATAGGTAACATATCTGACTATATTTTCAATTCTGTATATCATTTTATTGTAAAAGTTAGCCCCGGGATAGTAGTTTTCAAATCATAGAGCTTGCAGTTCACTTTCAACGTGAGAAAGAAGATGTTTGAAATATCGTGAATTCTAACAATTATATCCCCAGAATGCACAAACATAGCATTTGGTTCATTTCTTGTATCATTTATTTCGGATCATTTGAATCAAAGCCCGAAAGGAAGGCAGAATGAGCATCACGCCTTTGTTGAGTTTGCAATATGGGACAGTTTCCAAGACAATAGTGGTGCAGAGGTTGCTGGTAGTATTTCTCCAATAACCTTAGCACCAGATCTAACTGACTGTATACCCAGGATACACACAGTGCGCAAAATTAAAACCACATGGTGCAGGAGTTAGACTGCATGTGAAGGCATGCAATTATAATAATAACTTTTTATTGTCACAAGTATGAAGTTACTGTGAAGAGCCCCTAGTCGACACATTCCAGCACCTGTTCAGGTAAGCTGGTACGGGAATTGAGCCCGCGCTGCTGGCCTTGTTCTGCATCACAAACCAGCTGTCTAGCCCACTGAGCTAAACCAGCCCTGATATATTTAGTCAGGGTGGATATCCAATGACAGGGATGTGCTGAGCAGATACAGGAAAGGTGGCTCTCCTCCTGGAACCATGAAATTAGGCACTTCTAACGCAAATATAGGCTGCTAAACCCGGTTGGGGGGGGGAGGAACCATCCTCATCCAACACCACCACAATGAACGAGACATGCCAAGCAATAATTTGAGGAGCTGGAAGGACGGCAGAGTCAGTAAAAGCCTGGAGAGGAAGAATGGGGCAACAACGAACACGCGGGGTGACGGGGAATCGGCTGCACCTGAACGGAATGGGCCGCCAGGGCATATGCCGAGCTATCCTGAGATAAAAGGGAGCTTCCTAACACAGGAGCTCCAATTGCACAGAGACACCATCAAATTAGAAGGGATGGCGACCGGTGAAGGCGGCAGGAGCGGAGGCACTGGTCCCCTTTCAAGCTGCGCTGGAAAAGGTGGAGCAGCAACTGGAGGTACAGGAGGTGACAATCAGGGAGCTGGAAAGGCCGCGACCGACTAAGTGACCGGAGATGGAGATGGCAAGGTTGGTGGCAACACAAGGACGCTGAAGGGGAAGGTCAAGGACCAGGGGAATCGGTCGCCCCATTAAAGCCCCCGCATTGTGGACCTAGCGGAGGGTACTTAGGGCAGGAACCCCACAAAGTATGTGGCACAGATGCTTGGCAAGCTGATTGGACGGGAAAGCTTCCCCAAGCCCCCAGAAGTGGATTGAGCCCACAGATCACTCCAGCCAAAGTCCCAGGCTGGGGAGCAGCCGTGGGCCATCACCATGAAATTACGCCGGTACCAAGACCGGGAAAAGATCCTGAATTGGGATAGGCACACATGGCTGTGTAAGTGGTGGGGACACTCGATCTGTGTGTACCAGGACATTGGGACAAACCTGTCCAAGCGACGGGCGGATTTCAACACAGCCAAGGCGGCCCTATACAAAAGCCAGGTGCGGTTTGGGAGGCTGTACCTCACCAAACTCTGGGTGACTTTCCAGCGTAAGGATTTCTACTTCACCGTACTGGCAGAAGCAGACGATTTTGTGTGCAGACACGGGCACACCACACTAGTAGTTGAGCTAGCACAGGGAAACACAAGCGAGGGGGGCGGCACAACTTCCGATGAGGAGGGAATGCCTGGCAGAAGGGGGGGGAGAAAACCCTCGAGGGGGGAAGTAGGGGGGAAAACAGGGGGGGGTAGAGGCTGAGGGAGGAAGGCCTGTAGGGATGTGGGGAGGGGAAGGGAGGAGTGCAGCAGACCCAGTGGAGAAGTTGAGGGGTGGGGAGGGGGTAGAACGCTGACTATGAAAGATCACACATGGCGACAACGGAAAATAAGGGTACAGCAAACAGCCATCTTGGAGGGCCCCCAAACAAAGGGAAACCCCGGAGTGCAGAGGCACATCCACGATGTGTACACAACAATGACGGCCATCTTGGTTGGCCCGTGGACAAAAAGAAACTGTGGATTGCAGGGACGCAGCCAGATGGTGATTATGGTTGACCCCGCAGGAGGGGAGGGGACAGAAACCCCCCATCAAAATAGTCACCTGGAATGTCAGGGGACTTAACAACCCTGTGAAACAATCCAGAGTCTTCGCCCATCTGAAAAGTCTGAGAGCCGACATAGTCCTCCTCCAGGAGACACACCTGAGGGAGAAGGACCGACTGCAGGTAAGAAGGGGCTGGGTGGGACAGACTTACCAATCGTGCTACGGCATGAGGGCTAGGGGGGTGGCCATACTGCTCAATAAGAGGACAGCATTTACAGTGACGAGGATGGCTACGGACCATGGGGGTCGCTATGTCATGGTTAGCGGCGTCCTGGAAGGGGCATCAGTGATCCGTGTAAACGTGTACGCTCCCAACAGGGACGGCACGAAATCCATGATGAAAACCACGGCGGACATCCCCGACATAAACTTGCACCGACTCATCATGGGGGGGGGACTTTAACTGCGAGCAGGACCCACGGACAGACAGATCCAACCCAAGTCGGGGAAAAGAAGAAGCATGGTGAAGGAATTGAACGCCTTCATGGAACAGATGGGGCAGTGGACCAACGGAGGTTCACACACCCAGGGGAGGAGGAGTTCTCCTTCTTCTCTGGGGATAAAGAATGGTGAATAATTTCCATAACATTCAACTTCCCAACTAGCAACCCGTTCCTGCCCCACCCCTCATCCCTTCTGTCCAGGTACATCTTTCCCTTTCTGAATAAGTTCACTTCTAAACTTAATAAAAACACAAAAAATAAATAAATCATAACTGCAGGCCTCACAAAAAATCCAGAAAAGCAACAGACCTTCCTTTGAAGTTCATTTTAATCCCAATTGTCTTTAAACACCAAACTTATGATAATATTCCTTCTTTTCCCTCTTAATGGAGCTCTGCTATCATGATATCTCCTACAAGGCCAGCAATAGTCAATTGTTAAGAATGGAATAGAATTCCTAGAGTGCTCCTACAGAAGGAGGCCATTTGGCCCATCAAGTCTGCACCGACCCTGTGAAAGAGAACCCTACCTAGGCCCACTCCCCTGCAATATCCCCATAACCTTGTAACCCGACCCAACCTGCACATTTTTGGACACTAAGGAGCAATTTAGCATGCCTAATCCACCTAACCTGCACATCTTAACTCCTCGGACATTTGCTAAAGTGTTGGGACTATGACCGTACAATAATGTTGAAAAGTTTAAATTCAATAGAACCTTCAACTATTTGAACTGTTGAGTACAAAGTGTTTGACAGTTCTCAACCATGTCATTCCACATCAGCAGATACACTTGAGCGTGCAGAGTAGGCTCACCCTGTCAAAAATTGCTCAGACTAACCACCAGAGAGATCAGGGGCGACATTCTCCGACCCCCCGCCGGGTCGGAGAATCGCCGGGGGCTGGTGTGAATCCCGCCCCCGCTGGTTGCCAAAGTCTCCGGCACCTGAGATTTGGCGGGGGCGGGAATCACGCCGCGCCGGTTGGCGGGCCCCCCAGCTCATTCTCCGGCCCGGATGGGCCGAAGTCCCGCCGATAAATTGCCTGTCCCGCCGGCTTAAATTAAACCACCTACCTTACCGGCGGGGCAAGGCGGCGTGGGCGGGCTCCGGGGTCCTGGGGGGGGGGCGCGGGGCAATCTGACCCCGGGGGGTGCCCCCACGGTGACCTGGCCCGCGATCGGGGCCCACCGATCCGCGGGCGGGCCTGTGCCGTGGGGGCACTCTTTCCCTTCCGCCTCCGCCACGGTCTCCACCATGGCGGAGGCAGAAGAGACTCCCTCCAATGCGCATGCGCGGGAATGCCGTCAGTGGCCGCTACCGCTCCCGCGCATGCGCCGCCCGGATATGTCATTTCCGCGCCAGCTGGCGGGGCACCAAAGGCCTTTTCCGCCAGCTGGCGGGGCGGAAATTCGTCCGCCGCCGGCCTAGCCCCTCAATGTTGGGGCTCGGCCCCCAAAGATGCGGAGCATTCCGCACCTTTGGGGCGGCGCGATGCCCGTCTGATTTGCGCCGTTTTGGGCGCTAGTCGGCGGACATCACACCGTTTCCGGAGAATTTCACCCCTGAATTTCACATTCAGCAAAGGGCTTGGGATCTGAGTTAAGCTGCATCACATTCAACCGGTCAAATGCTTCCTCAAATCCATTAGAGCTGAGGAAGCACTGAAATAAAACATAAAACACTTAGGAAGCTTCTTTGATCTTCTACCACTCTGTCCTTGTCCTCCAGTTGTCTGGCTGGTTGACGTGTTGGAGTCCTGGTGTCATCATATCTGAGGATTTTTAGCTGGTTTCTGATGTTTCCAGGGAGGCTCAAGCTGCAGTTCAATTATGCTGCAAATATATTGCTGACTTCCTTGCAAAAAAAGTAATGGATTATGCAGACAGAGGAAATATATTGAATAGTGTGTTGCCATGCATTAAGTATACCAATACTGCCGTAGGCCACGTTTCCAATTCTGTGACCAGTAATACCCTTCCCATTGTTTCAATTAACAAGAATGTCACTTTTAGCTTAAGTATCATGACTTTCTCCATCATAGTGTGTGTTTTGTGTGTTTCATTTTGAGATGAGCTTCAGTTGTGCGAGAATCCTGCATCATGGCTTATAAATTATAAACAACGTCTCATTGATCAGTCCATCAGTTTCCAGTATTCAGCCTCTTTCTCCTCACTTCTAAGAACCCGAGGTTCGAAAGTGTGCCTGATCGTTTCACAGGTTGCGGTGTGTGTTCATTAAAAATCTCATAGCACCCTCTGCAACTTCATGACAATCTTTTGAACCCGGATATTCAACAGCACCTCACACAGAATAGAAGAGCCAGTAAACAGCATCACAAGGTAGTGGAAACTCAGCACTGATTCTTAAAGAAAGAGTGATGGGTCAGGAAGGGCTGACGACTGCCCAATAACATTGGGTGGAATTTTATGCTGGTGGGATTTTATGCTCCCGTCGGAGTCCACTGAGCTTTGAACAGCTTGTCACATTTTAGAGCCCTGTTGCACGCACCCCCCTCCCCGCAACCCCCACCCCCCACCCACCCTGCAACAGGCCTGTAAAATTCTGCCCATTAAGTCCTAACGCAGAAAAGTAATGTGCAATTAAACATAGGAACCAAAACATCTGGGACCCTATTATATGACTGAAGATTTATTGAGCGTACCCTGCACTATTTTGTCAGTAGCAGCAAGAAATTCCGATTTTAGGCTTACAGCTGAGAGGTAACCTGTGAAGACGGTTCACAATTTATTTTGTAAGCAGCTATATCGATGAAGCAAAGTTGTTTTGTTCTTACAGGAAACCAACGGCACTTCCTGTGTTCTCCCTTGTCCACTGTAGATTAAATATTCTTGTTTGCTAATGTTTGGCTGCAGCTTTTGCATCTGTCAGGCCATTGCTCATGTCTGTGTTGTTTTGGCCGAATTACTGTTTTCATTATCTGCCGCATAAATTTCCAAAATAACATTCAAACAGTTGTACTTAGGTGGAATTCATGAACTCTTCCAACGGGGCTGTAAACATAAGTGAATACACATTCAGAAATATTGCATGAAAGGAAATGTAAAATGAAGAAACTTGTGCCTTTAACTGTCATGGCCACCAAGCATCATTTGATGGGGATAAAAGATGTGCATGAAGCTGAGACGAGTCTACGATTCACTCAACCATACAACACATAAGTGACTTCATCAACAGCATCTTGTTATGCTTCTCCCCTGCATTAAAGTTCTCTTTGTAATGTCTAAACGTTTAATTATTTAGCCATTACACAGAATTTCTACAGAAATTCAGAACAGTCAAAGTAAATCGTCTGTGCAGAATTTGTCGCTGAGTAAGGCAGGAATGGTTTGCTTCAAAAAAGCCCTACAGAAAATTGTATTCTCAAAAATGAGCTTTCAAATACAAAAAAAATTCCAGAATGCTCAAGGCTGAAATAATGAAGGTCGCCACTGAAATTGTGAAGGTCGCCACAGTAAATTGGCACTTCATATTTGCTACATTCAAAGGGAGCACAATATGTAGTTGTGTGGGTATAGCAATTTTTATAGTTCCATGGTAGTTAATATTTTGTTGAAAGCAGGGATGTAACAGTGGTTAGCACTGCTGCCTCACGGTGGCAAGGACCTGGGTTCGGTCCCGGACCCGGGTCACTCTCCATGTGGAGTTTGCACATTCCCCCCGTGTCTGTGTGGATCTCACCCCCACAAACCCAAAAGATGTGCAGGGTACGTAGATTGGCCACGCCCTTCAATTGGAAAGAAAATTAATCGGGTACTCTAAATTAAGAAAAAACATTCTTCTATTCATAGCCAAATGTTCGAAAGCTATGGAGACCAGCTGTGTTGAAAATAAAAGAAGGGTGAGGGATGGCCAGGGATGCTGCTACCAACCTGTGCCAGAGAATAACTACATTAAGGCAAGGACGGAAGGGGAGCAGTGCATTCAGAACATTACTTTGTAAATTCAATATTTACTTTTCTCAAATGGTTCAAGCTTGGAGTATAAAGCCTGAAAACTTCAAAAATATTCCAGCAGTCTCCAGGATTTTGGTGTGTATAAAAAGTGCAATCTGTGACAGGTTCCATAAGTGGAGGCTCTACTGGGAACGCCGTACTGTGATGGTTCTCTGCCCGAGCAAAATACAATTGGCACCTGCAGTGAGTTGCTCTACATATTCTATTAGGATCCTTGTACATGCAAATGAACATTTTAGTATCACTGAAAAGCTGCACTGTGCAATGATACCAAAGGTAGGGTTGATGATAAATTGAAATGATAGCGAGCCTGACTGTCTAAATCCAACACGTGGCGATGTCCCAATTATGCTGCAGCTCACAGTTTCAACAAGACCCATCTGATTTTCAGATCTGAAGGGGTGAAGTTCAGCAAAAATAAAATGGAATGGTACTCCGCAGCTGATTATCACTTCATAGTGGAGAAGGACAAGAGGCAGGATCTTCCCTTCCGTGCTCCAAGTATGGTGGCAGGTGGCAAAAGCGGCATGGTTCCTGGTTTTCACACCATTGTGTCCTGCTTCCTGCCTCTTCAAATATGCATCCAGCAGGAAACACGGCGTATCATGGGCGGGCGGCCTCTGATTTGCCTGCACTGTGAAGACCTCTGTGGATTTGGACACCATATTTAAACCACACTCGCGCCCAGCCTTCTCAGTAGCTTCATTGGCGGAGCAGGTTCAAGAGTCTGAATGGTCTACTCATGCACCAGGTTCGTAGGTTCATCCCAGGACTGCTCCAGAAGAGAGATGGCCTCCAAAGCAAAGAAGTCTTCAAGTTTAGAAATGTCTTGTTGGGCTGTCTTCAGGAGGCCAGCCGGGATGTAGTCCACCCCCGAGATGGCTGGTTAAGGTGCACAAAACTTTCCCAAATGGCCTGGGAGACGGTGTCCATGTATGAACGGTGCACAGAAGAGGTTAGGCACCCAGTATCAATGAGGATGAATGATCTCATCCGTGTCACCAGGCTGAATCAACCAGCTCATCACTCTCAATTCACACACTCACAAGTCCTTGAGCAGGATGGCACTCCATGGGGATCTTACAAGCTGCCTGATCAGGGAACAACACCATTCATTCTCTCACACACATCCTCCATCTGGCTCATATCGTCTATTGTTCGTGCCCATACTCTATGCGCGGCTCTGCTCTGCACCCACATTAGGCCTCATCGTCTCATCGTCCTGCTCTCAATCTCTCCATTCTTTATGCAAAACAAGCTCACCCATAATAGAAGAGAAAGGTCCCTGATCGCTGGAAGAATGGTATTTAATTTGAGGCGTGGGCTATTGAATAGGCCACAAAGAGGACTGGGACTGCCCACGTGGCAGTGGTGAGGTCGGTGGCACACACCCAAGTGAGGATCCTGCACCAGCTGACGATGCTCGAGCAACGAATCTGAGAACCCATTGTCCTGCTTTGGAGTCACCCACCATGCATGAATCTTCCCTGTTCTTTTTCATAGGCATCTCTGTAAAGTGCCCCCGGGGTCACCAGGACCCAAGCCCTCACCTTCAGTCCGGAAGACAGCTCAGATGATGATGCTCCAGAAACACGTGCAGAAGACCCGTCTTTACTTTGCCCCCACACTCTGCACCAGTGCAGAGACACACACCCTGGTGGGACCTAGTTTGAGAGTGGTCTTGGGGGCGAAGGTGGGGGGGTTCACAAACTGGTGAAGACAGCACACTGGTCCCCAGCAGGCAGAGGCAGGGGCATCCAAGAGAGCCAACTCTCAGCGGACTGCTGGAGGCCAGAATCTTTCTCAATCCGAGTCAGACTGATGGGTCTCAGGACTCGATCCTTACTCAGCTGGAACCACAGTCGGGAATATCAGGAAGAGTTGTCAGCTGCATTCCACAGATTTCAATGTACACTGGAGAAGTCTGTCCATGTTCAGTGGTCGCCATGCAGTGCACTGAGGTCAACGCTGGTAGAATGATGGCTGCCATGGAAACCGTGGTCCAGGACATAGCTCCTGAGCTGCTGCAGGAGTTGCACTCCATCCCTGTATGCATTGGTGGCATCCATCAGTGACTACATGAGGGGGGCAGGGGCACCTTGATCTCACTCCAGTTGAACCTTCTCCTCAAGATGTCTGGCTGAGGTCCCAGCCACCCATTCGGAGGAGAACCAACAGCTGGCCAATCCAAACAGGTGACATTGGGGTTGTCTGAACAATCCCAATCGCTTCTTCCTGTGACACCATCACCTCCAGCTCCACAGGCAGAGAAAGGTGCACCTGCAACAGAGCAGGAGACCCAATACATGTCAGGGCCCTCCAGGGCTTGGACCTCCAGAGATCATCGCACACAACAGGGCACAGCAACCAGCCTGTATGGATGCACCAAAACATGGTATTATGGTTAGGACGATAAAGAAATATTAGGAGTGCAACTCGACATGGGTGTTCACCACACGTATATGCTTCTTGCCACTGTAAATAGGATGACTCCCATTTTACATCTCTTTGTATGTCTCCTCTTTATGCTGTGCTTTGTTGTATTCAATCAGATGTAACACCATGGTTCCTCCCTTCACTTATGGCTGATGTTGCTATCATATGTCACTGTTTGATGTTGTCTGCATTGATCTCACCACAGTGAGTGTCCGTCCTCAGATCATTTCCGACAACAGTGATGCCTTGCCCGCATTCTTTCTGTAGAGGCAGCTCATTTACATGCTTTGCTGGGTCACGTCATCTTCATTCTTGGCTGCGCAAGATTGAGGCTGAGGTGTTCACCCGATTCATTCGCTTTCCTGAAAGGTGAAGGTGCATTGTAGAGGTGTGGAAACACCTGAAGAAGGGGAAATGTTCCAGGAATTCTATCATCTCGCAGGGTTTTCATTCTATGATCCCATTCTTGCTTTCCTTTCTGCCTTGTTCGTGGCAGACTCTCCGAGTACATCTGCTGAATTCATCAATAAGTGTGAGCACCTTCCTATATCAGTGTGCCTTACCCCCTCCTCATCTTGAGGTCTATTGCACAGTGACATCTGGAGATCCCCCCCCCCCCCCCCAACCCCCCCCCCCACACACACACACAGCTACTACAACAACTTGCGCACAGCATGCTGGGCACAACTGAGACTGGACTAACAAGGACTGGGACAAGGAGTCTCTGCAAACTCTGCAATGTTAACTGAAATGCTTATTCACTCTGCAAAGGTCCCAACTCGCCTATGCCCGTATGTAAGAGACTTTCTCCTCATTGCAGACCAGACAAAATTCCCCCAATACCACCCCTCCATCGACCCCAGTCATGTGTCTGAGTGCCACCTTCCCCCATATCTCCTGCCCTCAATCCCCCCCAACAACTCCCCCCTCGCTCCCTCAAAGCTTGCAGCTCATTCCCTTGTTTCTGCCTGGCCTCCCCCACTCCCGTTGAGGCCTCGCCATGCTACACTGTACAACCCTCCCCCACTTTACAGTTGGACTGATACATTGACCCTCACCCCTGAGAGAGCCCCAGGAAATAATGCGGTATTGCTCGTGAAGCCTGGCGCAGAGAGCAAAGTGTTGCGAGCATTGCACGATGCAAGGTTGAAGTCCAGGTTTAGTGAAACACTGGCGTGGCCTATTGATACAGCCCGGGGGGTATCCCAGCGAGGCTCCCACATGGCGCAGCAGGAAACGCGCGCGCACCACCATAAAGGTCTGGAGCAGACGAACGACTGCAACGTAAATCTGATTTTCCCCATCTGGCGCTACTTACCGCTCCTGCCCGCCCTGACTCCTGCCACAGGAGGGAGCGGAAAATATTAAACAACACTACTTAGTCTGCACATATTGCAATGTCATTACATCACCAGCACAGCAATGCCCATGTTGATTGGGTGTATGAGCTGTCTGTGAGAATGAGCCTAATCAGCTCATAAATAACTGATTCTTAGTTCCACCTATGAAATATGAATGAATACATAATCCCTGCAACCATAAATTTAATCCATCTAAGTGTTTACGTCAAGAATTTTCAAAATCAAGATTTTGCTAAATGTGTGAATTGTGATATTTCTGACACTGGGAACTTAACTTATTGCTGCTGAATAATAATGTGACGGTTAGGGAACAATGTTTTCTTGGCTTCGCTGCATAAAATGTACAACGGTTTTGTGAAAATGGGGAAAAGCTGCCAATGAACAGCCTGCCACTGCCTCACACATTGAAACCCATTGAGGGCCTCAAACTGATCTCTTTTATCCAATCCGCACAATTCATCCTCAAGACAGCCTGTTAAAAGCACTGGCAGGAATTTTTATCATCCAATAGCAGAATTCCCATTACCCGGATCGACCTATAGATTTGGCCTCTCCAGGTTTCATGTTTGTTAATCCAGAAGCATGCCAGAGCCAGGAAGCTGGTTTGAACTTGCATTGGTTTTTCCCGGGCTCTCTTGACTTGAGTTCAAATTTGCTAATGTTATGGAACAGAAAGGGAAGTGGAGCCTCCTCCTGGACAAATAAAGGATTCCAGCAGCTGGAAGCGATCCAGCTAGTGAGAAGGTCTTCAGCAAGGTTCCGGAGTAGCTTTGTCTTTAGTAAGGTGTATCAGTAAGCATTGGCAGCACTCTCATAGCGTATAGAGACAACTCATCAAAGTTGTTGCCTACAAGTAACTTAGACTTATCACAATTGAAGCAAGAATAATTCATCCAGTCATAATTAAATGCCAAATTTGAAAGCAAATATGGGGGGAAAAAAACCTTAGTTTTCATACTTTTTACTAACATTGGTGTCAGTTACACAATATGTCAATTACAGCGATAAGCCCTGAGAGTGCATCACCCTCCTTCTCATCATTGGCAGTCATGTCATCTAGGCCCCTTTTGCTCCAGAATTATTTCCCTAGACCCCTCTGCTTCCCTTTGAGACCTACCTTCAATTCCTAAGAGCTACCTTCAAAACCACCTTTTGACCACGTGTTTGCTCCCCGCCTCCTAATATCACTTTCGCTGAATCTAATTTTTGATGACACAACTGTGAAGCTTTTTGAGGTTTTTGTTGTATATACCCAAATTGTTGTTGATGAAATGTAAATTTAAAGAGGCATTGTCTTCAGGAATACTGTCAACAAACATTTGCTTCCCTATTTTTTTATGGACAATTGAAGAAAGGATCTGAGTTTATAATAAAGAAAAAACAGAAAGCCTTATATAGTGCCTTTCATAATTTTAGGCCCTCAGTACCTCAGTAACAGTACATTCGCGGACATCTTTAACCTGTCCCTACTCCACTCCAAGGTCCCTACCTGCTTCAAGAAGACCACCATCATACCGGTACCAAAGAAGAACCAGGCAACGTGCCTCAATGACTACCGTCCAGTGGCCCTGACTTCAGTCGTAATGAAGTGCTTCGAGAGGTTGATCATGAAGCGCATCACCTCCATACTCCCAGAATGCCTTGATCCACGGCAATTCGCATACCGCTGCAACCGGTCCACATCAGACGCCATTTCCCTGGCCCTACACTCATCCCTAGAGCATCTCGAAAACAAGGACTCCTACATCAGACTCCTATTTATTGACTACAGCTCCGCCTTCAACACAATAATCCCAGCCAAGCTCATATCAAAGCTCCAAAACCTAGGACTTGGCTCCCCACTCTGCAACTGGATCCTCGATTTTCTGACCAACAGACCACAATCAGTAAGAATGAACAATACCTCCTCCACAATAGTCCTCAACACCGGGACCCCGCAAGGCTGCGTACTTAGCCCCCTACTCTACTCTCTGTACACACACGACTGCGTGGCAAAACTTGGTTCCAATTCCATCTACAAGTTTGCTGACGATACGACCATAGTGGGCCGGATCTCGAATAACGACGAGTCCGAATACAGGCGGGAGATAGAGAACCTAGTGGAGTGGTGTAGTGACAACAATCTCTCCCTCAATGCCAGTAAAACTAAAGAACTGGTCATTGACTTCAGGAAGCAAAGTACTGTACACACCCCTGTCAGCATCAACTGGGCCGAGGTGGAGATGGTTAGCAGTTTCAAATTCCTAGGGGTGCACATCTCCAAAAATCTGTCCTGGTCCACCCACGTCGATGCTACCACCAAGAAAGCATAACAGCGCCTGTACTTCCTCAGGAAACTAAGGAAATTCGGCATGTCCACATTAACCCTTACCAACATTTACAGATGCACCACAGAAAACATCCTATCGGGCTGCATCACAGCCTGGTATGGCAATTGCTCGGCCCAGGACCGCAAGAAACTTCAGAGAGTCGTGAACACCGCCCAGTCCATCACACGAACCTGCCTCCCATCCATTGACTCCATTTACACCTCCCGCTGCCGGGGGAAAGCGGGCAGCATAATCAAAGATCCCCCCCACCCGGCTTACTCAGTCTTCCAACTTCTTCCATCGGGCAGGAGATACAGAAGTCTGAGAACATGCACGAACAGACTCAAAAACAGCTTCTTCCCCACTGTCACCAGACTCCTAAATGACCCTCTTATGGACTGACCTCATTAACTCTGCACCCTGTATGCTTCATCCGATGCCAGTGCTTATGTAGTTACATTGTATATGTTGTGTTGCCCTATTATGTATTTTCTTTTATTCCCTTTTCTTCCCATGTACTTAATTCTCTGTTGAGCTGCTCGCGGAAAAATACTTTTCACTGTACCTCGGTACACGTGACAATAAACAAATCCAATCCAATCCAATCCAATCCAAAAAGCGCCAATGGATCTTTTATGTTGACTTGAAGAGGTAGGCAGGGCCTTGGTTTAACAAGCAGCTCACCTGGAAGGCAGAGTCTTCAATAGAACAGCACTCCCTCAGGAGTGCCCTAGAGCAGGCATTGTCAAACTTGGGGGCGCGACCCCCAGGTAGGTCGTGGATGGGTGTCGGGAGGGTCGTGGAGCCGTCCGTCTTGGCGCTCCCGATCGCGCAAATCTGCGCGCAACAGCCGTAGCAGCCGGCTGTTAATAATGCCGGCTGCAAGCGGCCTTCAAAATGGCCGCGAACATGTAAACAAAAGTGGTCGTACTGCGCAGACGTGCCCGATCATCGGCACGCATGCGCAGTGCGGCTGTTTTTTTTTAAACGGTTGCAGCTTTTTGTTTTACAAATTCGGGGGGGGGGGGGGGGGTTATTCATTTTATTCATTTATTTTATTCATTTTATTTTATTATTTTTCATTTATTTCATTCATTAAAAATTTTTTTTTTTTAAAACAAGCTCGGGGTGCGGGGTGGGGGGGGCTATATTTGATAAAATTTTACAGGACAGATGGAGACTCCATGCTTTCCGACACCGGAAGGCTTCACCTTCCTCCAACAGGTTCCATTGGAGGAGAGCGTACGAGGGCCAAAGGGACCCAAAACCATTTCCTCCATTTTTGTCAGCAGCAAATAAGGTAAGAGAAAATGGTGGGTCGCGCAGGTCAGCCGGCGTAGGCTGCGAAGGTCGGCTGGTGTGGATCGCAAAGGTCGGCCGGGTTGGGTCCCGAAGGTTGGCCGCTTGGTAAAAATGGGTCCCCAGAAAAAAAGTTTGAAAAACACTGCCCTAGTGTGTCGGTCTACGATGGTGCTCAAATCTTCACAATGGGGTCTGAACTGGCCCAGCGGCAGCAGTGCTAGCCACTGTGACACCATGCCGACTTTAACTATGCTTATATACTTCATTGAGTTTACATAGCACAAAAAATATTTTGTTTGGATTCCCCTCCCATTTTCTATGAGGATTTCTGAGTGCCACCAAATGTTTTACAGACTCAGATGATCTTTAAAAGAAATTCTTTGAAGCACAAGATGATCGTATCTTGTACTGCAATCATCAGAGGTCTTCAATGCAGTGGAAAAAACTCTGCTACCAAACGCTACATTAAATGTATTGAAGATGAAATAAACAGCGAGGATCTGATAAACGTGGCAATAGTTTGGTCTGTAATTATATCCCAAAATATACGTCTGGTATTTCACTGTATGTGCTCACTGGCACCGGATGAAATTAGGGACTTAATTAAAATGTAACATCAGTTATCTTTGTTGGCTGCACCCACTACCTAACTCCTCCAGATCAAAGACACTCCCCACCCTAGACAAGATGATCAAAGGAGTACACGGGATAAGAAGGGTAAAACACTATGGAAATCCCCATAACAGATTTAAACAGTATTGCTACTTCAGAACAGAACAGCCTATTCTATTATGCTTTACAGGCTGCTAGCCATTTCAAACAACCAGACTTTCTATATTCCTTTACACCCCTTTCCAGTGGCCAGTGCAACACATTCCTTTGAGTTGTTGGGATACCTTATCCCTGTTGGACAGTGTCCTCTCTTCATTCCTTCTCGTACGACAGAATACAAGTCGAGCCGAAAATAATCTTTGCAAATGATTTAAAAGCCACTCAGAATGTAACGCTCCAACAGGATCTTACGCACATTGGCTTATTTTCCCTTAAGGACCGCTTAATGGTGAAAGATACATTACCTGAATCTTTGCTTTTTCCCTTTAAACTAAATTGAGTGAGGAAATTGGGTGAACTGACTAAGATATCATCTATAAGGTTCTTGCTATCGCCAAACTTTAGGGTGTGGCCTGTAAATGTAGGTTAATTTTTCACCCATGCAGTGATTATTTAGCCTCAGAAGAGTAAGTTTTAAAAGATTTAACCACTTTAGCTCTCCCTTTGATGTAGGGCTTCCACCATAACTGGCCTGGTTGAGGTTTAGTGGAACTCACCCAACGAAAGGGAGTTGAAAATGTGGATTGTGCGACCATGTTTGAATAGCGGCCCCTGCTGCTTCATTTTGGAACTCCATCACCAGCAGTCCAGCTGCAACCAGCTCAGTCTAGGAGAATGTCTTGAATGAGACATGATGGGGTGGGCAATAAATGCTGGCCTGGCCAGCAACACCCACATTCTGCAAATTAATGTTAAAAAAATAATACACTGCGGTGGGGAGGGGAAGGTTCAGCTTGTTATCTGCCCTGATTCCAGCACTATATGGGCGGAATAAACTAAACCTCCACAAAAGAGCAGTGTATTTACATGATAGCTGAGTTACACCCAACACTACTCACACTTGTGTTTTCCATGATCATTCATGCTGCTTCATGATGCATTTAGCTTAAATCAGGCTCCACCCACAAAGATTCTAAAGATTATGCTGGTTAGGGAACGATCTTCAAATGACGCTCATTTTCTTAAGCATATAGTTACCGGTAGTGGTGTGCTACAGTTCACACTGGGAGTCCAAGTTGCCATCACAACCAACACTTTCTTTTTAAAAAAAATATTTTTATTCTCCTCCTTTTTCACATTTTCTCCCAAATTTACACCCACCAACAATAAACAATAATCAGTAACAAATATGTCAATCCCCATATCAATAACAACGATCCCATCCTCCCACCAAACACAACCAACACTTTCAAATGCATGTTTGTCGTCGGTAGCTATGAACAGTGATGGTCAAGGCTCCAATGCCTTTCCATCACATGGCTGACAAGGAATCACTCCCACTCTTACCAGCTGCCATAAGCGTGTGTTGGAAGGATTTTGCAGGTTGCCACTCAACCTGCTTAACCATATTCCTTAGTCATCAAGTCCTGGGGTGGGACTTGAATCTGAGGCCAGTACACCCGCTGGAGAATGGTCTAATGAGAAGACATTTAGTGGCAAGCTCCTGGATTTTCCGATTTCCGATTAAAATGTAATGAATGCTTTACGGAAAATGTGCTCATCTTAATCAGAACAAGAAATTTGTCACCACATACACAATTAATTCAAATTCTTTTTGCTGCAGATTCTCTTCAAATTGATTTGAATTTGAAAGTGATTTTATGAGTGACACTGACGAGGTCAGCATTTATTGCCCATCCCTAATTGCCCTTGCAAAGGTAGCAGTATGGCCCTTTCTTCAACTGCAGCAGTCCATGTAGTGTAGGTACACCCATGATGCTGTCAGGGTTCCAGGAATGATGTTGTGTCGAGGGGTGACGTGAGTGGGGGGGGGGGCATAGCACTAGTACAAGTTATATTGCAATTTTATAGGTTAGCTTCCACAATTCCCAGTATTCGGTTCTTCCTACATATCTGGATGAAGTTGTCATTAGTAATGAAGGGCACCACTCTGTTGCATCTTCTCTATTGAATTATAACCTATGAAAGGCAAGTTCCTGAAACAAGTCTAGAGAAGTGTCCATCTGCATGTGGGGATTGCCGATTGCAGATTTCATGTGATGTAATTTCACCTGCCTGACATCCTTTCTACTTCCTCAAAATAACACATATGATGGGTTTCCCTTGGAGAAAGCTGTGGTGCTGACGTAAATGCACCAATGGAAAATGGCAGCAACAACACCCTGGATATATAATAATCCTAAACAGGTGACTTTAATTTAGTAGGCTAATGGGGTGGAAAACAAACACTGCAAAAGCACTCTGACTGTGAACACTCAACAAAGACTGACTTCCTACCAGCAGCTCACAATGTTGTATGGGTGAGCTGATTGCCCATCAGATTGCTGGCACTCAATACCAGGAATCTGTGGATGTGCTCATTTACATGTGTGTGTATAATTATTCAGTCACGGACAAAGGGCAGCTGAAGCCCAAAACAGTCACACAAACAGGTGAGCAGCTATCTGACTTTCACGCCTGCTCCATTACTCGCCACGCACCGGTCAGTTGTTCTTGTTCAATTGGTCAAGAAAACTGATGGATGGGGGTATTAAATTGTATCTTGTCTAACAGTTTGCACCAGAGTAGGGTGACTCATCATTGTTAATATCCTGCGTGTGTATACACTGGCTTATTCAGAGTGCTTGAACAATAAAATCTTTGCCGCATGTATCAACAATCCACATTGTATTCTAGTCAGCTCAACAATGCTCGAGTACATTTGCCTTTCAGCAGAGGGTCACATTGAGTGTTTTGTTAAATTATTCCTTCCATTCGCAGGCTGTGGGGTCAAAGCCACATGCCTCATTAGCTCCAGTACCTTACTAAAGCAATTGATACTCATATATGATCACCGGCCTGCAGTAACAGCTGGTTATTCAAGAAACCAGAAAAGATGACAACTCATTGACGAAGCGCGCCACAAGCCATCATTCCAGTGCATTAACCAGCATTAATTGCATCCATTCTTCTGATGCGCGAGCAGTGCGCTTCCTTAAGTTACATCTCAGTCAGTGATTGGCCTGAACACAAGCATCTCTGCAATCATAACCACTCAAAACCAGAAATCACTCCAAGTGCCACCAACAATTTAAAAATATAATTAAGTTACATTCTCTAGTAATCTTTAAAGGCAGTTATTCCAACCCTGAGGAGATATTGAACCTCCTTGCAGTTTTTTATTTTGCTTTGAACTTCAAGGTGATTTCCCTTTGCATCACAAATTGACAAAGCTTGTGATGAAAGTTTTAAGCAACGATATTAAATTTAAAAAAGATTTCGGTGATCTTCATGCTGAGTTCCCTCCTCGTTTGAAAGTGATTGCAGGGGCGGTACGGTGGCGCAGTGGTTAGCATTGCTGCTTATGCCACTGACGACCCGGCTTCGAATCCCGGCCCGGGGTCACTGTCCGTGCGGAGTTTGCACATTCTCCCCGTGTCTGAGTGGGATTCACCCCCACACCCCAAAGATTTGCAGGTTAGGTGGCTTGACCATGCTAAATTGCCCCTTAATTGGAAAAGAAAGAATTGGGTACCCTAAATTTATTTTAAAAAGTGATTGCAGGAGTTTGATGAGCAGCAAAGTGACATTATCTTTGACAAAGAATATTGCAGACTCGAAACGTTGGCTCCGTTCTCTCTCCACAGAAGCTGTCAGACCTGCTGAGATCATTCAGCAATTTTTTGTTTTTATTATTGCCTTTGCCCTGTTTGATTCAAAATGTTTTTTTTTGCATTATAGCCTTTTAAAGGCGGGAAAGGTTTCCTATAGATCTGCACTTGGTCTGTGAATTGAAGAGATTCACATACTCTCCAGCCTGACTTCCGTATCATCTATAATGATGGATTTTTTATTCTCCTCCTTTTTCACATTTTCTCCCAAATTTACACTCACCAACAATCAACAATAATCAGTATCAAATATGTCAATCCCATATCAATAACAACGATCCCATCGTCCCACCAAATCCCAAACATTCGCCCACATGTTCACATAAACAACTGACAAAAAGGAATCAGGAATCACCCACAGCCACCATTAACACCCATCGCCCCCCTCCCCCCCAACCCTCCCACCCACCCCCCCCAACTAATGTTCGATGTTATCCAGTTCTTGAAAGTGCATAGTGAATAATGCCCATGAATTGCACGACCCCTCCATCTTTCCCCTCAGTTCAAACTTAACCTTCTCAAGAGTCAAGAATTCCAACAGATCCCCCCGCCACGCCAGGGCACAGGGTGGAGAGGTTGCGTTCCAACCCATCAGGATCCGCCTTCGGGCGATCAACGAGGCGAAGGCTACAACATCTGCTTCCGCACCCGTTTCCAACCCTGGCTGGTCTGACACCCTGAATATGGCCTCCCGGGGGCCCGGGTCCAGTTTCACGTGCACCACTTTAGAAATTACCCTAAAAACCTCCTTCCAGTAATCCTCTAGCTTTGGACAGGCCCAAAACATATGAACGTGATTAATGCCCCCCCCCCCCCCCCCCCCCCGCAACGTTCACACACATCTTCTACTCCTTCAAAGAATTGGCTCATCCTCGCCCTCGTGAGTTGTGCTCTGTATACCACCTTCAGCTGTATCAGCCCCAACCTCGCGCACGAGGTGGAGGCATTCAGTCTCCGGAGCACCTCACACTAGAACCCCTCCTCCATATCCTCTCCCAACTCTTCCTCCCACTTTGCTTTGATCCCTTCCAGTGGTGCCTCCTACTCTTCCAAAATAGCTCCGTAAACTGCTGACACTACTCCCTTCTCCAATCCCCCTGTCATCAGCACCTCCTCCAGCAATGTGGAGGCCGGGTCCACCAGAGATACAGCTCTGTATCTCCTTTCTGGCACAATCTCGAACCTGTACGTATCTAAACATTTCCCCCTGCTCCAGCCCATACTTCGCTTCCAGCTCCTTCAGACCTGCAAACCGACCCCTAAGAAACAAATCTTTTAGTGTCTTTTAAAAAAAAATCTTTTTATTGGCATTTCTCATATTTATAAATAGTTGTATATTTACACATCACATTTTTCTCGCCTGCGCTAATTTCCTATATTATACAGAGAGGTTTAGTTTGTCCTTCGTTTAACTGACCCTACGTGCCTTTCATTGATCTCTGGAGCGGTCTATGGTTCCTCCCCCTTCCCCGTTCACCCCACCCGTTTGGTTATCCCGAAGTGCTGTCTCAACTGGGTCCACGTTCTCAGCGTGGCCGCTACCACTGGGCTCGTTGTGTATCTTGTTGAGGAGGATGGGAGTGCTGCTGTGGCCAGGGCCCGGAGGGTTGTTCCTTTACAGGATGCCTCCTCCATTTGTACCCAAACTGTGTCAGGTTCTTGTACCCGTCCCCTCACTCTTTCTGCCGTTGCTGCCCAGTGGTAGTATTGTAGGTTTGGTAAGGCCAAGCCCCCTTTGATTTTCCTTCTTTGCAGTGTCTGTTTTGGGATTCTTGGGTTCCCCCCCCCCCCCACACACACACACACACACAAACGCCATGATTAGACTGTCTACGTTTTGCAAAAAGGCCTTGGGGATGAAGATCGGAATGGATCTAAACAGGAAGAGGAACCTTGGCAGTACGTTCATCTTGATCGCCTGCACTCTCCCCGCCAGGGAGAGTGGGAGTGAGCCCCACCTTTGAAGGTCTATTCTTACTTCCTCCATCAGGCTGGTCAGGTTCCACTTGTAGATCTGCGTCCCGTCTCTGGCTATCTGGATCCCCAGGTAACGGAATCTGTTCTGGGCTGTTTTGAACAGGAGCCCCTCCAGCTCTCTCCCTCCCCCATTTGGGTTCACTGGGAATGCCTCGCTTTTGCCCAGGTGATGTTTGTAGCCCGAGAAGGTTCCAAACTCTTTCAGCATTTGCAGTATTGCCTTCAGTCCCTCCTGTGGGTTCGAGACATAGACGAGCAGGTCATCTGCATAGAGTGAGACTCTGTGCTCTCTCTCTCCTCTCCGGATTTCCTTCCAGCTTTTCGTGTCCCGCAGGGCTATCGCCAGGGGTTCGATGGCTAGCGCGAACAAGAGTGGGGACAGGGGGCAGCCCTGTCTTGTTCCTCTCTGCAGCTGGAAGTATTTAGAGCTGGTGGTGTTAGTTTGGACGCTCGCTTTGGGAGCGTTGTACAGGACCCTCACCCAGGCGGTGAACCCCGCTCCTAGCCCAAACCGTTCCAGTACCTCGAGGAGGTAGCTCCATTCGATTCTGTCGAAGGCCTTTTCTGCATCCAGGGAGATGATCACCTCTGGTGTTCTCTCCCCAGAGGTGGTCATTATTACGATCAGCAGCCGCCTGATGTTCGCTGTGAGCTGCCTACCCTTGACAAAGCCGGTTTGGTCCTCTGTGACCACCTCTGGTACACAGCCCTCCAGCCTTTTGGCCAGGACCTTGGCAAGTATTTTCGCATCTACGTTCAGCAGTGAAATGGGTCTGCATGATCCGCATTCCGTCAGGTCTTTATCTTTTTTGGGTATCAGTGAAATTGTGGCCTGCGCTAGCGTTGGGGGCAGGGTGCCCCTGTCCAGTGAGTCCGCGAACACGTCCCTTAGGTGTGGGGCCAGGACTGGTGCAAATTCTTTGCAGAAGTCCGCCGGGAACCCATCAGGTCCCGGTGCCTTCCCCGCCTGCATGGAGCTGATGCTCTCCATGATTTCTCCCAGGTCTATTGGTGCTTCCAGCTCCGCCTGTCTGTCTTCCCCCTCAACTGGTACTTCCAATCTGTCTAGGAACAGTTTCATCCCCGTGTCCCCGTTGGGGGGCTCGGAGGTGTACAGTCCCCGGTAGAAGGTCTCAAATGCCCGATTGACCTCCTTTGGTTCTGTTACCAGTCTGCCTCTGCTATCCTTTACCTGCGCTATTTCCCTTGTGGCTGCCTGCTTTCTCAGCTGGTGAGCCAATAGGCGGCCAGCCTTGTCTCCGTGTTCGTAGAAGGTCCCCCGTGTCTGACGGAGTTGGTACACTGCTTTCCTAGTGGATAGCAGGTTAAAGTCCATTTGCAGCTTTTTCCTCTCCGCCAGCAGCCCTACGGTCGGGGCCTCGGAGTATTTTCTGTCGACTTCCAGGATGGAGTCCACCAGTTGTTGCCTGGCCACCCTCTCTTCCCTATCTCTGCTTGCCTTGTAGGCTATGATCTCGCCTCTAATCACGGCCTTCAGTGTCTCCCAGAACATGGAGGGTGAGACCTCCCCGTTTTGGTTGTTACTAACGTAGTCGCCTATGGCCCGCGATGTTTTCTGAGAGAAGGCCTTGTCGGCCAGGAGGTCCGTGTCCAGCCTCCATGTGGGGCGCTGGGCACGGCCTGTCTCCAACCTCACATCCATATAGTGTGGAGCGTGGTCAGAGATAACGATCGCGGAGTACTCCGTTCCCGTGATCCCTGGAAGCACCGATTTCCCCACTGCAAAGAAGTCGATACGGGTGTATACCTTGTGTACTTGTGAGAAGAATGAAAATATCTTTTAGTGTCTTAATCCCCTTCTCCTCCCATTTTCTCAATGAAGCTATTATTACCGGGCTCCCTGAGTACTTCCCCTCTCCTCCATTCTGACCCACTGGGAATCAACTCCTCTGACCCAGCTCCGCACCTTCTCCACATTCGCCGCCCAGTAGTAGTACAACAGGTTCGGAAGACCCAAAGCCCCTGCCTGCCTTCCCGTCTGTAGTAGCACCTTTCTCTCTCTGGCCACCTCCCCTCCCCATATGAACAACATAATCCTTCCCTCAATCTCTCTGAAAAAAGCCTTTGGCAGAAAATCAGCAGGCATTGAAAAATAAACAGAAATCGTGGCAACACGTTCATTTTAATCGCCTGTACCCAACCTGCCAGTGACAGAGGAGACCATCCCACCTTGCCAGATCAGCTTTCACTCTCCCCACCAAACTAGAAATGCTGTACCTGCGATGCCACCCCCCCCCCCCCCCAAAGGCAATATATGCACCCCCAGGTACCTAAAGTGAGTCCCTGCCCTACGGAATGGCAGCCCCTCCCCCACCCCTGCCCCCACCCCCGGCCAGACACCACAAAATACTCACTCTTGTCTAAATTTAGTTTGTACCCCGAGAAAGACCCAAACACTCGAAGCAGCTCCAATATTCCCCCTATCGACACACTCGGTTCCGACACGTATAACAGCAAGTCATCGGCATATAAGGACACCCTATGCTCTATCTCCCCCACGCACTATTCCTTTCCATACTGCTGGATTGACGATACCGCATGCACAAAGCATATCTATTCAGTGTTGCTGTGAGTTAGCCAGCCAAGGCACTCAATGTTTCTTTTCATCACCTACAAAAGATACATTAAAGCTCCTGGTCTGAATGACATCTACCCACACACTATCACTATGATGACAGTATCATTTTGTTTGGTAAATGCAAACACTCTGTCACTTAGCAACAGAATGTTTGGCATGCAGCAAACTGCTTTATACAATCGCTATTAGGCTAGTGCAATTGCCCTATGGACTGATTCCAATCCAACATTATTACAAGCTGTGAAATAATTTTTCACATATTCACCTATGTATTTCCAGTAGAATGTTTATTTTGTCATAAAATTTACAAAAGTAAGAATCACTGTTTGATCTCCAGTGACATTTGTATAACTTGTGCTCTACGTGTAGCTTTCCATTTATCTCAATCACTATTTAATTCCTCTCTATCTCTATCTTGGCACTGAGGGTACTTTGTTTTGCTGTCACTTGTGTCTGAATCAATGTCATAATCTTTACGCAAGTCTATACTTCATCCAGCCTCCTCTATTCTCTGCATATCATCCACTTGTATGTCAAAAGCAAAATACTGTGGATGCCAGGAATCTCAAGTGAAATCAGAAAATGATGCAAATACTCCGCTAGTCTGGCAGCATCTGTGGAGAAAGAAAACAGTTAACCATCCAGATCTGGATCTTTCATTCAATTGACTGAAATGAGACTGAATGTCAGATGGTGCGTATAATGAATGGACAATTCAATATTGTTCACCTGAGCTAAATATTCTGGTTCTTTATTTCCGCATCTGTTTATGTTAGGATATATTTTTCCTTATGTGAACCTTCTATGATGTAAACCTATAATGTATTTTATTTAATCTTCATTCGTTTTCAGTTTTTATTTTTTACCTTTCAAATTTTGCAATTCTCTTTTCTGTTTAGTTTTTCACTCCGATTTCCTGCAATTCCATTTCTGGTTTGCTTTCTGATGTTCTAGTTTCCTAACCCCAGCTCAGTGACCTGTGCTTGGAGGGAGGAGAGGTATGTGTCGCATTGCAGAAGGCAGAGAATAAGCAGGCTTAGGCAACTTGGCACGCAGTGGGTTGCGAAGTTAAGGGCAAAAAGACTGCATGAGCCAATTGAGACTTAATTGTGAGGCTGGTTCAGAATGGAAGGGAGAATTGGATCAGCGCAAACACAGAAGCTACGACTTTGATGCAAAGACCAGGCTGAGGGTAGAGAAACCATCTGGCTCAGTCAGAGCAGGGAGGCTGAACAAGAAAGAAGGGGGGGGGGGATTAGAAAGCTAGAAATAATTGTAAAAATAGAACATTAAAATAAAAGTGAAACAAAAATTTATAAATGGGACAAAAGTATTGGGAAATTAAACATTTTTAAAACAACTGCCTTCCTGTTGTATCAAATAAGTTGTAGTGGTGAGTTTGAACAGTGAAGGCAACCTGATCACAGGGACCAATACTGGGTTTTTACAGACCTAACGCTCTGAATATTAATGGACCTGTAAGTCTATATTAAGTTAATGGCTTTGACAATTTGGCGAGTGAAGCAGAAGTGAAGTTGACCTCTTAACAAAAATACATTTCCTTAGAATTAAATTAGATTTTTGACGGTGAATATATTAAAGGAATGTAGCAGACATATCCAATTATAAAATGCAATCTTTACTAAAATACATGATTGGAATGTTGAGCACTGGGTCTTTGGCATTGTTTAATCTCGTGAGAGGGAAATATTCTTTACTATGGAAGATTAAAAGAGCATAATTTTCAGAATATGTATCATACAGCTGCGTATACGGCAGCGCCTGCTATCGGTCATATGTGCCCATTTTGTAAAATTTAAAATCCATTTGTAAAGCTATTTTATTTCCCCCTAGGTCCACCCTTTCCCTAACAAACATTACTGCCCCCAGGATAAGTAGCTGCTCTACTGCCCAGTCCCTCATGACATGTCTTTAATAGATTGTTCAAGTTTGTGCAAGGTCGGCTTGTTGACTTATTTTACAATTTTCCCTGTGTGGCAAGTATTTCCTCCCTCTGCCTGACACCTTCTCTAAGGATTTCATTAATATTTGGGTTATGCAATTCCTTGCAAGCTTACTCCTTGCCGTAATGTATACGTACCAGAATATTTGTGCGGCAGTATCTTTTAGAAATGTTCAATAGTTGTGGGCATGATTGGCAAAGTTGGAACTAATTGTCCTCCCCTAACTTCCCCGAGAAAGCTCCTTGATGCAACTGACTGTCTTGTTAATTCTCTTCGGAGAGCAGTTAAATGTGAACCACATTGGCGTGGAACTAGAAGGGAAGATGGTGGTGCGGTAGTAATTGCACACTTACCATATCCCCTCTCTCTCCCTCATCGACCACGGAGGCTGTTTCCCGATTTTTGAAACCATAAGTGAAACTCGCCATTGATAACTTCTGCCGGCAGAGGAGGAGCATCGTGGAAGCATCAGAGAATAATGGTATTGGAATAGGAAACAAAGGGCCCAGACTAATGTTCCAGGTACGTGGGCTCAATACAGGGGCTGATTTAGCTCAGTGGGCTAGACAGCTGGTTTGTGATGCAGATCAAGGCCAGCAGCTCAGGTTCAATTCCAGTACCAGCTGAGAATTCAGAATTCTCCCTCTGTGTACCCACAGTAACTACATTGCAGTGTTAATGTAAGCCTACTTGTGACAATAAAGATTATTTATTTAAATCTTATCATGGGGCAACTCGTGGAAAATATTTTCAATTAATAACTCACGAATATAGAGCTCTTCTCATTATTGGTGACCATAACAGCTATTATTGAGTGTTGTTTAAAAAAGAAGCATCTGGTTCTGCAATGTCCTTTAGTGAAGGAAATCTGCCATCCTTACCTGGTCTGGCCTGCGTGTGACTCCAGGTCTACAGCAATGTTGTTGACTCTTAATTGCCCTCTGCAATGGCTGAGCACTAAATGCCAATGATGCCCATGAAAGAATAAAGGAACGCATTGGCCAGACAGGGAAAGAATGACAAATTTCCTTCCCTCTAGGACATTGGCGAACCAAATTCAAGGCCATTGAAGGCTCTTGATTTATTTTTAAAGATGTATTCAAGTTTTCAAACTGGAGATGTTTCTCCTGCAGAACGTTTGAGGTGAGGGACACTGTCAGTGTCCCTGCTGATTACACCTGTGAGAAGTGCACCCATCTCCAGCTCCCCAAAAACCGCGTTGCAACTGGAGCTGGAGCTGGATGAACTTCGGATCATTCGGGAGGCAGAGGTGGTCATAGATAAAAGCTTTAGGGATGTAGTTACTCCGAAGAATGAAGATAGATGGGTGACGGTGAGAGGGGCTGGGAGGAAGCAGTCAGTACAGGGATCCCCTGTGGTTGTTCCCCTTGGTAACAAGTATACCACTTTGGATACTGGTGGGGGGCGGGAGGACTTACCAGGGGTAAGCCATGGGGTACAGGTCTCTGGCACAGAATCTGTCACTGTTGCTCAGAAGGGAAGGGGGGAGAGGAGTAGAGCATTAGTCATTGGGGACTCCATAGTTAGGGGGACAGATAGGAAATTCTGTGGGAACGAGAGAGACTCGCGGTTGTTGTGTTGCCTCCCAGGTGCCAGGGTCCGTGATATCTCGGATCGTGTTTTCGGGATCCTTAAGGGGGAGGGGGAGCAGCCCCAAGTCGTGGTCCACATAGGCACCAACGACATAGGTAGGAAAAGCGATGGGGATGTAAGCAAGTATTCAGGGAGCTAGGGTGGAATCTTAGAGCTAGGACAAACAGTTATTATATCTGGGTTGTTACCCGTGCCACGTGCTAGCGAGACAAGGAATAGGGAGAGAGAACAGTTGAACACGTGGCTACAGGGATGGTGCAGGAGGGAGGGATTCAGATACTTGGATAATTGGGGCTCATTCTGAGGTAGGTGGGACCTCTACAAACAGAATGGTCTACACCTGAACCAGAGGGGTACCAATATCCTGGAGGGGAAATTTGCAAATGCTCTTCGGGAGGGTTTAGACTAATTCAGCAGGAAGATGGGAACCTGAATTGTAGCTCCAGTGTACAGGGGGTTGAGAGTAGTGAGGTCATGAATAAGGTTTCAAGGTCGCAGGAGTGTACCAGCAGGCAGGAAGGGGGTTTGAAATGTGTCTACTTCAACGCCAGGAGCATCCGGAATAAGGTGGGTGAACTTGCAGCATGGGTTGGTACCTGGGACTTCGATGTTGTGGCCATTTCGGAGACATGGATAGAGCAGGGACAGGAATGGTTGTTGCAGATTCCGGGATTTAGATGTTTCAGTAAGCTCAGGGAAGGTGGTAAAAGAGGGGGAGGTGTGGCATTGTTAGTCAAGGACTGTATTACGGTGGCAGAACGGACGTTTGATGAGGACTCGTCTACTGAGGTAGTGGGCTGAGGTTAGAAACAGGAAAGGAGAGGTCACCCTGTTGGGATTTTCATATAGGCCTCCGAAAAGTTCCAGAGATGTAGAGGAAAGGATTGCAAAGATGATTTGGATAGGAGCGAAAGTAACTTTCCAAATATTGACTGGAAATGCTATAGATCGAGTACTTTAGATGGGTCAGTTTCTGTCCAATGTGTGCAGGAGGGTTTCCTGACACAGTATGTAGATAGGCCAACAAGAGGCGAGGACACATTGGATTTTGCACTGGGTAATGAACCAGGCCAGGTGTCAGATTTGGAGGTAGGTGAGCACTTTGGTGATAGTGACCACAATTCAGTTACGTTTACTTTAGTGATGGAAAGGGATAGGTATATACCGCAGGGCAAGAGTTATAGCTGGGGGAAAGGCAATTATGATGTGATTAGGCAAGACTAGGATGCATAGGATGGGGAAGGAAACTGCAGGGGATGGGCACAATGGGAATGTGGAGCTTGTTCAAGGAACAGCTAATGCGCATCCTCGATAAGTATGTACCTATCAAGCAGGGAGGAAGCGGTCGAGTGAGGGAACCATGGTTTACTAAAGTAGTTGAATCACTTGTCAAGAGGAAGAAGGAGGCTTATTTAAAGATGAGATGTGAAGGTTCAGTTAGGGCGCTTGAGAGTTACAAGTTAGCCAGGAAGGACCTAAAGAGAGAGCTAAGAAGAGCCAGGAGGGGACATGAGAAGTCCTTGACAGGTAGGATCAAGGAAAATCCTAAAGATTTCTATAGGTATGTCAGGAATAAAAGAATGACTAGGGTAAGAGTAGGGCCAGTCAAGGACAGTAGTGGGAAGTTGTGTGTGGAGTCTGAGGAGATAGGAGAGGCACTAAATGAATATTTTTCATCAGTATTCACACAGGAAAAAGACAATGTTGTCGAAGAGAATACTGAGATACAGGCTACTAGACTAGACGGGTTTGAGGTTCATAAGGAGGAGGGGTTAGCAATTCTGGAAAGTGTGAAAATAGATAAGTCCCCTGGGCCAGATGGGATTTATCCTAGGATTCTCTGGGAAGCTAGGGAGGAGATTGCAGAGCATTTGGCTTTGATTTTTATGTCGTCATTGTCTACAGGAATAGTGCCAGAAGACTGGATGATAGCAAATGTTGTCCACTTCTTCAAGAAGGGGAGTAGAGACAACCCGGTAACTATAGACCAGTGAGCCTTACTTCTGTTGTGGGCAAAGTCTTGGAAAGGATTATAAGAGATAGGATTTATAATCATCTAGAAAGGAATAATTTGATTAGGGATAGTCAACACGGTTTTGTGAAGGGTAGGTCGTGCCTCACAAACCTTATTGAGTTCTTTGAGAAGGTGACCAAACATGTGGACGAGGGTAAAGCAGGTGATGTGGTGTATATGGATTTCAGTAAAGCATTTGATAAGGTTCCCCATGGTAGGCTATTGCAGAAAATACGGTGGAATGGGATTGAGGGTGATTTAGTGGTTTGGATCAGAAATTGGCTAGCTGTAAGTTGACAGAGGGTGGTGGTTGATGGGAAATGTTCAGCCTGGAGTTCAGTTACTAGTGGTGTACCACAAGGATCTGTTTTGGGGCCACTGCCGTTTGTTATTTTTATAAATGACCTGGAGGAGGGCGTAGAAGGATGGGTGAGTAAATTTGCGGATGACACTAAAGTCGGTGGAGTTGTGGACAGTGCAGAATGATGGTGCAGGTTATAGAGGGACATTGGTAAGCTGAAGAGCTGGGCTGAGAAGTGGCAAATGGAGTTTAATGCAGAAAAGTGTGAGGTGATTCATTTTGGAAGGAGTAACAGGAATACAGAGTACTGGGCTAATGGTAAGATTCTTGGTAGTGTGGATGAGCAGAGAGATCTCGGTGTCCATGTACATAGATCCCTGAAAGTTGCCACCCAGGTTGAGAGGGTTGTTAAGAGGGCATACGTGTATTAGCGTTTATTGGTGGAGGGATTGAGTTTCGGAGCCATGAGGTCATGTTGCAGCTTTACAAAACTGGTGCGGCTGCATTTGGAGTATTGCGTGCGATTCTGGTCGCCGCATTATTGGAAGGATGTAGAAGCATTGCAAAGGGTGCAGAGGAGATTTATCAGGGTGTTGCCTGGTATGGAGGGAAGATCTTATGAGGAAAGGCTGAGGGACTTGAGGCTGTTTTCGTTAGAGAGAAGAAAGTTAAGTGGTGACTTAATAGAGGCATACAAGATGATCAGCGGATTAGATAGGGTGGACAGTGAGAGCCTTTTTCCTCGGATGGTGATGGCTAGCACGAGGGGACATAGCTTTAAATTGAGGGGAGATAGATATAGGACAGATCTCAGAGGTGGGTTCTTTACTCAGAGAGTAGTAAGGGCGTGGAATGCCCTGCTTGTAACAGTAGTGGACTCGCCAACATTAAGGGCGTTTAAATGATTATTGGATAAACATACGGATGATAATGGAATAGTGTAGATGGGCTTTAGATTGGTTTCACAGGTCGGCGCAACATCGAGGGCCGAAGGGCCGTACTGCGCTGTAATGTTCTATTAATGTTCTATTGTTCTATTGAGAGGTGGGATTTGAATCGCCCTTTCCTGGATTATTTGTCGAGGCTTCTGAATTACAAGTTCAGTCTATTTTATAATTTATTTAAAATCCTCATGAAATGTTCAAACTGCATATGTTATATTTTGTGGTCAATTCTTACATAGAAATAGAATTATACAGAGAAACCTCTACATTTCAAGGTATAAAGATTGCAACAAAACAGCAGACTGGAATCAATAACTGCTCACAATGCTTTCAAGAGAAATTTTCTTAGGTTGAAAGGCATGCCAAAATAAATACTAAACATATCCCATGCAGCTTTAAAGCTCCAGCATTTCCAAGCCATTTTCTACAGGCAAATGCGCAAATAGTTTTAAATCAAACATGTCTATTTGATTAGAATCCAAGAGATATTCAGCCCAGATCGCCGAGGCCCACAAGCTGAGGAAAATGCTCATAGAATCATAGAATTTACAGTGCAGAAGGAGGCCATTCGGCCCATCGAGGCTGCACGGCTCCTGGAAAGAGCATTCCACTTAAGCCCCACACCTCCACCCTATCCCCGTAACCCAGTAACCCCACCTAATCATTTTTTGGACACCAAGGGCAATTTAGTATGGCCAATCCATCTAACCTGCACATCTTTGGACTGTGGGAGGAAACCGGAGCACCCGGAGGAAATCCACGCAGACACAGGGAGAACGTGCAGACTCTGCACAGACAGTGACCCAAGCCGGAAATCGAACCTGGGACCCTGGCGCTGTGAAGCAATTGTGCTAATCACTGTGCTACTGCACTGCCCCATGTAAATTTTTTTAGAAGGATCTGGGTTCAATCTTCGTGCCGGGTCACTGTCCGTGCGGAATTTGTACATTCTCCCCGAGCCTGCGTGGGTCTCTCCCCCGCAACCCAAAAACGATGTGCAGGGTAGGTGAATTGGCCATGCTCAATTGCCCTTTAATTGGAAAAGTTGTAAATAAAATTGTTAAATTTGGAGTAACAGGAACTCTTTTTTTCTCAGTTGTACACCAGTGCCTGCTGGGATCCATTTAGGGTTATTCTAAAGTTTCTTTCATGTTAGATGATGTTCGGCAGTTCTTCCTGTTCCAGAGTGTAGTGAGCCTTTGGAATGTGTTTTTGTTTTGTGCAATGTGTACACACCCTCTGTGTGCCTCCATGGTTCTTGGCTGAGGCAGAGATCACATCATGTAGAAGGTGAGTGGATTAATAGTTAACATACATATGATCAGTGTGACCTCTTGGACTGGATTTGATTGCGTGAGGTGGAAGAAGAGGAATTTTCCTGAGTTCCTTTGGAACATAGGAGCAGGCCATTCAGCCCCTCAAGCTGATGCTGCCAATAATTTAGATCATGGCTGATCTTCCACCTCAACAACATCTTCCCGCATTACCCCCGATCCCTTAATGTCATTGATATCAAGAAATCCATCAACATCTGTTTTAGCATACTCAATGTCTGAACTTCCAAGGCCTGTGAGGGGAAAGGATGACATAGATTCACCACCCTGTGACTGAAGGAATTCCTCCTCATCTTAGTCCCAAGCCGCTTACCTCTTATTCTGAGACTGGCTTCTGGTTTTAGACTCCCCCCTAACCCAGGGGAAACAGCTCTCCTGCAGCTTGTAAAAATTTTGTACGCGTCATTTCTCGTTCTTCTAAACTCTGGAGAAAACAGGCCCAGTCTCCTCAATCTTTCCTCATCGGACAGTCCCGCCATTTCCGGGATTAGTCTGGTGAACTGTTGTAGCTGCAAAATCTCAGATACTGCGACCAGTGTATTAATTAAAAGTTTTACCCAAATTCTCTTATTTGGGAGATGAAGAAAGGACAAGACAGGTTCATGGTATAACGCAAAATTATTCACAATTCTCTCACTCAGAAAAGTATGACTCAGACTCGCAGCTGAGCTCCAGGTATTTTGCGCACTTAGTGAAGGAGGCTGTTGAGGCTACGGTCACTCGATGTGGATATCTTCTCTGGTTGTCCCTGGGGACTCCCAGGTTATCGCTAAAGATCTGTTCCGATATTCCTTCCTTTTTACTGGTCTGCTAGCATTGAGTCATAGGTACACACCCAGAACTGCTCTTTGTCCCATCCAGACCCTTTACAGACCTCAACCCGTTAATGGGGAACACAGGATGATTCAATAAAGACCCATTGTCCTCTGAAACACCCTCGTCTGACCAGCTATTAGCCCATTATGGAGTCGGGTGGCTTCTTTTGTCTGTTCTTCATCCGGCTGCAAAGTTGGTCTGGAAATTCGTTATATATTCATAACATGGTCTTATTCTTTTGTGTAAATGCGAGTGAATAGTCACAAAGTCCACAGCAGTAATGTGTTTATGTGTTCAGCTGCGTACCCTAGCAGATGGCCAGTATCAAGTCACCCAGGGCCTTATGTGGAAGTTTCTGTTCCTGGCTAATATGTATCTTCTCAGCCCGTTTACACAGAACGTTTCTTGCACTCCCTCTATGATACGTATATTCTCCCTTCATTGACCACAGGGCTATTGCCCCCCCCCCCCTCTATTTTTGCCTCTCTGAAGAGATTATTTAGCTCTGGCTGGGTGCTACGTGCTGATGGTGGGCAGTGGTGGAAATGTCAATACCTGATGCTGCGACCATTGTGAGTCTGAGCCAGGCTTGATGATCCAGTTAAACTCTTCCTGTCCATCATTGTTTAATGTTCATAAATACAAGTCCGGGATGGCACCGGCGAACCTTCTGCCCCTAATGTGTTTGGAATGGTAACCTTCTATTGTTAACTTGCCAGCAATCTGAAAGGTATTGTAGCATAAGAACTGAATTGGGCTTAACTTTGGAATGTTATGGGCACTGTGTGAATTGATATTTCAACATTCCAAATAATAATAAATCCAGAATTTGAACCAGGAAGACTTGAACCAGGCATTATACTGGTGGGCTGTCCCCCATCCTGAGAGATAGATCACATATAGTCTGAGAGTGACCCTTCTTTCTGTTTCCATACGGAATCAGCAGACCATTTTGTAAAGGCTATACTTATACTATACAGTTTCCCTTACTTTACAAAATATATTCAGGCACGACACTGAAATTGGTAAACTTTTAAGTCAATTTTCTTATAAATTAAGTGGTGTTAGGTGACCAATGTACAATTTTCATCAACATAAAGTTCCCATAAAATTGCTACTGCGTAACAATATGCCACATGAGACTGATCAATTTGACCGTAAAATGCTCGTTTTCAGAAGCCAAATGACTTTCTAATCCTGAAATATGTTGGACAAGAGACGTAAACTCATTACTATCCAGAAGTGCACTGCCTGCCATGACAGGCAAATGTTTAGACATCCACGGCCAATATGAGGATCTGGGAGGTGTTGGAACGCATTGTCCAGTTTCGTATTCAAACCAATGCTGCTGACATCTGACCTCCTCTCCTCAATCTCCGCATTCAACACCCACACTGATTGTAACTTTCACCCTCCCTGATCTCTGTTCCTAACACCCCCAACTCCGGATTGTCTCTTGCTCCACTTCGCTCCTCTCCTGAGCTCAATATTTGCCCAATTTGTACCCGTGGTTCTTAGTTGAGTATCAATTTGGCTAAAGATGTATGGTAAACCACTACAAAGTTGCAGTAGTTGTAATATTAGACTAGCAGCCACAGAGATTGGTAGTTCATAACCTAACCCAACGGTGGTAACCTGTGAACTTATTTATTGATTGATTCATGGGATGTGGGTGCTGCTGACAAAGCCAGCCATTCTTCATCCATTATTAACCCCGATAGATAATCTGTTAAGTGTCATAGACACTTTAAAAGGTGTTTCCCCAAAGTAGCCTGCAAACAACATAGTTGTCTGTATTTTGATTCAAAATAACTCAGCAGCAAAGCCTTTTGACTTAAACGTTAACGATTTAGTTTATTTCACTCTATTTCTCTGTAGGTTACTTCAGGAAAGATGAAGTTACCAACACATACACTCCAGAGAAATTAGTCACCGAGCAAGATAAAACAATGCCCAGAAAATTGAATCGACTCAGTCTATATTCGCTGTATTATGCATCCGCAAGGAGCACGGCGAATCTCATAGTGGGGCGGGCAAGAGGACGCCCCGCCCCCCCCATTCGTTACTTCATTGGGATCAAAGGTCCTCATGCCATATTTCAACAACACCTGGGCAGCCATTCAACAGCACCTGGGCAGCACGGTAGCATAGTGGTTAGCACAATTGCTTTGATTCCCGGCTTGGGTCACTGTCTGTGCGGAGTCTGCACGTTTTCCCCGTGTCTGCATGAGTTTCCTCCGGGTGCTCCGGTTTCCTCCCACAGTCCAAAGATGTGCAGGTTAGGTGGATTGGCCATGCTAAAGTGTCCAAAATTGCCCTTAGTGTTGGGTGGAGTTACTGGGTTATGGGGATGGGGTGGAGATATGGGCTTGGGTAGGGTACTCTTTCCAAGAGCCGATAGGACGAATGGCCTCCTTCTGTACTGTAAATCTAATGATTCTATGAACTTATTGCAGGCTAGGAGCTCGGCATTACTCCTCCAGGGTCACTGTGGTCTCGGCGCATACTGGAGAAACTGACAGACGTGAGCAACCACATCCTGGGAGAAATGAGAGTGCCTCCATCATTGCCTTTCACTCATTTTTGTATAACAGCACCACCTGCAATATCCCCATGGTCAGGCCAATGCATGCCATTGCAGCGTACCCTAATTGTCAGCATCTTGAACGTCTTGAGGCTCCGCTGCCTCTTGCTGCTCCGGCCCTTGTTTCTCATAGTCCTGTGCAAGCCGCCAAGGGGGTCCTTCTTTTACCCATTTGGATGAGAGCCATTAGCAAGACAGGGCTGCCTACAGTCTGCACCTTTGATGGCTCAGTGGTTGTTTGAATTAATTAAGGTGATAAATTTAGTGAGCACTTCCTTTACAGGTTTTCCTCCATTTTTTCACAGTAACTTCATTGCAGTATTAATGCAAGCCTACTTGTGACAATAATAAAGATTATCTCACGACCAGCAGGCCACTGATAAGCCCTTTGCCTGGCCTCCATTTCGACATGGCTTCCAATTAAAGGACATCCTGGAGGGCCAGTGATGGGTGTTCCTCCCGCACATACATTAATGCTATGGAGACATTGCTCTTTGACCAAGGTGATGAGAACCATATGCAAGAAGCCTGACTGTTACACTACTCTTGAGACTCCATAGAGAGCATCACCTTGGCCCATAGAATACAACTTGTCAGTTATGACCATTCACCTGGGAGGATGTAGGCTTGGAGCCACGGTTGGTTGGTGTCCACCAGTCGTGTCCCATGGAGGCATCCAGCTCCCTTCCTCCTCCGTTCATCCCTGTTTCTGACTGAAGCTGATGGCAAATGGCACAGACTGAATGGCAGCAGCACACCTTGTTGGGACCTCAATCTTATGAGGCCCATGAGCCAAGGGCAAACCTAGTACCTTATGGGCTTCCCCATGGAGAGGAGAATGCAACTGAGCACCGTTGCCATCCAGTTACCTCATAATTATTAGGGTGCCCCTTTAACCGCCCACCTTTAACTCCACCCACCCGAACAGACTGGCCTCCTGCCTCGAGGAATCTCACTTACTGAGTAACTGTGCGATTATGGACAGATTTGAAAAATGGCCCACGTCACCTTCCAACTTGCTCCACCATCTTTTACCCTCCCTATGTTACCCACCAACTCCCCCTCATGACCATTGAACCAGTGTCACCAGTCCTATCCCCTCCATCACCATTGAACCTCCTCTGTTACCCTGGACCCTACTACAATCCGCCTGCACATGCCTTCCCGCCCCTCAGAGCCAACATCTATTACTGGGTCCCCATGCCCACCCTGACCCTGACCCCCACCCTCACCTGTTTACTGAGCCTCAGTGACCTCCACTCATGAGCCTGTCACCTACAAAGCTCTCACCATGGGCAAGCCACCCCACTGCATCCCACTCCCCCTCAGATTTTGACTGTCCAATCCTATTACCAGCATCCTGGGTTCACTCTGCAGGACCCCACAGTTGACAGCACTGACCTTGCCCTCTAAGGAACTATCCACCACCTTTCCCAGGCCCTCTTCCTCCCACTTCCCCAGACTCTCTCCTCTTCCCTTCCCCGAACACTCTCCTCCCTTCCCATCTTAACCTGCCTCCCGTGTCCATCCTTCACTCCACCCTCCAGCATTCATCTGCCCTCCCATGTCCAGTCTTGGAGCAGCTTTTGCCACCGGCACTCAATATATGAGTGAAGTTATGTGAGGTCACCAAAACGTCCAGGACAGCATTGACTGATATTAAAAGACATGGAGGGAGTGAAGCTCACCAGGTGCATGGAGCTTATGCACAATTGTAAAACTGAATGTTCTAAATTCTCGCTACTGAGGAACTTAATTTGGAGGCAAAACCTAATTTCGGTGAGGTGGTCTTATTGCACGAGATGCTAATGCACGCAAATGGGATTCCCGACATTGTTCATCAGGAAGCTCGATTCACCTTTAATCCACCTTGAAATACCAGCGGGCAGCATGGTAGCATAGTGGTTAGCATCTTGGGGGGGGGGGGGGGGGGGGGGGCGCGGTGGGGGGGAGAACTCCCTTTGTCCTCTTTGAAGTAGTACCAGGAAGTATTTAATACCCACCATGGATTCCTACTTATTTCTGATTGTTTACTTACACTTCTTCATCAAACATTTTAATTCATTATTCCTGGCACCCTACGTCACTTCAACAATTTCCAGTTTCCTGGCATTGATTGCCTCCTCTCCACTATGGACATCCAGTCCCTCTATACCT
The DNA here is from genome assembly GCF_047496885.1 of Scyliorhinus torazame. Classification (NCBI taxonomy): domain Eukaryota; kingdom Metazoa; phylum Chordata; class Chondrichthyes; order Carcharhiniformes; family Scyliorhinidae; genus Scyliorhinus; species Scyliorhinus torazame. Next base: position 140,023,130 of record NC_092724.1, on the reverse strand, counting down.
TCAATCCCCGCCTGGACGGTCTGAGGGCTTTCCACTTCTTCCTTGAACAGAGCCCAAACGGACCCCACCCACCAACACTGTCTTATGTCTGGCTGAACCTGTTCTCTCTCAAACAATTTCTCCTCTACTTGTCTCACTCCCTCCAAATAAAAGGTGTGGCAATGGGTACCTGTCTGGGTCCTAGTTATGCATATCATTTTGTGAGGTATGTGGAACATTATATGTTCCAGTCCCACTCAGGCTCTCTCCCACAACTCTTCTTTTTCTTGGTACATCAATGACTGCAATGGTGCTGCTTCTTATTCTCATTCGGAACTGGAAAAATTCAATAATTTTGCTTTCAATTTCCACCCTTCCCTCACCTTTACGTGGTTTGCCTCGAAAACCTCCCTTCCCTTCCCTGCCCTGACTTCACTGTCTCAATTTCTGGGGTCAGACTGTCGACTAATATTTATTGCATACTGACTCCCTCAGCAACCACGCCTACACCTCCTCACATCCTGCACCCTGTAAGGACTCCATTCCATTATCTCGTTTTTTCTGTCTCTCTCTCCATCATATCTGTTCTGATGATACTACCCTTCCACAATGGTACTTCTGAAGTCTTCCTGTTACCTCAACTGATGATTTCACCCCCCGCCCCCAATTGTGGTTGACAGGGCCACCAATTGTGTCTGACCAATTGTATGCACTTCTGCCCTCCCCCCTTCCCTTCCCTCCCAGAACCATGACAGTGATCCTCTTGTCTTCATTTTCCACACCACCAGCCTCCATATTCAAAGGATCAACCTCCGCTATTTCCATCAACTCCTGCGTGATGCTACCACCAAACAAGTCTTCCTATCCCTTGTCAACATTCCGAAGGGACCATTCCTTCCTGGCTGGCTCCTTTAACATGCCCAACACTTCATCCCCTTCAGACAGCACCTTCCCATGCAATCATGGGAGGTGCAACACCTATACCTCCCACCTCCTCTTTTTCACTGCCTTGGCCCCAAATATTCCTCCCAGATGAAACTTGTCTGTTTTTTCATTCAGTTTATTGTGCTCTCTGCTCACAATGCTTCTCCGCTACACTGGGGAGAACAAAATGCAGACTGTGTGGCCACTTGGGGAAAACCACCACTCAGTCGACAAGCATGATCTTGACCTCCCAGTCGCTTACTATTCCAATTCACCATCTGCCCTCGGCCTGCTACGATGCTCCAGTGAAGCCAACACAAGCTGGAGTTACGGCACCTCATCTTCTGATTAGACATTTCACAGACTTCTGGAATCGACACTGAGTTCAAAACTTCAGACCGTGAATTCTGTCCTCCAGTTTGAATGATTTTTTGCCAAGTGCTGGTCTGTATCTTGTTTCGCTTTCAGACTGACCTGAGCTGACCTTTGTTCTGCTATTAACACCTACTCTTGTCCTGTGCTTTGTTTCTTTACCATCCCACTCCCTTTGCCTCTTATTCCATGACATCTTTGGTACTTAATCTCCCCCCTCCCCTAACACATTCCTAACCTTCCCTTTTGTTCCCTCTGACCCCCACCCCTTTTTCAACAGCATACACCCTAGCACAGTTCTACCTCTCCTCAGTTCCAAAGAAGAGTCAAATTTGACTGGAATCACTGGGCGAGATTCTCTGGCCTCCCCGTGACTTATTCCTCAGTGGTGGGAGGTGGGCCGCCATTGGCTGGTAGTGGGATCTCTGGTTGTGCCGCTGTCAACCTAGGGTGTCACAATGGTGCAGTGGTTAGCACTGCTACCTCATGGCGCTGAGGACCCGAGTTCAATCCCGGCCCTGGGTCACTGTCTGTGTGGAGTTTGCACATTCTCCCTGTGTTTGCGTGGGTCTCACCCCCACAACATGTGTAGGGTAGGTGGATTGGCCATGCTAAATTGCCCCTTAATTGGAAAAAAAGTCAATGGAATTTCCCATTAAATCCATCCACGTCGCCGGGAAATCTACGGTGAGGGTCTGCCGTTGGCAGGACCAGAAATTCTTGCCCCATTAACTCTGTTTCTCTCTGCTCAGATTTTCCCAGACCTGCTGAGCTTTTCCAGCACTTCCTGTATTTACTTCAATTCACCACTTGGGAGAAATGCAGCTTGAAACATTGCAATCCTTCACCCGCAGGAGGGAGACTGTTCTTATCCTTTGTCTTTACTCCAGCTGTTTTGCAATACTTTCCATTCAACATATTTATCATGAACAATCTTTCGGTTACGAGGCAGATTTTTCTGCAAAGTTTGACATTGCAATATTTTCTTTGCTGGCAGAATGCATTGTATAATGTTGCTGAGTCAATACGAAACTATAAATCACCAGACCCTGCACGTTCTTGAGGGTTATTCTATAACGCCAGCAGAACTCCAATAAAAGATATCAGAAAAAAACCCGTGTCCCTAGTTAGGCTAGATTCCTGTTGACTCCGAATTTCCAACAATCGCTATCTGTGCAAAGGCAAGATTGGAGGAAAGGTGCTCCTGATGTCCTTTTCAATATTCATCCCTCATTTATCTGGTTATTTAGCTCATTGCTATTGTTGTGTAAATTGCCTACACTTCCTCTGGAAACTGAGGAGATCCGGCATGTCCACATTGTCCAAATCTTCCCAATTTTTACAGATGCACCATAGAAAGCATCCTATCTGGCTGCATCACAGCCTGGGTATGGTAACTGCTCAGCCCAAGACTGTAAGAAACTACAGAGAACCGTGAACACTGCCCAATCCATCACACGAACCCACCTCCCATCCATTGACTCTATCTGCACCCCTCGCTGCCTTGGGAAAGCGGGCAGCATAATCAAAGATCCCTCCCACCCGGCTTACTCACTCTTCCAACTTCTTCAATCGGGCAGGAGATACAAAAGTCTGAGAACACGCACAAACATATTTAAAAACAGCTTCTTCCCCGCTGTTACCAGACTCCTAAACGACCCTCTTATGGATTGACCTGATTAATAATACACTTCTGTATGCTCCACCCGATGCTGGTGTCGAGGTATTTTTTTTTTAGAAAATATTTTATTGAAGCATTTGTAATTTTCACAGTTTTAAATAATTTAGCATTTCTTAAACAACTGAGCGGGCCAACACACACAATGACATTAAAATAACATATCCTACTATCCCCCTGCCCTTTCTCCTGATTACCCATGCATTAAGTTCCCTGTCCTTGTCTTACTTGCCTCCCATTCCCCCCCCCCACTTTTACTGCTGACGTTCAATTCTCCTTAAAGAATCGATGAATGGCTGCCACCTCCGGGCAAACCCCTGAGTTGAACCTCTCAAGGCGAACTTAATTTTTTCCAGACTGAGAAACCCTGCCATGTCGCTAACCCACACGCCTGACTTTGGAGGCTCCGAGTCCCTCCACCCCAGCAAAATCTGTCTCCGGGCTACCAGGGAGGAGAAGGCCAGGACATCGGCCATCTTCACCAGGTGGTCATAACCCGCTACGTGGGATTTACGGGGTGATGGTTGTCTTCTCCGTGTCCCTTGCGGAGTGCAAGCTCTCTCATTAAGGGGACAGGGGACACAAAATCTATATTGCATATAAGTCGGCCAATTCGGCACTGACTGTTCAGCCCCGGCTGGGGAACTACCGGGAGCTGTGTATCACAGCCTTGGAAATAAACCTACATTTCTTTGCTACAACTCGGCGTGGACCCTCCGTGTCTTCATAAAACCAGGACTTCTCATTTCCTCCATTCAGAAGAAAACTGTTTCAATACGAGTGACCAGAATGCTGAGAGAGATGAGGCAACCAAAAGTTCAATGATAGGAGGGTGTGGGGCCTTTCTAAAGAAGAGGGTGATCTTTTTTTCAAAAGGTTTTGCCTGTATTATGCACAGTGCTGAGAGGGCAGTCAATGGGGTCACTCCTGATTGTGGGAATGCATTTGATTTTCAGAATAAAGAGAACAGCCAGAGATGAAACAGCTGGAGATGGGCACAAGCCTGGCGTGGGTATCTGCCAATCCCTGTGCAAATGAACTACTTTCCCACTGAGCCTGCAACTTCCAGGGTTCTGGACAAAATCCTGGAATAATCAGATCTGCAAGGCCCACTATTACCATAAGGCATGGTTCATTGATCTTGGCAGAGGACTGGCATTGAGAGTAAACAATTCAAAGTTAAAAGCAATTAAAAATGGTCAGGATCACTTTCTAAAATGCAAGTTGCAATTCCTTGGCCTAACACCTCACTCTGCAGGAGCAAAGATGGTGAACACTATGAAAATAGTTTATTTTTATGAAATGCGGTTGTCCAGGACTGACATACAAGGTCATTATGTGTAATGCGGGGCATAAAGCTCATCTAAATGCATAATCTAGAAAGGCAACTTAGAATTAATGGGCCTGATTTTGAGTCTGTGCAAAGTGTGTAAGTTTTGACTATGTTAAAATCAGGCCCAATATTGTTCAACAACTTTCATTATATCAATATCCTCATTGTTATCTGCTCCACTGTATTTGCATCTCAAGATATTTTGTGCTAAAAATCAATGTACCATTTTTATTTTCATGTAAACTTCTTTTTACAAATCTTGAACTCGCCTCTTTGTGGGGCTGATTCTTTCCTGCAATAGAGGTCCAGAGCTTCTTGTGCCTCAGGCAAATGGTCATTATTTATTCATAGGTCTTGACAGTGAGTATTATCCTTCAGGGAACATCATGCCTGACTCTTGAGCCCAGTCCTCTCCTCGCCTCCTGTCCATACACTACTTCCAGCTATTACAGCTGAATAATAAGTGGAAATCCAGACCAATCCTTCTCCTCCTCCCTAACACAGTGAAAATGTTTCCGTAAAATCTTTACTGACCCAATCCCTACTCATGAATAAACTCACTAAGCTGTGAGGGGAGCTGTATGTTAAATTTTGTCAAGTTCTTGGAAGGTCTTAAATTTTTTTTTAAAATCTCAATAGCTGTTCAGAATAAATTCCAGTTTCCTTTCACCTGTGATAATCAGGACATTTTCCACAGCCCTGTATTTTGTTACTTTTGCTTTCTCTTCCATTTTTCCATCTCTATTTTTCTCTCTCCTTCGTTCTTGGTTTATTTTACTTTATTTTCCTCTCTACCTCCTTGTCTTAAATCCATTACTTGATACAGATGCCCAGGCAAACGTGATAAAAAATAGATAAATTGTGATATAATTTTTACACACACTTTGACTATGATTATGGTTAATGGTTGCTTTAGAAAATATCAACCACTCATTTTTGCAAATGTACTCCCCCACTCCAAAGGATATAGCAGTTACTGTTTTGTGTGCTCCTGCCGCTAACATCATTCTGTTGAGATCATCCTGGTTCAATGAACTGTATGCATTTCGACATGGGTTGTCAAATCCTTGCAAGACAACTTGAAAAATGTGATCAGATTTTTAACTTGTTCAGTGAAGGTTCAACAGACCTGTACACTCAGATGACATGCACTAAGGTTATTGGCGCACACTGTTAAGTCACATTATAGGCATTAGAAATCTGAAATGAAAACAGAAAATTCTGGAAGTGTTCATAAGATCTCTGCTTCTCTCTGTACAAATGCTGCTTGACCTGCTGAGTATTTTCAGAATCTTCTGTTTTTCCACTCAACCCACAGTATCCTCGTCTCACACACAAACAGCTGTTAAAACATTATGCTAACGCAACAGCCTTCATAAGAAAATTAGTCTTCTAAATATTACCTACAAGTTGAGTTCTGGTGGTAGGTAGAACCTTTATTAATAGATAATATCACCTCTGGACATGGACAGCATAATCTAATGAAACTGAAATTTGTGAATCTCAGATCCCCTGCTTGTCTGTGTGGGCTAAGCATGGTAATACAGTTTGCATCTGTTGAGAAAAAAGTTAAACTATGCTGTATATGCAGAAATGCAGGATACAAAATGGTTGGGGGGCGGGGGGGGGGGGGGGGGGGGTGCAGTCACTCTTGGTTTGCATTAAGTTAAATTCTCTCAGTACACTGAACCTCGCTGATGAACCTCAATTCATTCCAATCCTCAGTTTGATAAGTAAATAAACCTAGGATCGATTTCAGGGAGAAATCCAGTCAAGGGCAATAAAGTGAGTCTAAATTTATTTAAAGCTCTGTTTCATGTGTGAGTTATGCCAGACTTGGGTGCCAACAGAAATGTGGAAGAGTTCAATCATACACTCAACAGGTACCTCCCATTCATTGTTGGAAACATAAAATAAAGGTTGACAGGAATAGCCTGTCTGCTACCAATGGGCCTTGATTAATTCAATGTCACTCAGTATCTTTGTTGCAAAAATAAGCCCAAGAACTTGAATAACCATGAGAATGACACCAAATGTACCAATTGAACCTATGTTACTGGTAAGCCAGCTAGTGAGACGTGACATACAGCCACGTAGATAAATATAATCCTGCGCGGTCACTTCTTCCATGTGTAAAGCGCCAAAGCCACACTGAGAGTTCATAACCATGCCATTTTCTTGAGGATTGATGCAACATGAAGCTGGGGCTCCACAAGCATGGACACCTGGGGAGCTGCAATTGAAATACCTGCAAAAAGATAACATAAATTAAGCAGCTTCGAAACACTTTTTTTTTTTACAGAGAAAACATACATCATTTGCATTATTTTCCAATTTCTCTGCAAGACCATTTGCCCCTGTATGCCTCTCCTCTCTCAATGAAGTAGTATAAGAGGATTTTTGTTTCAAGGTGTTTCATTACAACTGTTAACACCCTGTGCTTTACATTATCAGGAAGGTAACTTGCTGGGATATGGGACAAGCAATGTCAATGAAACTGTCTACTCTTCTGAAGCATTCCATTGACTAGCTGGTTCTGAACAATGATAAGCTATCATCACTAAAGCTACAGATATGAATAGTAGCCACCAAAGTGAATCAAAAATACAGCCATCAGTAGACAGTGAGAACCTCTCCCAGTGTGACATTAAGTTAGAACCTGTAGAAAATATGATTTGAGCTTTTAAAACACTTTATGACAATGCTAACAGTTTCAAATCAACTTGTACCTTTTAAATAGTAAGATGTCTGTATACATACATGGCATATAGTTTTTAAAAATAAACTTAGAGTTCCCAATTCTTTTTTTCCCCCAATTAAAGGGCAATTTAGCGTGGCCAATCCACCTACCCTGCACATCTTTGGGTTGTGGGGGTGAGACCCACGCTGACACGGGGAGAATGTGCAAACTCCACACGGACAGTGTCCTGGGGCCGGAATCTAACCTGGGTCCTCTGCACCATGAGGCATTAGTGGTAACCACTGTGCCACCGTGCTGCCCACCAATGGCATATAGTTAGCACAAATGTCTAATTCTGTCCATGGAATTTTGAGAGGCCACCAAAATAATTAAACCGGCACCCAATGTTTAAATATACGTAAGCAATTATGAGTTTCATTTCATACAAAATGAAGCCTGTAGCATGGATGAAACACAAACCCAAAGACAAAATTACAGAATGGCATCAACAGTTTCATTATATAATCATGTAAACAGAAGGTTGGCCTGCAAGACCTTATTAACCTCATTGAAACATACAAGATCCTGAGGAGACTTAATGGTGGATGTCTCGCTTCCTTTTGTGGGGAGACTAGAACTAGGGGACACCGTTTAAGAATAGGAGGCCTCCCTTTTAAGATGGAGATGAGGAGAATTTATTTTTCTTTCAGCCATTGAATGTAATCAAGGCTGAGTTAGCTATTAGATAGATCATTGGTAGACAAGATAATCAAGGGTTATGGGGGGGGGGGGCAGGATGGCAGGAGATGCTGACAATAAAGTGGAGTTGCGACCACAATCTGATCAGCCATGATGGGTTGTGGGGGCGAAACCCACACAAACACAGGGAGGATGTGCAAGCTCCACAAGGACAGTGACCCAGAGCTGGGAACGAACCTGGGACCTCGGCGCCGTGAGGCAGCAGTGCTATCCACTGCGCCACCATGCTGCCCATATCAGCCATGATCTTATTGAATGGTGGCACTGGCTCGAAGGGCTGAATGGCCTTCTCCTGTTCCTGAGTCCCATGTTCTTAACAGAGTTATAAGTTAGGGGTAACATGTTTAATTAAAAAGAAAAGTTTTGTTTTGAGATTCATGAACCTTTCTAAAACTAGAACTTTTCATAAAATATTACATTTTATTCAGAACTGATGGAACTTTCTTTTTACCATTCCTATGACTTTTTTCTCACTGATACCAAATCAGGAGCTAATCTGAAAATAATCAAAAGGGTTAATGAAATGACCTTTATAACTAGAGGACTAGAATAAAAGGTCAAAGGTATACTGCGGCTATTCAAAGCCTTGCTTAGACAATATTTGAAGCATTTTGAGCACTGCTGGGCACCACACCTTAGGAAGGATATATTCACTTTGGAAAGAGTGCAGCATAGATTTGCCAGAATGGTTCTTGGACTCCAAGATTAAATTACAAGAAATAATTACATACAGTAGGGCTGTAATATTTGGAATTTAGAACATTAAGGGTGCTTTGTTGATGCTTTCAAGATGTCAAAGGTAACAGATGTGGTAGATAGAGAGAAACTATTTCTGCTGAATGGAAAGACTCAGTCCAGAGGGCATAGATCAAGATTAGAGCCAGACCTTTGAGGCGTAAAACATGGAAACACTTTTACACAAAAAAGGTGATAAGAGGTTTGAAAGTTTAAAAAAAAATTATGGATGTGGGCATTGCTAGCTAGGCCTGCATTTATTTAGGGGTGGCACGGTGGCACAGTGTTTAGCACTGCATCCTCACAGCTCCAGGGATCCGGGTTCAATTCCAGCCTCGGATGACTGAGTGGAGTTTGCACTTTCTCCCTATGTCTGCGTGGGTTTCCGCCGGGTGCTCCTGTTTCCTCCCACAGTCCAAAGATGTGCAGGTTAGGTGGATTGGCCATGCTAAATTGCCCCTTAGTCCAAAAGGTTAGGTGGGGTTACTGAGTTACGGGGATAGGTTGGAGTCGTGGGCTTAAGAAGGGTGCTCGTTCCAAGGGCCAGTGCAGACCCAATGGGCTGAATGGCCTCTTTCTAAAATGTAAATTCTATGATTATTGCCAATCCCTAGTTGCCCTTCAGAAGGTAGTGGTGAGCCATCTTCTTGAACCACTGCAGTACTTGAGGTGTAGGTATACTCATAGTGCTGTTAGGGAGAGAGCTCCAGGGGGCCAGTTTAGCTCAGTTGGCTGTACAACTGGTTTCTGATACAGAACAAGGCCTGCAACGCGGGTTCAATTTCCATACCAGTCGAGATAATTCATGAAGATCGCGCCTTCTCAACCTTACCCCTCACCTGAGGTATGGTGATCCTCAGGTTAAATCATCACCAGTCAGCTCTCCCCTCAAAAGCAGCCTAAGATTATCTGGGACAATGGCGACTTTCATTTAATTTCATTTCCAAGATGTTGACGCAGCAACTGTGAAGGAACAGTGATTTCCAACTCGGATTGGTGAGTGACTCGGAGGGGAACCTCCAGTTGGTGGGGTTCCCAGGTATCTGCTGCCCTTGCTCTTCTAGATGTTAGTTGTTGTGGGTTTGGAAGGTGCTGGCTAAGGAACCTTGGTGAGTTCCTGCACTGCATCTTATAGATGGTACACACTGTTGGTCGTGGTGGAGGGATTGCATGTTTGTGGAAGAGATAGCAATCAAGCGGGCTGCTTTGTTCCGGATGGTGATGCGCTTCTTGAGTGTTGCTGGAGCTGCACTCATCCAGGCAAGTGGAGAGAACTCCATTACACTCCTGCCTTGTGCATTGTAGATGGTGGGCAGGCTTTGGTGGGTCAGGACGTGAGTTACTCTCCGTAGGATTCCTCGCCTTTGACCTGCTCTGGTAGCCACAAATGGCAATTAATGCTTCATTTTAAATCAGAGACAGGACACTTTTGTTAACTAAAGGTATCAAGAATTGAGGGGGAAAATATATGAGTTCATTCACAGATCAGCTATGAACTCACTGAATGCTGGATCAGGCTGGAAGGGCTAAATGTTCCCATGATGCAGACATCACATCTGTACACGTGCAACAATAAAGTACTGAAGAATTATGTGCGTCAGTACATAGAACGGAATAAATGTATTGTAACAGCTTGTCTCAAGCAATTATCATTTTTCAAAATTCCCACTGTGGGATTAAATCATATCAATTTTTGACTGTTGAAAAAAAGGAAGGGGATCGTTTAGGACGATGGTATTTCACTTAACTAAAACATGGGTAAAACTAATAGTGTGTGTGGGGCGGGGCAGGGGGCGGAGAAGCAAATAAAAAACAATTGATGGTGAACCTTAACAGTTCTGTCGAAGCACTGTGAATCACTAACCCTTTGAGAACTCCCTCCTCAGCCAGAAATCAATGGACTTTCTAAGATTTAATACAAACACAGCTACTGACAATCCCGCCAACGTATGTATCCTTCTGCCAAAGAATTCGTCAAAACGCTTGGGCTGGTGTTAGATGTGAAAGGTAACAGCAAATTGGACTTTAAAATACTTCCAAATCTGGAAAAGTCAAATTGCTAGTTTTAAGTAGAAGATATAAAACAAATGTATTAAAAGATATATGTGTATAGCCTATATCTAAGCACAGTGGGTATTTTAAATAGTGTTGGGACCTTTTCACCAACTATTCTCACTTTTAGTGAGATTCATGAAAGAGAGATTTCACGTGGACCAGTTGTTGTGGAGGAAATGCTGCTTGGATTAATAATTTCCCTTCACGAAAAGTCATCAAGTGGACATGTCTCATTGGACATACAACTTCGAATCAAATTGTACTTTTTTGCAGAATGGAGACCCGGTTATTTTGAAGCCCAGACTAAATACGCTTAATAAAACGGGACAGAAGGTGTTGCAAATGCTGCAGTTGTCATCTACTCACAGGTTTAGCTGCCAGTCCTGATACGACTCGACTCCACAGCACTTAAACCCTTGTTGGATCTCGTTCATAATGAACCGGAGGTCCGGGTCATCCTGATACCTCTGGACACCCAGGATCATCCCATTCTGCAGGTATCCTCCTATCCTGTCCCTCAGGACATAGACCAGAATCCCAAACACTATCTCGGCCGTCGCAAGCATCAGGACACCGGCTGTGAAGAATTTCAACAAACATTGGTTCTCCCTCAGGGCGCCCACGCATCCAGAGAAAGATACGGTGCCAACAACCACCCCCACAACCGCAAACACCAGCATTGGGTCAGTACTCAGATTGCTGATCCTGTCCGAGTTCAGAGATTCCTTGTCTATGAGTCCCCAAACCCCGATCCCGAGTAGCAGATAGCCGAGGACTGTAAACATGAAATTGCTCAGGAACATGATGTACTTAATGCAGCCGTTGACTTTGTTGATTTCACAGCGCTGGCGGTGTGGCTGGCAGATCACTTGTTGGCTGTTTGGCTCCGACCGCAAATCGCTCTCCGTTTCAGCACCGTCCCCCTGGGGACAGCGACTGCACCTCGCCTGCACCATCTCACCATTGCCGAGTCTCTCTTCCTGTTGGGGCGGAGGGGCAAAAAAAACAGGAGGGGTTATTGAGAGACAGGAATCACCAGGGATCAGATATTTCCATGTGTTCCTGTCACTGGAGGATGGAAAGCAGTGGAGCTGTGACCACACGGCGCCACCAGGAGCGTAGTTCATTCAATACCTGGGGTCAGCCCGGAGCTGCTACCCCAGACCTAATCATTACAATGTTAAATAACGAGCTGAACAAAAATAGGTTTTATACGACATGTGACCTTGTTTCTAACAGTGTACCTTTAGAAACGCGCACTAAATAACAAGGCATGCCCCACTTCTTCTGTTCACTGACTCTAGGAAATTGAATTTCCACTCTCACGCACCCAGCCATCCGTTTGCTTCTGACATATTCACTCATACATGCATTCAGAGTGATATCTCCACACATACACTCTCAAACATACTCTCAAAGGGTCAAACGCATACACGTCTATAGCACAACACTTCCCACAGTGTTCCCCCATTCACTCTAGTTACTGGGCACACATGCCCGGACACAGTAGAGCAGTACATTGTATACTTGCTGTCATTCTAAAACTTACTTTCACTCTCACACTATTTCAGTTGAACACACACAAACACGGCCTCACTTCATTCCACTCCGCTCACACCTCATCGCAGTAGCAGGGCAGGGGAATTATAGGTTGAGTTTAAAAATAGCAAAAAGGATTTTATTTCATCGTTCTCGTAGAATATTATTCTTAATAAAAGTTTGTTCGCCAGAGCCATTTTATCTATCTTGACCGGACATTTAACAGCACGTAAAGCAAGAGCAAAATGCAATCCCAATAGTCTGTCGTAAAGTATAAAAAAAGTCTGATTAAAGGCATGGGTTGATAATTGTGTTAAGATTATCCTGAACAGTATTGATTTAGCTTAGAATACCTGTCATCAGCAGAAATAAATTAACAAGTGGTATATAATAATGTATATAGTCCACACACGTGAGATAATATTCAAGCGAATTCAAGTGACTTTCCCCTCAAAGGTAATATACTGATTGACTCAAACATCTGATTGATCAAATGAAAATTATATAAAGTAGGAATGAGTCAAGGACGAGAAACCACTAAATCAAATTTCTCCTTCCAGTGTCAAATGATCAGCAACCAGAATCAAATTCAAGCTATTTTCAATGGCTGCTTTGTTTCATCTTTAAAGTCAATTTAAAACAGCAAAAAATGATGGGGGAAACCCACAGCTGACCTAATGGACACACTCAACTGGTCCAGAATTGTGATGGGAGTCTGCCAGAACAGGCACAGATTTTCCAGCACTTAGGTACATTAAGTATGGATTTAGGGTAAAGTTTCCTTCATGGCTTTGTGGGGCCGAGACCAATGTTAAGAGCATTGGGTTCTTCTCCAGCAAGCCAGGATACAGACGAGAAGATTTCTGAAGAGCAAAACCTTTACCTCGGGCAATATCGACACTCACCAGAACCAATCACTAACCCTCTCACCCCCACAGGCTCCCACAAGAGTATGGATAGTATAGACGAGGAGTTGACATGTTGTGAGAAATAGTAAAAAGAAGAAAGACCAAATAAACGCTGCATCTTTTATGATCTCAGAAAATCCCAAGGAAGGTAAAGGATATAAATTTGGATGTACAGCTGAGGGTAGTTGAGCATTGACATTTCAGCTCCTGGCTGCAGATCAAGTGGATGTTGGTCTCAGGGATCCTACCATTGAGGAAAAGGATGCTGCCAAGTCAGGAAACACATAATCTGATTCAGTATGGCTGCTCCTACGATGTGTGCCAAATGGCTGGGATGCTGATGGAACCCATTGCCACATTGTGCGCCAATGCCTGGGAGGAATTCATCTCATTGCAGGATGAGAAAGAAGCACTTACAAACCTTCTTCCACTTCATGAGAGTTCTGAGACAGTCAGTCAACTCAATCTAAAGGTGCTGAGTGAAGGACTCTGAAGCTTCGACGATCAAATTGCAAACAATGCAGGGCAACATCTCAGAGGGACAAGGATATTTGATCCCACTCTCCTGGGAATTTAACAACCTTTCTAATTCTATGAGGTCCATTCTACCATTGATCACTGGACACCAGAATCCTGTTCCCAACACCAGTGGGAAACCTCATATGTGTGCTTCAGAGATTACTGCCCCGCATTGCAACAGTAGACTGGCAGTCCTTTAGCTCCCCATAGACATTTTCACCTTTGCAGGGGTGAGGACACTAAGGAATCCAGGGTACAGACAGTCTGCTCTGTGTTCATCCTGGGGTTTTGGGACCCTTACAGAAGGGCAACAGCTTTCCAAGAAGTTCATAAAATGTTTCAATAATCATCTTTTCCTCAGGTCCTCACATGACCTGTAGAAGAATTGTTGAATACAGCAGAACAAACCATCAACAGCCAATAGCCGAAATGGCTGAATTCAAATAAATGTGTACAGAATCACAAGGATATCTTGCTATGTATTGTATACTGCTTTTGATTTAATAAATACATCCCAAGCCCCTTCACAGAAGCATTATTGAGCAAACTTTGACACCAAACCACACAAATAAATATTAGGACAGATGATTAAAAGCATGGTCAGAGAGGTAGGTTCTAAGGAGCATCTTTAAGAAAGAGAGAGAGATAGAAAGGTTTAGGGAGGAAATCCTAGAGCTTACGTCCTGGATGGCTGAAAGCACATCCACCAATGGTAGATTAATGAAATGCGTAACAGGCTAGAAATGTAGATCTAGATGGTTGTTGGACCGGAGGAGGTTACAGAGATAGGGAGGGGTTACAATTTCTCAGGCAAAACTTGGCCTTTCATCACTCATCATGTTCTTCACCTGTTATTCCTGGGCACAGAGTGGTTTTTGATTATTAGATTTGATTATTAGATGAGCCCAATCTCATCTATTAGACAAATGATCACGCACCATCAGACTATGAAGTAAATTTGGCTCACGACTGATCATTAAATCTAATATAGCCTTTCCCCTTGTTAGTTTTATGATACTTTGTTGCAGAAAGGTATCCAGAACACACGCAAGAAATTTGTTACTTTTCTGACATGGGCTCATTTGCTTATAATCAATCTCATTAGAAGTTAAAGTCCCGCATTAAAATCACTCTGCCTTTGGTACATACTTGATTAATTTCTGTATTTGTAAATTCTGTCGCATCAGAGTTGCGAGAAGGGAGCCTCTACATAACGCACATTACCGTCTTAAATCGATTATGATCCTGGACCAGACCCCACAGTGGCTATACTGGACAGAATCCCCAATATTTCATTTTAATTTTGTAAGTCTGTGAGGATGGGATACCTCACTCCAGGAGTAATTTCATGCAAAATAGGGCTACAGTATATTGAAACAAACATTGCTACTAACACAGTATTAAAATATCTTTAACATCACAGAAGAAAATAGCTTATAATTACCCCTTAAATGATGCTAATCAATACAGTGACACAGTACCCTTAACTGCTATCTTTATTTCCACTCAAACAATAAAACCATCTCAGATGCCAATCCACTTTTGAATACGGTTAGCACTCAGGAATTCTTGCTGTACAAAGATGTTTTGAGTACACTTTGAGAAAAAGAGATCTTTTGAGACTGCTTTAAAGTAAGAGAAATGACCCCCTGACAGAATAATGCAGAATCTCTGGCTGTATTTCTTGAGAAAACCTTCTCATCTTTGCCTTCCAGCCACAAACTAAAACTGAACCTCAACACCTGATTGCTTCAACTCATGGTTCCTCACATTAACTATATAATTTCACTGAACTGAACACAAGGGGCGAAATTCTCCGGAAATGGCGTGATGTCCGCCGATTGGCGCCCAAAACAGCGCAAATCAGACGGGCATTGCGCCGCCCCAAAGGTGCGGAATGCTCCGCATCTTTGGGGGCCGAGCCCCAACCTTGAGGGGCTAGGTCGGCGCCGGACGAATTTCCGCCCCGCCAGCTGGCGGAAAAGGCCTTTGGTGCCCCGCCACCTGGCGCGGAAATGACATCTCCGGGCGGCGCATGCACGGGAGCATCAGCGGCCGCTGACAGCTTCCCACGCATGCGCAGTGGAGGGAGTCTCTTCTGCCTCTGCCATGGTGGAGACCGTGGCAGAGGCGGAAGGGAAAGAGTGCCCCCATGGCACAGGCCCGCCTGCAGATCGGTGGGCCCCGATCGCGGGCCAGGCCACCGTGGGGGCACCCCCCGGGGCCAGATCGCCCCGCGCCCCCCCCCCCAGGACCCCGGAGCCCGCCCGCGCCACCTTGTCCCACCGGTAAGGTAGGTGGTTTAATTTACGCCGGTGGGACAGGCATTTTAGCGGCGGGACTTCGGCCAATCCGGGCCAGAGAATCGCGCGGGGGTGCCCGCCAACCGGTGTGGCGCGATTCCCGCCCCCGCTGAATCTCCGGTGCCGGAGACTTTGGCAACCGGTGGGGGCGGGATTCACGTCAGCCCCCGGCGATTCTCCGACCCGGCGGGGGGTCGGAGAATCTCGCCCAATGTCTCTAATTAACTACTCCTCAGGGAACTGTCTTAATGTAAACAAAAAATCATTAGCCCAAACTTTTACAGTGCTTTAATTGCACCACTGGCTCCCAAAAAGCCAAGCTGTCTTGCAAACCAGGATTTTTAAAAATACTACTGCAGCAGTCCCACACACTAACCCAGGGATTGAACCCTTACTCCACCAAATATATATAATACAATATACCTGAGGTTCCTACATTCATCACAAATCCTTTCCTATTTCTCAATTTTAACCATAGAATCCCCATTGACTGCTTACCTTTCTTCCCACTGGAATCATTTCATCTTCAATCGCTGAAGCATTGCCTCCCCTTCTATCAGTCCCCCTATCTTTTCTGTAGAGCTCCTATAACTTGATATATTCTGTTACCATTGCTACAATGACATCTTTACATCAAGGCATCGAGAAGTGATGCAGTTTAATCTGAGCCCTAATATAAGAACATAAGAACTAGGAACAGGAGTAGGCCATCTGGCCCCTCGAGCCTGCTCCGCCATTCAATGAAATCATGGCTGATCTTTGTGGACTCAGCTCCACTCTCCGGCCCGTACACCATATCCCCGAATCCCTTTATTCTTTAGAAAGGTATCTATCTTTTTCTTAAAAACGTTGAAAGAAGGAGCCTCAACTGCTTCACTGGGCAAGGAATTCCAGAGATTCACAACCCTTTGGGTGAAGAAGTTCCTCCTAAACTCGGTCCTAAATCTACTTCCCCTTATTTTGAGGCTATGCCCCCTAGTTCTGCTTTCCCAGACCAGTGGAAACAACCTGCCCGCATCTCTCCTATCTATTCCCTTCATAATTTTATATGTTTCAATAAGATCCCCCCGCATCCTTCTAAACTCCAATGAGTACAGTCCCAGTCTACTCAACCTCTCGTCATAATCTAATCCCCTCAACTCTGGGATCAACCGAGTGAATCTCCTCTGCACTCCCTCCAGTGCCAATATGTCCTTTCTCAGGTAAGGAGACCAAAACTGAACACAATAATCCAGATGTGGCCTCACCAACACCTTATACAATTGCAGCATAACCTCCCTAGTCTTGAACTCCATCCCTCTAGCAATGAAAGACAAAACTCGATTAGCCTTCTTAATCACCTGTTGCACCTGCACACCAACTTTTTGCGACTCGTGCACCAGCACACCCAGGTCCCTCTGCACAGCAGCATGTTTTAACATCTTACCATTTAAATAATAATCCATTCTGCTGTTATTCCTCCCAAAATGGATAGCCTCACACTTGGCAACATTGAATTCCATCTGCCAGACCCGAGCCCATTCACCTAACCTATCCAAATCCTTCTGCAGACTTCCGGTATCCTCTGCACTTTTTGCTTTACCACTCATCTTAGTATCGTCTGCAAACTTTGCCACATTGCACTTGGTCCCCAACTCCAAATCATCTATGTAAATTGTGAACAACTGCGGGCCCAACACTGATCCTTGAGGGACCCCACTAGTTACAGATTGCCAACCAGAGAAACACCCATTTATCCCCACTCTCTGTTTTCTGTTAGTTAACCAATCCTCTACCCATGCTACCACTTTACCCTCAATGTCATGCATCTTTAGTTTATACAGCAACCTTTTGTCTGGCACCTTGTCAAAAGCTTTCTGGAAATCCAGATATACCACATCCATTGGCTCCCCGTTATCTACTGCACTGGTAACGTCCTCAAAAAATTCTACCAAATTAGTCAGACATGACTAACCCTTTATGAACCCATGCTGCATCTGCCCAATGGGACAATTTCCCTCCAGGTGCCCCGCTATTTCCTCCTTAATGATAGATTCCAGCATTTTTCCTACAACCGAAGTTAAGCTTACTGGCCTATAATTACCCGCTTTCTGCCGACCTCCTTTTTTAAACAGTGGTGTCACGTTTACTACTTTCTAATCCTCTGGGACCACCCCAGAGTCTAGTGAATTTTGATAAATTATCACTCGTGCGTTTACAATTTCCCTAGCCATCTGAAATGAAAAAAAAATGAAATGAAAATCGCTTATTGTCACAAGTAGGCTTCAAATGAAGTTACTGTGAAAAGCCCCTAGTCACCACATTCCGGCGCCTGTTCGGGGAGGCATCTCTTTTAACACTCTGGGATGCATCCCATCAGGGCCAGGAGACTTGTCTACCTTTAGCCCCATTAGCTTGCCCAATACTGCCTCCTTAGTGATTACAATCATCTCAAGGTCCTCACCTATCATATCTTTATTTCCATCAGTCACTGGCATGTTATTTGTGTCTTCCACTGTGAAGACTGACCCAAAAAACCTGTTCAGCTCCTCAGCCATTTCCCCATCTCCTATTATTAAATCTCCCTTCTCATCTTCCAAAGGACCAATATTTACCTTAGCCACTCTTTTTTGTCTTATATATTTGTAGAAGCTTTTATGTTCTGAGCAAGTTTACTTTCATAGTCTACCTTACTCTTCTTTATAGCTTTTTTAGTAGCTTTCTGTTGTCCCCTAAAGACTTCCGAGTCCTCTAGTCTCCCACTAATTTTTGCCACTTTGTATGTTTTTTCCTTCAATTTGATACTCTCCCTTATTTCCTTAGATATCCACGGTCGATTTTTCCCCTTTCTACCGTCTTTCTTTTTTGTCGGTATGAACCTTTCCTGAACACTGTGAAAGATCGCTCGGAAGGTTCTCCACTGTTCCTCAACTGCTTCACCATGAAGTCTTTGCTCCCAGTCTACCTTAGCTAGTTCTTCTTTCATCCATATCTTGCCTGTCACTTTGTGGAATCAGCCATCATATTCAGAAAGACTTAAGTGACAAATTTATCATCACATTGGTCACGCGCCACAAGGCCAATTTTCTTTTTTTCTAAAATAATTTAAAAATAATTGTTTTAGGATCTTTTCCATGTTATCCGTAAAGTGAAAGGGATCCCAAAGCCCGAAAGTCAGGTTTAATGTGAAATGAAACTGTCGGTTATCCTATTCAGCAATGAGCCACTGATAAAAGTTATAAAATGTTGATTAATGCTGAAGCAAAATGTCATATCAAGTATTTTGTCAACTCCTGTATGTGTATTGGCGTACAAAAGGTCTTTCCATTTTTGTTATTTATTTTCTTTAAAACGAATGGCAGCGGCCATGGAGTGAGCGGTCACACATTTGGTGCCTCCCGCTCGAGGTGGATTATTTTCGGTCCTTCCCCACCTGAATCGTGCATTGTTAGATGGAAGAAGATGCATTATCACGGAGGGAATGTAAAACTCCTCTGTTGGGACTGGCTTTTGGCTCATTAGGTGAGAAGTGCAACAAGAAAGAGGCAGCAACTTGACCAACATCCTCCCCGTGTGTGCGTGGGTTTCCTCCGGGTGCTCCGGTTTCCTCCCACAGTCCAAAGATGTGCAAGTTAGGTGGATTGGCCATGATAAATTGCCCTTAGTGTTCAAAATTGCCCTTAGTGTTGGGTGGGGTTACTGGGTTATGGGGATCGGTTGGAGGTGTTGACCTTGGGTAGGGTGCTCTTTCCAAGAGCCGGTGCAGTCTCGATGGGCTGAATGGCCTCCTTCTGCACTGTAAATTCTATGTTAAACAAAAAGAAAGGTTTTGTGGTGCGATACAGGAGAAGGTGGAGGAGAGCAGGGGAACTGTGCTGCCCGTCCAGTGGTCTACGGAACAGCTGGTGGAATTCCTCCAACAGCAAGTTGCAGCGGCAGAGGAAGGAGGTCTTAGAGGATCTGGCTAAGGTGGCGGAGCTGCTTAGGGTGGCGATCAGGTGTGTGGAGCAGAGGACAGCATAAGATCGATACAGGCAGGGAGCGATCTAGGGCCGGATGGGATCCCAGCAGATTTTTATAACAAGTTAGGAGTGGAACTGGGACCTCTGCTATTGGAGACGTATAATGAGGTGAGAGGAAGGGTGAAGCTTCACCCCACATTGTTGCAGGCATCCATTTCGTTGATTTTAAAAGAAAGATAAGGACCCGGCGCAATGTGGGTCGTATCTCCCGATTTTGCTGCTAAATGTGGATGGGAAGTTGTTAGCGAAGGTCGAGGATAGAGGACTGTGTGCTAGGGGTGGCAGACGGGATTTGTGAGGAGGTGGCAGGTTGCTCAATGTCATTATGATGCCCTCAAAAGGGCAGGAGGTAGAAGTAGTGGTGGCAATAGATGCAGCGAAGGTGTTTGATTGGGTGGACTGGGCGTATCTGTTGGAGGTGCTAGATGAGTTCGGGTTTGGCGAGGGTTTCGTGGCTTGGGTTTGGCTGTTGTACAGGGTGCCAATGGCTAGTGTCCGGATGAATATGGCGAGCTCGGGGTACTTCGGGCTGCACCAGGGGACGAGGCAAGGGTGCCTTCTCGCCCCTGGTGATAGAGCCGTTGGCCGTGGCACTTAGGGCTTCGAGGGCTTGGAGAGGGATTGAGTGGGGTGGGGCCGAGTACAGAGCCTCGTTGTATGTGGACAATCTTTTGTTATACTTCTGGACCCGGTGAACAGCTTCGATAGTATTATGGATATCCTGAGGGAATTTGGCCGTTTTTCAGGGTATAAATTGAATAGAGGGAAAAGCAAGGCGTTCCCGATTAATGCTAGAGGGCAGGAGAGGAGGTTGAGGGAGTTGCCGTTCCAGGTGGTGGGGGCGAGTTTTCAGTATCTAGGAATTTAGGTGGCGCGGAGCAGGGCACAGCTGCATAAATTGAATTTGGCGCGACTAGTGGAGGGAATGAAGGTGGACCATAAGAGGTGGGATGTTTTGCCACTGTCACTGGCTGGCGTGCAGGCGGTTAAAACGATGGTGCTGCCCAGGTTCCTGTTCGTGTTCCAGAACCTCCCCACCTTTTTGAGGACGGTGAACGGGATAATTTTGGGATTCGTGTGGGCAGGGAAGCCACGATGGGTGAGGAGGGTGATTTTGGAGAGGGGGCGAGGGGTAGGAGGCTGCTGTTGCCAAGTTTGATGAACTATTATTGGGCGGCAAATATCACAATAGTCAGGAACTGGGCAGTGGAGGAGGAATCGGTGTGGGGTGGATGGAGGCAACATTATGAAGGGGGACAAATTTGAGGACACTGTCGTTGGCTCCCCTTGCACTTTCATTAGTCCAGTGTTCTGTGAGCCCGGTGGTGGTCTCAGCGTTGCGAGTTTGGAACCTTTGCAGGCAACGCTTCACATTGGAGGGCATGCCTCTGTGGTTGGCGATATGTGACAATCATAGGTTTGTGCTGGCGGGATTGGATGCAAGGTTTCGGGGGTGGCGGCAGGTGGGGATAGAGTACTTCAGAGAATTGTTTGTAGAGGACAAGTTTGCAGGTCTGGAAGAGCTGGAGGAAATGTATGAGCTGCCTAAGGGGAATGGCTTCAGGTACCTGCAGGTGGGGGACTTAGTGAGGAGAGAGATGCCGTCCTTCCAGGGGCTGCCGCCTCTGGTGCTGCGAGATAAGCTATTTTCTGAGGATGACATTGGGGAGGGGAGTGTGTCGGACATTTACGGAGAGTTGATGGAGAGGGAGGGCGCTCCGGTGGAGGAGATCAAGTGCAAATGGGAGGAGGAGTTGGGTGGGAAGGTGAGGGCTGGGACGTGAAAGGAAGCCCTGCGGAGGGTGAACGTGTTCTCGTCATGTGTGAGGTTAAACCTCATGCAGTTTAATGTCCATATGTTTTGGGCATGTCCAAAGTTGAGGGGGTTCTAGCAGGGTTCTCGGATGTCATGTCCGAGATTCTGGGGGTAGAGGTGGCCCCAAGTCCGGTGGTGATATTTGGGATGTCGGAAGCTGTATAATAATCTTTATTGTCATAAGTAGGCTTACATAACACTGCAATGGAGTTACTGTGAAAAGCCCCTGTCAGTCTAGTGGGGGGGAGAGAGACCGATGTATTGGCCTTTGCCTCCCTGATAGCCCGGAGACAAATCTTGTTGTGCTGGTGGGTCGTGGAGCCGCCAAATGCAGGGGTGTGGGTGAGCGACCTAACAGAATTCCTGCATTTGGAGAAGGTCAAGTTTGACTTATGGAGGGCGGAGGAGGGGTTCACCTGGAGGTGGAAGTCATTTAGCGATTTCTTCAAGGTAAATTAAGGTGTCAGTGGGGATGGGCTTTAGAGTTGTTTTCGCTATGGGGGGGATAAGGGGGGGGGGGGATTAAGGGGGTGGGAGAGTTGTGGGTCGGTGTTCTTCGTTCCCAAGGGGTTTTGGTTTTCTGATATTTCTATGTACATATGCAAAATGCCTTTAATAAAAATACATATATTTTTGAAATAATAAACTACTTTGGGTAATTTGAAACTAAACAGTATTCAGAGATAGCATGATGATTCATTATCATTTTATACAATTGCTGTAGTTGTTCACAACATAAGTCAACAAAGCATTCTCTGTATTAGTAGTTTCTACATTATGTCTGGTGGAAAGATCATAAGATCTTGTTACATGGCCTCTTTTAATACGATTAAAGTTAATTTGCATAACTCCCAGCTGCAAGATTATTGTGATATGACACATCAAAACTGGTGCTGTTTTGCTTTAAAAGCCACAGTGCCACAGAAAATATTTTCCTATTTTCTTTGCCCGAGTTGATCTGAATCGTCGGCTCTCAGTTGTTTCCCTCCATCTCCCGCAAGTCCCCTCTCAGCAACGTACATCCATAAGGTCTACCTCCTGCTCTTTGACCCCATTTCAACTAAACTTAAGATCATTGAAGCATCTTTTCTGGTTGTCATATTTGATGGTCTCTTTCCTCAGGCATATCTTCCCTTCCTTTCCAGGTGGCCATTATTACAGCCTACTCAAAAATTCAGCCTTGAATCTTTTAATCTCACTAACTGCCACTCCATTTCAAATCTCCTTTCCACTCCATGGTCCTTATGATGTGGTATTATAATTCAATAATATCTTGGGTTTTTTTGCTGTACCAGACGCAAGGCCCCAATTGCTCATAAGGGGTTCATTTATTAAGACTAAGCGCTTGAGAACAATTATATTTAGGTATAAAACTTGGAAAACATCAGAGCTGTGGGTGTGCTCTACTCAAAGCAAAAGTGAAACTAAGACTGGATCATATGAAACATTTTCCTTCTTGTGATATCATATCCCTTAAAGGCATACAACATCCCCTTCCTTTTCAAAGATGCTTTCCCTCCTTCCAAAATATAACTATTTAAAATGCTTGTTCATGTTTAGTTATCATTACACAAGTGCATAGAACTGATGAATCTATGAGTTTCTAAAGTGTAATGGTAATCTGCAATTATGCCCAGATCTTTCGAAGGTAACCTGATCTGAAGGTTTCTTTTTTTGCTCATAACAATCTGTGGGATTGTCATTCTTTCTAGATCTTGTCCTAGCTGCAATAGGACTGTATGGTGGTTGAGGAGCTGAAATAGATCTGATTTGTCCTCAGTTATGCCTCACCATTGCGCCTTGGTGTGCAATGACTTCATAGGACCTTAGTTCTGAACAACTCCTTGTCAACTTGGCTGGTTGCCACATACCTTCTGTGGATCCTGGATGTGAACTTGTTGTCCTGATTCTAAATTTTTACCCATATTTTTATTGTGCACATTGGTGATCTTCTCTTGCAGTTTCAAAAATTAAAAATTGCTGTCTAGTTTCTGAGGGAGCAGAATGGGTACACACTGATCTCCCAAACATGATGGAATAGTTGCACTTAAGGTGTCATGCTCAGATGTAACATTGCAAGAAAAAGATCTTGCTTGGTATGTTTACATTTGAGAATTAAGGATTTCGCTGTGCGATTGGATTTAGGGTAATGAGGAGAAGCAGTGTGATAAATATTCCACTTCTCACACATATCCTGAAAAGGCATACCAATTGGTAGCATAGTGGTTAGCACAGTTGCTTCACAGCTCCAGGATCCCAGGTTTGAATCCCGGCTGGGTCACTGTCTGTGTGGAGTCTGCACGTTCTCCCTGTGTGTGCGTGGGTTTCCTCCGGCTGCTCCGGTTTCCTCCCACAGTCCAAAGACGTGTGGGTTAGGTGGGCCATGCTAAATTGCCCTTAGTGTCCAAAATATGTTAAGTGGGGGTTACTGGGTTACGGGGATAGGGTAGATACGTGGGCTTCAGTAGGGTGCCCTTTGTAAGGGCCGGCGCAGACTTGATGGGCCGAATGGCCTCCTTCTGCTCTGTAAATTCTATGATTCTATGATTATCGATAATAGTGCCTCTAGGCACACAAAATAAACTGAAAATAGCACTTAGAATATTTTTTCCTATTCATGTGGGCATCACTGGCTATCCCTAATTACCCTTGTTCAGAGGGCATTTAAGAGTCAACCACATTTCTTCGAGGCTGGAATCACATGTAGGCAAGACCAGGTAAGGATGGCAGATTTTCTTACCTAAAGGACATTAATAAACCTGAAGGGTTTATAACAAAAATTGACAATGGTTCCATGGTTAGACTTTTAATTCCAGATGTTTTTCTATTGAATTCAAATTGCGGCATCTGCTGTGGTGGGATTTGAACCCAGGTCCCCAGAGCATTATCCTGGGTCTCTAACTTACTCGTCTAATGATATTACCACTATGCCATCATCTCCCCATGTGGCAGTATGTGCTTGAGGCATTGGACAAGGAAAATGAAGTCAATGCCATGGAAATGAAAGAGCGTGGTTAAGATTTTGGACCAAAGATGTGTAGGTTTTTCATGGGGAATCAATGGTGCTTGTGTTGTCGTATGCTCTTGACATGCCTCACACGTCTTGACGATGACTTCAATGTAATTGTTCATACCCGGCCTATAGATGCTCTGTTGTATCTTCGTGTCCAATCTACACCATGTGTGAGTGATAAAATTGTTGATGAATATTAGGCCACAAAGATTCTTGTATGATGGCCTGCCCACCTTTAAAACTGACCATCTGGGAGATATAACCATGTGTGATTGACAAAGCTGTTGAAGGATATCAGGTCGCAAAGATTCCGGCATGGTGATCTGCCTGTTTTAAATGACGCCCTCTCAGGTGCCTAACTCATCCCAATACAGCCAAAATGGTCTCACATGTTTGTGGGCATGCCGAGTTGAATCAGACCACCCTTCAGTGATGATTTCCACAGTTTCTGTAGCGTAGAATAAAGAACAAAGAACGAAGAAAAGTACAGCACAGGAACAGGCCCTTCGGCCCTCCAAGCCTGTGCCGACCATGCTGCCCGACTAAACTACAATCTTCTACACTTCCTGAGTCCGTATCCCTCTATTCCCATCCTATTCATGTATTTGTCAAGATGCCCCTTAAATGTCACTATCGTCCCTGCTTCCACCACCTCCTCCGGTAGCGAGTTCCAGGCACCCACTACCTTTTGCTGTTTCTTCATGCAGCTGCTGGCATTTGCTTTGAGCAAAATGTACCAGACCAATTTTTAAAAGAATATTTAATAGGAATTAATATCAAGCATGTTTGTTGCCCATCCCTAATTACCCTTGAGAAGGTGGTGGTGAGCTGTCTTCTTAAACCGCTGCAGTTCATGTGCTGTAGGTACACACATAGTGCTGTTAGTGAGGAAGTTCCAGGATTTTGAACGAGCAACAGTGAAGAAAAGACAACATTTTTCCAAATCAGGATGATGTGTGGCTTGGAGGGGAACTTGCAGGTGGTGGTGTTCCCATGCATATAAAGTCCTAGTCCTTCTATGTGGTAAAAGGTCACAGCATTGAAAGGCAATGTTGAAGGATCCTTGGTGAGTTGCTGCAGTGCATCTTATAAATGCTACATACTGCTGCTACTTTGTATTGGTGCTTGAGGGAGTGGATGTTGAATGTGCTGGATGGTGTTCCATGGTGCAATGGGCCTACATACCATTGTAGTGTAAAGGTGCTTGGCAGAGCAAAGGTTAACATGGGACTGGAGAATAGACTGTCCACTGCATGATGTATAGAGTCACATGGTAATAGACTTAGCGAACAGTCAAAAAAGAACCTGTATGAGAGAAGTAGCACCATGTATGGCAGTAACTGGCATTGGTACATAGTTAAAGCTTATCAATAAAGTGTTCAAGTTTAAATATTTGGTCACAAAATATCAGGGGCAGGATTCTCCACCCACCAGACCCATTTTCTTGCACGGCGCGTCCTCGCCGGCAGTGGGATCCTCAATGGGGTTTCCCATTGTGGCCATCCCCATGCCATCGGGAAATCCGTGGGTGCTCTGCGGGCGAAGCGGAGGATCCTGCCGACAGAGAATCCCGCCCACTGTCCCTGAAAGGCAAATTGCAATATCTTGAACATGTTTTCATTCTCTCAGATACATGCCCATCTCTCCTGCAACTTCCTTCAATCTCTCCACTTTAGCTTCTGTCCGTCATGCAGCCCCAAATCAATCCTAATTAAAGTCACAAATGATGATCTTTAATGATAAACCATGCAATCTTGAAAGAGTAAAAAGGCATATTCATAAAGCATTTTACTGTAAATCTCAGAAATATCTCAAATTGCTTCATGCACAGTTAATTGCTTTGAAAAATAGTAACTGCTGGCAGAGGGTGAACTTTCTGCAAATAATTGCCACAGCATTTGAGATACAGACAGCACATCCGGCACTGAATGTCCTTACTCAAATACTGATTGTTATACTGGCTGATGTCCTCAAGTCCTTGAGTGGAGCTTGAACTCACAACCTTCCGATTCATTCCGATAAACAACAAAGTAAGGATCAATTATGGTGTTTTCAATTCACCGGAGTACACTCACTTGCCGACCTTCATTTCGGGACTGAGTGTATATTGAATGTACCTACCTAGGCGTCACCCTTTCTTTAGAACATTACAATAAGAAAAAGTAATTTTCAACTTTTGGAAACACTTTTTTTTTAGAAAATATTTTATTGAAGCATTTGTAATTTTCACAATTTAACATATTGACATTTCTAAAACAACCGCGCGAGTCGATGCACAAAATACCCCCTAAAATAACAACAAACAATAAACCATGTACCCCACTTCTCCCGCCCTATCCCCAATTACCCGTATGCTAAATTCCCTATCCTTATTTAACATTACCATGCCTCCTATTTTCCTCCCCCTCCTTTTTCCCTTTCCCCCCTTACTGCTGACGTTCAGTTTTTGTTAAAGAAATCGATGAACGGCCGCCAACTCCGGGTGAATCCCTGGATTGATCCTCTCAGAGCGGACTTGATTTTCTCCAGACTGAGAAACTCTACCATATCGCTGACCCACACTCCTGGTTTTGGGGGCTCCAAGTCCCTCCATCTCAGCAAGATCTGTCTCCAGGCCACCAGGGAGGAGAAGGCCAGGATATCGACCTCCCTCCCATACTTTGTCCCCGGATCTTCCGACACCCCAAATATTGCTAATTCTGGACTCGGAGTTACCTTAACTTCCAGGACTTCCCACATAACATCTGCAAATCCCTGCCAGAATTCCCTCAGTTTCGGACATGCCCAAAATATATGAACATGGTTGGCCGGGCTACCCCCACACCGCCCACATCTGTCCTCCACGTCCTCGAAGAACCTACTCATTCGAGCTACCGTCATGTGGGCCCTGTGGACTACCTTGAACTGAATCAAGCTAAGTCTAGCACAGGACAAGGATGCATTTACTCTTTTCAAGGCTTTTTCCCACAGTTCAGTTTCCAGCTCCCCTCCTAGCTCCTCTTCCCGCTTCCTCTTCACCTCTCTGATTGGGGCCCCTTCCCACTCTAACAGTTCCCTTTATATCTCCGAAAGCTTCCCACCTCCAACCCCTGTTTTTGACAGCACTTTATCCTGTAGTCCCCTCAGGGGGAGGCGAGGAAAGCTTGGGATCTGTCTCCGTACAAAGTCCCACATTTGAAGATACCGAAACCTGTTCCCACCCGGCAAATCAAACTTCTCCTCTAATGTCTCCAAGGTCAGAAAGCCCTCCTGGATGAATAGATCCCCAAACCTCTCAATCCCTGCCCGCTGCCATACCTTATAGCCCCCATCTAGCCCCCCCGGGACAAACAGGTGATTGTCACAGATCGGTGACCACACTGACGCCCCCTCCAGTCTCATATGCTGCCTCCATTGCCCCCACACCCTCAGGGCTGCCCCCACCACAGGACCTGTGGAGTACCGAGCCGGCGAGAATGGCAGGGGTGCCGTCAGTAAAGCCTCCAGACTCGTACCTTTGCAGGATGCTGCCTCCATCCCCTCCCAGACCGACCCCTCCCCCACTACCCACTTCCTGACCATCGATATGTTGGCCGCCCAGTAATAGTTAATAAAGCTTGGGAGCCCAGTAATAGTTAATAAAGCTCGGGAGAGCCAATCCCCCTTCCCCGCGGGCCCGTTCCAGGAGTATCCTCTTTACTCTTGGGGTTTTACCCGCCCAGATAAACCTCAATATCGCCACATTCATACTTCTGAAAAAAGCCTTTGGGACAAAAATCGGGAGACACTGAGGAAAGAAAAGCAGTCTCGGAAGGACCATCATCTTCACCGTCTGAACCCTACCCGCCAGTCAGTGGGAGCATGTCCCATCTACAAAAATCCCTTCTCACCTATTCCACTGCTTTGCCCAAATTTCACTTGTGAAGCTGCCCCCAATCCTTGCCCACTTGAATCCCCAGATACCTAAAACTCTTCCCAACCACTTTAAAAGGTAGCTCCTTCAGCCTCCATTCCTGTCCCCGTGCTTGAATCACAAACATCTCGGTCTTTCCCATATTTAACTTATAGCCTGAAAATCGCCCAAATTCTCCAAATACCTCCATGATTTTGGTCACCCCCCCACCGGGTCCGTGATATAAAGCAGCAAATCGTCCGCATAGAGAGAGACCTTGTGTTCCACCCTACCCCCCCCTCACTATGCCCCGCCAGGTATTTGCTGCTCTCAGAGCCATTGCTAAGGGTTCTGTGGCCATGGCAAACAGTAATGGGGAGAGCGGGCATCCCTGCCTTGTCCCCCGGCAAAGACTAAAGTATTCTGACCAAACTCAGTTAGTTCTTACATTTGCCACCGGGGCCTGGTACAATAGCCGGACCCACTCCACAAATCCCTGCCCAAACCCAAATCTGCCTAAAATATCCCATAGAAGGGCGGAACGGTGGCGCAGTGGGTTAGCCCTGCTGCCTCACGGCGCCAAGGTCCCAGGTTCGATCCTGGCTCTGGGCCACTGTCCGTGTAGAGTTTGCACATTTTCCCCGTGTTTGCGTGGGTTTCGCCCCCACAGCCCAAAAGATGTGCAGGCTAGGTGGATTGGCCACGCTAAATTGCCCCTTAATTGAAAAATGAATTGGGTATTCTAAATTTATTTAAAAAAAATATCCCTTAGATACGTCCACTCCACTCGGTCGAAAGCCTTCTTCGCGTCCATGGCAATTACCACCTCAGCCTCGCGCCCCTCCGCTGGCATCATAATTACATTAAGAAGCCATCTAATGTTGGATGTCAGGTGCCTGCCCTTTACAAATCCCGTCCGACCCTCCCCAATTATCTCCGGGACACAATCCTCTATTCGAATGGCCAGGATCTTTGCCAATAATTTGGCATCTACATTCAAGAGGGAAATTGGCCTGTAAGATCCACAGCTCTCCAGATCCTTGTCACGCTTCAGGATGAGAGAAATTGATGCCTGTGATAACGTTGGGGGGAGTACTCCCAGCTCCTTGGACTCGTTGAAAGCCTTAACCAGGAGCGGCCCCAGTAACCCAGAGAACTTCTTATAAAATTCCACTGGGAATCCGTCAGGTCCCGGGGCTTTACCCGATTGCATCGCCCCCAGTCCATCTATCACCTCCTCAAGCCCAATCGGGCCCCCCAGGCCCTCCACCAGCTCCTCATTTACCTTCAGGAACTCGAGTCTCCCCAGGAATTGATTCATGCCCACCTCCCCAACCGGGGGTTCCGACTCGTATAGCTGGCTATAAAATCTCTGGAACACTTCATTCTCCGCTCCCAGGTCCGTCACCGTCTTCCCCCTCAAATCCTTTATTTTCCCTATTTCTCTCGCTGCCTCCTCAGCTGATGCACCAGCATCCTGCTAGCTTTCTCCCCATGTTCATATATTGCCCCTTTTACCCTTCACAGCTTATCCTCCGCCTTTCCTGTGGAAAGGAGCCCAAGCTCCATTTGAAGTCTCTGATGCTCCTCATTTGGAGACTCCGAATATCTCCTGTCCACCTGTAAGATTTCTCCTACCAACCTGTCCAGCTCCGAGCGCTCAGTTTTATCTCTGTGGGCTCGAATCGAAATACATTCCCCTCTAATAACTGCTTTCAGTGCCTCCCAGACACCCCCGCTGCAGTCTCTCCTATGTCATTGACCTTTATGTACCCCCGAATGGCCTCTCTCACTTGCTCACAGATCTCCTCATCCGCTAACAGCCCTGTACCTAGTCTCCACTGTGGGCGCTGGGAAATTCCCGTGCCTGCCTGTAGGTCTATCTGACGAATGTGATATAAAATAGTTACTTTAGAGTTACTAGTTAATGTAATGTAGAAATAAGCCACTTTGATTTTTGCAGTTAGGGACAAAGGAATTTGAGACCGCATGGAAAAAGCAGGAAGAGGTGTGTCTATGAGAGTGAGACTGCATTGATAGGGGCCAGAGAAAGGGATTGGAAGTGAGCCAATCAGAATAGATCGAACAAGTCAGGAGGGACATAGGCTGACCTATGTCCGTCGAGTATGTGAAACTTGATACCATTTGAATTGATTTTGCAGAGATCTCTTTGTCTTTTAGTCAGTCGTTTTCTGGAGTGTAAGAGGCAGGATGTCCTGTTACATTTCTGTAAGATGATTCAAGCTTGCAAGCTAAATAAATAACTTCTGTTTACGTGCGAATCCGTCTCAACTTTTATTGAGGCCAGACTGACAGAGAAAGAAATTTGGAGATCAACATTTGGTGCCGAAACCCGGGAGATGCACTTAAGTTAATTAAAGGCCAAACTGAGGAAAACCCGGGTAGTATGAATCTCTTCTACCAGATTTACCACCGTCTGTATGGCCAGGGACGGGTTGTCTGCTACCCAAACCCCGCAGCGGTGTCTAGGTTATTTTCTGTTTCACCGCTTTGGGGCACTCCCCAAACGGTGGTTCATTGTCAGCGTTCCGAGCCATTGCCCGAGCAAGTCACTCTTCCTTACGATCCGGATTCAGCACCACCGGCTATTTGCCTTCCCCTTCCTCGGGATAATTCCCATTCACAGTACGATAGGCTGCGACGGTGGAGGGCGTACATACCTAGCCACTTCACTCCCAATAGGGATTCCCGGTCGTACGAGAATTGCTTCAGCAGTGAAGGATATGGCTGTTTGCTGGTAGAGGTGGACACAAATATAACATGTCTGTTTCCCACCTGTACGGACAGGAGGTGCCATATCACCCAGGCGTCTGGCCAATGCGTTTGTTATAGCACCACTTGCGTTCCATTGAACGCTGGCCTCCAGCTCCTTTGTGGCTGGGCGAATGTCTCTCATATCACTGTCGGGAATAGGGCTTTCCGCATTGCTGGGCGGCCCGAATGGGCATTTCAAAATTGGATAAACTGGGCTACTGGGAGGTCCTTACGCAACCGATATGCTGATTGTGATGCTAGTCTCCACACGGAACAAGGATACTACTTTTTATTTAATGGTACGGCGACCAACGTTTTGTCACCCCATTTCCCCGCCGAATTGCTATAGGGACTCTAGTCCCTACCACAGTCCCCTGCCCTTCGGCGTGGAACCTGCATAATCAGTTAGCACGCCGGGCAGTCTCTGCTGAATTTTGCGAGAACTGGAAAAAACCTCAGGTTCTTGCACCCAACCGGGGCCACTCAGCCGGGTGGGGCATTCTGAGCGTATTGACACTGGGAGGTGTGGGGGGTTCCTTGGCTGTTAGTGATCGGAATTATTTTATTTGCGGCCTTACCATCTTGGGAAATGAAACCTTGGGAGCCCTCGGGGCAATAACCAAGGAGTTGTCTCAGCTGCGGTTGTTTGCAATGCAGAACCGGTATGCTCTTGACTATCTTCTGGCCCGTGAGGGTGGGGTATGCGCCATAGTGCAGGGCAAGTGTATCATGGGAGTTCAAGACTTGACCGCTAACATTACTAAATTTATGGATCGCATACGGGATCACTTGGACGGGATGCAGGATCCTGACTCTTGGGGTAACTGGGGATCTGGAGGATGGAAGGACTGGTTGATAAATATGGCCATGTATCTAGTGGTAGCTATCGGCTGCATCTTTGTGGGCCTGGCCATCCTTAAATGTGTGATGGGTAGAATGCTGGGTGCACTGGATCAGATCACCGCCCCAATCACCGAGAAAAAAAATTTAACTGTTAAAATCCATGAGGGTGAAGCAGATGAAGGGGGGCTAAGACAGGAATTGGAAATGCAGCGACGAATCTTTTTAGATGAGGAACCGTAGCTATAGATTGGATAGTTCGGTTATCATGGAATGATAAAAGGAGGGAATGACGAATGTGATATAAAATAGTTACTTTAGAGTTACTAGTTAATGTAATGTAGAAATAAGCCACTTTGATTTTTGCAGTTAGGGACAAAGGAATTTGAGACCGCATGGAAAAAGCAGGAAGAGGTGTGTCTATGAGAGTGAGACTGCATTGATAGGGGCCAGAGAAAGGGATTGGAAGTGAGCCAATCAGAATAGATCGAACAAGTCAGGAGGGACATAGGCTGACCTATGTCCGTCGAGTATGTGAAACTTGATACCATTTGAATTGATTTTGCAGAGATCTCTTTGTCTTTTAGTCAGTCGTTTTCTGGAGTGTAAGAGGCAGGATGTCCTGTTACATTTCTGTAAGATGATTCAAGCTTGCAAGCTAAATAAATAACTTCTGTTTACGTGCGAATCCGTCTCAACTTTTATTGAGGCCAGACTGACAGAGAAAGAAATTTGGAGATCAACATATCCAGTGTGGTGCGTGATCTGAGACCACAATTGCTGAGTACTCAGTGTCCTCAACCCCTGCTAACACAGTGTTTTATCTATCACAAAGAAATCTATCCTGGAGTATGCCTTATGTACATGGGAGTAGAATGAATATTCCCTGCTCCTTTTCTCTCAAATCTACACGGATCCACCCTGCCCATGCGCTCCATGAAAACCCGCAGTTCCTTTGCCATTGCTGATAGCTTCCCCGACCTAGCACTCGACTGGTCCAATCTCAGGTCCAGGTCCGTATTTTTGGAAACACTCTTACAGCCAATCTTCAAATGTGTGTGTTTTTGCCGTGTCTTGTAATTCACTTCCACATTTTTAATCTGCTAAAGGCCATAAGATGCAGGAGCAAAGGTAGGTCACTCGGCTCATCGGGTTTGCTCCGATCAATACGCACTGATCGTAACAATAGACATAACTTTACTAATTGAATCCCAGCTAGTTGGATGAACTGATAATGTTGTCATACATTGCTGTTGTCCAATCAAAGATAGTCAAGTATGACCATAAAATAAAATAAAGCACATATTAAACTAAGGACACAGTATGGAATCATAGAATCCCTACTGTGCAGAAGGAGGCCATTCAGCCCATCGAGTCTGCACTGAACGTCTCTGAAAGAACACCCCAGCTATACGCACACCCCAGCCCAATCCCTGAACCCCCACTGAACTCGGACTTCCCTGGATACAAGGGGCAATTTTTATCATGGCCAGTCCACCTCACCTGAACATCTTTGGATTGTGGGAAGAAGCCGGAGAACCCGGAGGAAACCCACGCAGACACGGGGAGAAAGTGCAAACTCCACACAGACAGTCTCCCGAGGTCGGAATCGAGCACAGGTTCGTGCGCTGTGAGGCACCAGTGCTAACCACCATGTCACCATGCCTCTGAACCTTTGTTGTAAATGTCTTTTGTTCAGCTGGTTATTAGGTGGCATTTTGTTTCTAACTTTGTAGCCTGTGCACATCCTTTCATTTGTATTTATCTACTGATGATATTTACTGAAAGCACCAGAAGGGAGTTCTGATGAAGGATAATTGATTGGAAAAGTTAGCTATGTTTTTCATTCCACAGTTGCTGTCTGACCTGCTCAGTTTCTCTAGCATTTTTGTTCTTATTCCAGAAGGGATATTGCAACTGTAATAATTAAAATGCTTGTCTCGAAATGATAATCTGGATTCACACAGCAAAAGGGCACGTCATTATTAAAAAAATGCTTATTAAAGCTAGGATTATGATATTTTGAGTTGATCATTATGACCTTTACCTTGAATATCAAAGGACTGAGTTCACCCACATCTCTCTTCTTGATAAAAGGGAAACACTGGAACATTTTCATCGCCTGTTCCTCCAGAGTTCAATTCACTTGGTGGACAGTGTTATTGGAAAGTACTCACATAAAAGTCGATGCTGTTGTTTCACCAGCAACTAAGTGAAGAGAGAGACAGCATTAAAAAAAAACTTCAACCTTTACTCACGAGTTTCTGAATCATGTGAGAGTCAGTGCCAAGCGATTAGAGGGGAAGATCAAAATCTCTTTTACTGAAAGCCGGTCTTGCTTTTCCACTATGAAGTTCATTGATGGTTAGCCCCAATTCATTGCCACATGATTCCACACGTGAAACACTTCTCAAAAGAGTTACTTGATTCACAGAAGTTTTGATTCAAATGTGCTTGAGACTGGGCAAGGAGGAGCTAGGGAAATTGTGCAGGCTTGCGTTGAAATGCAATTAGAGCAACCTAAGATGTCCAAATATTTGTCTGGAAAATATGATACATGACAACGAGCAATGATTGACTTGAAGAAAGGGTACCAAACTGCTCATCTGGAAGGAGGCAGTGATGGACTCCAGGAATTGTCTTTGGGTTGAATTGATGTAAAAAAAAACACTGTAACAGGAGAGAAAATTGAAGCTTAGGAACGAAACGTTGTCAACTGGGCGATCAAGCGGCAGACTGCAGCCCTGTGTGATGATATACTGAGTACGATATTATAACTTAAACATGATCCTGAAGGATGGCTGGTTAGTTCAGTTATACTGAGCATGGAGCTATTAAGGTTATAGGTGAGGTTAGACTACACCAGCCCAAAATTTATCAGCAATAATTTGAACAAAGCACTTTCGATCAGATTGTGTGTGGATTGTTTCAAGGATGAGTGAAGTTTCTGCTAAGGGATTAAGGTAGGGCTCATACAATTCCCCACAACGAAGCCAATTTCAGGAGTTGCCTCAACCAAATTCTGAGTCATGAGAATAAGGGTTATGTGGGAGCTTGTGCAGTACGAGGCCTCACCAACACGGCCGTTAGGTCCCGGCGCTGAAAGAATCCCGCAAACACATATCTAAATGAGCCTATTGGCTCATTTAAATATGCTGATCTGGACCACACCCAGATCGCGACGTCTCACGAGACTCCGTTATATCTCGCGAGGCATTCCGAGCATTGCAAATTTCGCGAGAGATTCAACGGCCTTGTCCCAACACCAAGTCAGGCACAGCGAGGCTGTTAAATCGCGCCCTTGAGATCCGGGAGAAAGCTTTCCTGCCCAACTCCATTACCATTAACATAAGGGTTGAGAGCACAAAAGTGGGTGTTTTTCAAAATTAAATTTCACATAAAAGTTTGCATTACATTGGTCCCACTTTATTGTGTGAACATTACTGTTACTTGTTGTGACAAGCTTAGTCAGAGAGCTAAATGTACTGGCATGCCACATGATTGGCACCCATTGATGGTTACAGGGGAGGTAGGACATTTCTTTATTAATACAAAAACAATGTTATGTTTTGCAATCACACTTTATTCGATGTTCACATTAGTGTCCATTATTATACCTGACACTCTGGAGGGCATGGCTGTACTTGTAGGCTCAGCTGCCCCTCCCTTGTATGCATTGTGAAGGACATTGCCGCAATCATTTCCAGTGGGGATATATAATTGAATCATTGTAGGTGAACTCAACATTCTGTAAGGACTCTGTCAGTCAATAGCCTGATATGGACACAGAGTTGGACAGTACTAGAACTGCCCTTCAGGCCCCTCATTTTCGTAACTTGACCGACTGTTCCCATTGCTCTCACCGTACCCATGATGCCAGCCATATCTTTCTTCCACTCCTCCATGCCCCTGGCCCACCATCTGTTCTCCCTTGGATCCCTCTTCCATTCCCCCACGACCCCAGCCCCAACAACTCTGAGCCACTATGAGTCCTTAAAAAGCTGGCCCAACTCCATGAAACTTGAAGATTACGAGATGCCCGGCCCTGTAATGGAGTCAGCCAGGTTGGGTGTGCAGGGTGCAGACTCACAATCCACACCAGCCTGCACCCTTAACAAACACTGGTGATAATTGGGAGCGCTGGGAATGGGGTTGGGAATTCCAGAATCTGGTCCCAGCTGCAATTTTTACACGTCCACTGAGTCTCCCTGACTCCATGAAATTCCAGCCCCATCTCTCCACAAGTGCTGCCTGACCTGCTGAGTACTTCCAGTATGTCCTGTTGATGTGACCTGTGGATGGGATGAACAGCTGGGGTTAAGAACGTGGGCTGAATAGCACAGTGAATAGGACCCCCCCTCACCCCCCCCCCCCCCCCCCCCCCCCCCCCCACTCCCCCTATGACCTGAATACTACTTACAGAGCTTATATTTGGTCATTTTGGGGTTGGAAATTACTGTTAAGGTAGTTCTCACATGAATCCCCAGGCATTTAGTTGCAGCCATGGTTGGCCCTGTATCTAGTATCTTTTGGTCAGTAAAACACTCAAATTTCAGAGTAAAATGCATGAAGAATTTCCCTCTTCTACTAATGGAGCTAATCAATGCACTTGCCACCTTGCATTTACAGATAGACTGACAACGTCTTAATATCTGCAGACATGCCAGGAAGCCTTTCCATGCAAATTATTGTCAAATCAAAATTCCCCTGAAAGCCTCCTCAAGAAGAGGAAACACTGCCATGCCAGATTTTTATTCCAGCCCCATTGATGCACCCCCCCCCCCACGCTTTCATTTGTATGTGCCATACTTGGGTTTAACAGGGGTATGAGAATATTTTACTGTTAAAATTTGTCTCAACTGACTATATTGGCTAAAAATCGCTTATGAAATTGCAAAGGCAGCATTCCATATTTTTAACTTTTACAATGCCAATTGATCATTCTGTCGTCAAATATCGACGCAAAAGCTACTTTTTAAATAATGCCAGGTCTCACTTCCATCTGAATCCAGCTCTGGCAT
Organism: Scyliorhinus torazame; assembly: GCF_047496885.1. Lineage (NCBI taxonomy): Eukaryota > Metazoa > Chordata > Chondrichthyes > Carcharhiniformes > Scyliorhinidae > Scyliorhinus > Scyliorhinus torazame. Next base: position 139,986,009 of record NC_092724.1, on the reverse strand, counting down.
GCCTGAATGGCTGCCTCATGCAGGGATACATCGAACCAGATCACTAAGAAGTGGAACTGATGGGAATCTAGTTGGTTGATGCCTTCACAGCAACCCTAACTCTTCCCGTGATGTTGTCATGGAATTGGTGGGGGGAGGGGAGGTGTTGCAAGTAAGAGTTCAGAGTCCCCACCCAGGCAGAATTTGAAGATGCAGAAAGAAGAAAAAGGTAGAGGCCCACCTGAGTAAGGTTCTGGTTTTTGCCCACTCAGGGAATGCTGGATATAATGATGAGATTTGGCATCGCAATGGGACATGAGACGAGTAAGGTCAGACATGGGTTTTAAAAGTGCCCATTCATCCGAGATGTAAATTTCAAGAGCTGCATATGTGTAACTCTGCAATTAAAGAGCTCTGTTTTCACACAAACCTCAGAAACCCACTGGGGAGTCTATATATTATGCTGCCTGGCTAGAGCCAACCGTTGAGACCAGAAAGTGAACTTCAAATGCAGCACAACAGTCAAAATAAATCTACGTCAGAAGTCTCTTATTTATTCATTCGTGGGCGTCGGTGGCAATTCCCCTCCATCCCTAATTATCCTTGAACTGAGTGGCTTGCTAGGTAATTTTGACGGGCAGGTAAGAGTCAACCACATTGCTGTGGATCTGGCGTCACATGTAGGCCAGACCGGGTAAGAACGGCAGATTTCCTTCCTAAAGGATATTCGTGAACCAGGTGGCTTTTTACAACAACAGTTCCATGGTCATCATTCGTGGTTGAATTGCAGATTTTTATTGAACTCAAATTTCACCATCGACTATGGTGGGATTCGAACCGGATTCCCAGAACATTACCCTGAGTCTCCGGATGACTAGTTCAGTGACAATACCTCCACGCCACCTCTCTCTGTTTCAACTATAACCTAGTATGGAAATTTAAAAGTATGTATTTAATTTAAAACACTGTTGATGAAAAGAGCATTGATTTACTAAGCTACTAATCTTCCCTAGCAACCGCTGCAATCTATGCTGAACAAATAGGATTAGCCTTATTGTCTCCATCAATTTTTCACCAAGCTAATTACTAACTTCCTTTCAGTACAACAGATTATTAAATGCAATTTTGCCATGTTCGCGTATTGTCTTCAATTGACAAACTGCAAAATTAAATATATTCCAAGTAAAGAAGATCCATAGTACTCACAGAAGTGCCATGGAGATGATTTTACAGACCTATGTGACAGTTAATTATATGTAACAAGCAAATCTTGAAAATTAGTTCAAGGTAAACTGTGAACATAGGACAAGGTGACGTACAGATCATTCCAGGATATTCTGCTTCACATTAAGATTCATCAACACATGAAGTTGACCACCAGCGACATTATTTGATGCAAAACACCTGGAACATTTAAGAATAAAAACATTGGGGCAGCACGATGGCGCAGGGGTTAGCACTGCTGGCTCACGGCGCCAAGGTCCCAGTTTCGATCCCGGCTCTGGGTCACTGTCCGTGTGGAGTTTGCACATTCTACCCGTGTTTGCGTGGGTTTCGCCCCCACAACCCAAAGATGGGCAAGGCAGGTGGATTGGCCATGCTAAATTGCCCCTTAATTGGAAAAAATGAATTGGGTACTCTAAATTTTTTTTTCAAAATATCAGACAGATTTTGCAGATTAGAGATTCCCTTTCTCTGTAGTTCTGGGGTCCAAGCAAGCACATAGTTTCTTGGGCTCAACATCATCCATTTCTCTGCAGACAATGCCACAGGAAATTCATTTGTAAAGTATAAAGGCTTTGAGTCTGTTACACTTAATACATCATAGAGTCCTACAGTACAGAAGGAGGCCATTCAGCCCATCGAGTTGCACCAACCCTCTGAAAGAGCACTCCACTGAGATCCGCCCCTGCCTAACTTACCCTATCTCCATAACCCTGTAACTTAACCTGCACATGAAGGAGCAATTTAGCATGGCCAATCCACCTAATGTGCATAGCTTTGGACTGTGTGAGGAAACCGGAGCACCCGGAGGAAACCCACGCAGACTCGGGGAGAATGTCCAAACTCCACACAGTCACCCAAGGCTGGAATTGAACCCGGGTCCCTGGCGCTGTGAGGCAGCAGTGCTACCCACTGTGCCACCATGCTGCCCATTGCATCTCATCGGACATAGTACACACTTTAAATTGTCAAAAAACGCATAGGCTGTAATTTGAGGCAAGATGCTGGGAATTTACAAAATAAATGCTATTCTCTAAACCTCTTATTTTCTCTCAAATAGCGATTAATCTCACATGAATGCCTTCTGCTGTTACTCTTTGTGACTTCAAAGGGAAAGTTCAAGTTATATACAACTCTGCCTTCCAAAGCATAGTATAAAACTTGTGTTATTAAAAAGCAGCATACCTTCTGACTTAGCACGAGTAATACATGGGAGATCTAATAGTATTGATTTCTATATCCATTAATTTATTCAATATGGATGGTAACATTTCAGGGAAATTTACTACATGCTCAGTTAAGCGATCATTTTCCATTATGCAGCATGGTCAAGCAGGAAAATATACACTATTATAATAAATACACAATTAGAATACATGCACAACAGTGAATGCACAAAACTACCTGCATTTATGTCGCATTTTTCACAACAACCAGATCTTACAGCCAATGAAATACTTTGTTTTATATGTATGGTGCAATTTTCTCCAAAATGCACAGTGTTGGAACAGGTGAAAAGAGCTGTGTGAGACTCGTCAACTTCACAGACACCTTTCTTTACCTGATCTAACGGCACTGTGTGAAATTTCAAAGTGCTGGCAAGGATCGCACAGCCAGCGGGCGGAGGGGGGGGGATGGTGGTAAACATGCCCAGCGTTATTTTTGAACCCCCAGAGCCTACGGGCACCTCCACGCCCCTGGGGTCATCATCATGAGAAGTTTTCGGTGTTGAAAACGAGTCGTGATTTGTGTCAGCGTGACGTCACGCTGCCAGGGGGAGGATACGTTGTGCGCAGACGTTATGGAGCCAAGCCCATTAATTATATTAAAATTTATTCAATCCTATGGAAATCAAATTCACGACCTAACCCTGATTACATCACCGACAGGGTGCAGGAAAGATCTCAAACTGAGATGTCGCCGGCGCAAATCCTGCTTTTGGCAGCTTGCGAGATTTAGCAAATATTATGGGATTTGTGCCCAAGGTTAGTGGGGCTGTGAGATCGCGCCCATAGTCACTATTGTAATGCAGGAAACGCAGTGTTATGATGATGGAGAAAAAACACTGGAATTACACACAGAAATATTGGACTTTAAAAAAGACCTGAGCACGAACCCCGAAGGTGGCTAAGAATGCAAAGCACTGATAGGAATGGCTTAGGAGAAATGAAGGAACAGGAACACCACCCTGTGCTTCCAGGCAAAATACTTGTAAACCATGGAAAGACAGATTACCATCACCGGTAAAGACAAAGGAACATAGTGACTATTGCATCTCAAAGACCCTGGTATAATTGCCTAGATGACAATGTGTATCCTGGATTTGTGTATGCTGTGGAAAAAGCAGCTGGAAGTTTGCCACACTGAAGAAGATGCAGTGACTGAGGCAGGGCCTCTGCAAAAAGTAGACAGCTTTTGCTGGAGCATCTAAAACTCTCTCTTATCTAACTGAAATTCGATCAGCCAGCAGAAGAATCGCATCTGGAAAAAGAACTGAAGTATCTCCACCTGAAGTACAGAACACCTGAACCGAAGTATCAACTACTGGAATCAATCTGTATCAACCACAACGTGTCATCTTGAACCTGAAACACTTCTTCAGTGTTTCCCTCCCTACTCCCTCCTCTGACCAAAAAAAACAACCGCTGTAAAGATCAAGAGGAAGGCTCAAGGGCAGGTAGAAGTAGAAAGAAGTTGAACCGTGACGTCACAGCCTGCAGGTAAGGGATTGGCTGGTGACTGGTAAGTAGTTTTTCTTTTATTTTCCCTCAGGTGTTATCGTGTGGGGCGCAGAGGTTGTTGAATGAGTGCTTGCTGAGAAGGGGAGTGAATAACAGGTAAGCTCTTTCTTTCTTTTTCTTTTTTTATCTAGAGGGGATGGCAGGGAAGGTAGTGCAATGTTCCTCCTGCAGAATGTTTGAGGTGAGGGACACCGTCAGTGTCCCTGCTGATTTCATCTGTGGGAAGTGCACCCATCTCCAGCTTCTCATAAACCACGTTAGGGAACTGGAGCTGGAGCTGGATGAACTTCGGATCATTCGGGAGGCAGAGGTGGTCATAGATAGAAGCTTCAGGGATATAGTTACTCTGAAGAATAAAGATAGATGGGTGATGGTGAGAGGGGCTGGGAGGAAGCAGTCCGTACAGGGATCCCCTGTGGTCGTTCCCCTTAGTAACAAGTATATCATTTTGGATACTGTTGGGGATGACGACTTACCAGGGGTAAGCCATGGGGTACAGGTCTCTGGCACAGAGTCTGTCCCTGTTGCTCTGAAGGGAAGGGGGGAGAGGAGTAGAGCATTAGTCATTGGAGACTCCATAGTTAGGGGGATAGATAGGAGATTCTATGGGAACAAGAGAGACTCGCGGTTGGCGTGTTGCCTCCCAGGTGCCAGGGTGCGTGATGTCTCGGATCGTATTTTCGGGATCCTTAAGTTGCAGGCAGAGCAGCCCCAAGTCGTGCTCCACATAGGTACCAAAGACATAGGTAGGAAAAGGGATAGGGATGCAAGGCAGGAATTCAGGGAGCTAGGGTGAAAACCTAGATCTAGGACAAACAGAGTTATTATCTCTGGGTTGTTACCCATGCCACGTGATAGCGAGACGAGGAATAGGGAGAGAGAGGAGTTGAACACGTGGCTACAGGGATGGTGCAGGAGGGATGGTTTCAGATTTCTGGATAATTGGGGCTCCTTCTGGGGTTGATGGGACCTCTACAAACGGGATGGTCTACACCTGGACCAGAGGGGTACCAATATCCTGGGGGGGGGAAATTTGCTAATGCTCTTCGGGAGGGTTTAAACAAGTTCAGCAGGGGCTTGGGAACCTGAATTGTAGCTCCAGTATACAGGAGGTTGAGAGTAGTGAGGTAATGAGTAAGGTTTCAAAGTTGCAGGAGTGTACCGGCAGGCAGGAAGGTGGTTTAAAGTGTGTCTTCTTCAATGCCAGGAGCATCCGGAATAAGGTGGGTGAACTTGCGGCATGGGTTGGTACCTGGGACTTCGATGTTGTGGTCATTTCGGAGGCATGGATAGAGCAGGGACAGGAATGGTTGTTACAGGTGCCGGGGTTTAGATATTTCAGTAAGCTCAGGGAAGGTGGTAAAAGAGGGGGTGGGGTGGCATTGTTAGTCAAGGAAAGTATTACAGTGGCAGAAAGGACGTTTGATGAGGAGTCGTCTACTGAGGTAGTATGGGCTGAGGTTAGAAACAGGAAAGGAGAGGTCACCCTGTTAGGGTTTTTTTATAGGCCTCCAAAAAGTTCCAGAGATGTAGAGGAAAAGATTGCAAAGATGATTCTGGATAGGAGCGAAAGCAACAGGGTAGTTGTTATGGGGGACTTTAACTTTCCAAATATTGACTGGAAATGCTATAGTTCGAGTACTTTAGATGGGCCCGTTTTTGTCCAATGTGTGCAGGAGGGTTTCCTGACACAGTATGTAGATAGACCAACGAGAGACGAGGCCGTATTGGATTTGGTACTGGGTAATGAACCAGGACAGGTGTTAGATTTGGAGGTAGGTGAGCACTTTGGTGATAGTGACCACAATTCAATTACGTTTACTTTAGTGATGGAAAGGGATAGGTATATACTGCAGGGCAAGAGTTATATCTGGGCGAAAGGCAATTATGATGCGATGAGGCAAGACTTAGGATGCATCAGATGGAGAGGAAAACTGCAGGGGATGGGCACAATGGAAATGTGGAGCTTGTTCAAGGAACAGCTACTGCGTGTCCTTGATAAGTATGTACCTGTCAGGCAGGGAGGAAGTGGTCGAGCAAGGGAACCGTGGTTTACTAAAGCAGTCGAAACACTTGTCAAGAGGAAGAAGGAGACTTATATAAAGTTGAGACATGAAGGTTCAGTTAGGGCGCTCGAGAGTTACAAGTTAGCTAGGAATGACCTAAAGAGAGAGCTAAGAAGAACCAGGAGGGGACATGAGACGTCTTTGGCAGGTAGGATCAAGGGTAACCCTAAAGCTTTCTATAGATATGTCAGGAATAAACGAACGACTAGGGTAAGATTAGGGCCAGTCAAGGACAGTAGTGGGAAGATGTGCTTGGAGTCCGAGGAGATAGGAGAGGTGCTAAATGAATATTTTTCGTCAGTATTCACACAGGAAAAAGACAATGTTGTCGAGGAGAATACTGAGATTAAGGTTACTAGACTAGAAGGGCTTGAGGTTCATAAGGAGGAGGTGTTAGCAATTCTGGAAAGTGTCAAAATAGATAATCCCCTGGGCCGGATGGGATTTATCCTAGGATTCTCTGGGAAGCTAGGGAGGAGATTGCTGAGCCTTTGGCTTTGATCTTTAAGTCATCTTTGTCTACAGGAATAGTGCCAGAAGACTGGAAGATAGCAAATGTTGTCCCCTTGTTCAAGAAGGGAGTAGAGACAACCCCGGTAACTATAGACCAGTGAGCCTTACTTCTGTTGTGGGCAAAATCTTGGAAAGGTTTATAAGAGACCGGATGTATAATCATCTGGAAAGGAATAATTTGATTAGAGATAGTCAACACGGTTTTGTGAATGGTAGGTCGTGCCTCACAAACCTTATTGAGTTCTTTGAGAAGGTGACCAAACAGGTGGATGAGGGTAAAGCAGTTGATGTGGTGTATATGGATTTCAGTAAAGCGTTTGATAAGGTTCCCCACGGTAGGCTACTGCAGAAAATACGGAAGCATGGGATTCAGGGTCATTTAGCAGGTTGGATCAGAAATTAGCTAGCTGGAAGAAGACAAAGGGTGGTGGTTGATGGGAAATGTTCAGACTGGAGTCCAGTTACTAGTGGTATACAACAAGGATCTGTTTTGGGGCCACTGCTGTTTGTCATTTTTATAAATGACCTGGAGGAGGGCGTAGAAGGATGGATGAGTAAATTTGCAGATGACACTAAAGTCGGTGGAGTTGTGGACAGTGCGGAAGGATGTTACAAGTTACAGAGGGACATAGATAAGCTGCAGCGCTGGGCTGAGAGGTGGCAAATGGAGTTTAATGCAGAAAATTGTGAGGTGATTCATTTTGGAAGGAATAACAGGAATACAGAGTACTGGGCTAATGGTAAGATTCTTGGTAGTGTGGATGAGCAGAGAGATCTCGGTGTCCATGTACATAGATCCCTGAAAGTTGCCACCCAGGTTGAGAGGGTTGTTAAGAAGGCGTACGGTGTGATAGCTTTTATTGGTAGAGGGATTGAGTTTCGGGGCCATGAGGTCATGTTGCAGCTGTACAAAACTCTGGTGTGGCCGCATTTGGAGTATTGCGTGCAATTCTGGTCACCGCATTATAGGAAGGATGTGGAAGCATTGGAAAGGGTGCAGAGGAGATTTACCAGAATGTTGCCTAGTATGGAGGGAAGATCTTATGAGGAAAGGCTGAGGTACTTGAGGCTGTTTTCATTCGAGAGAAGAAGGTTAAGAGGTGACTTAATTGAGGCATACAAGATGATCAGAGGATTGGATAGGGTGGACAGTGAGAGCCTTTTTCCTCAGGTGGTGATGTCTAGCACGAGGGGACATAGCTTTAAATTGAGGGGAGATAGATATAAGACAGATGTCAGAGGTAGGTTCTTTACTCAGAGAGTTGTAAGGGCGTGGAATGCCCTGCCTGCAACAGTAGTGGACTCGCCAACACTAAGGGCATTCAAATGGTCATTGGATAGACATATGGACGATAAGGGAATAGTGTAGATGGGCTTTAGAGTGGTTTCACAGGTCGGTGCAACATCGAGGGCCGAAGGGCCTGTACTGCGCTGTAACGTTCTATGTTCTATGTTCATCCACTTCTCACAGCTCAAGGACTGGTGGATTGGCCATATTAAATTGATCCTGAGTATCCAAAGGTTAGGTGGGATCAAAGTGTTACGAGGATGGGGTGTGGGCCTAGGTTGGGTGCTCTTTCTGAGGGTCAGTGCAGACTTGATGGACCAAATGGCCTTCTTCTGCACTATAGGGATTCTATGATTCTATGACATTTCCGTATAACTTTTTGTTTATATTTACTTACTATTGGATTCAATTCTTACTCTAATTCATATTGATGTAGATGTTTTGCCATTTCTCCTTCACCTTTTTAGCAGTTAATAAACTTACTGTATCTTAACTAAGAAAGCCTGGTTAAATTGGCTCCTTTAAAGGCGGCATGGTGGTGCAGTGATTAGCACTGTTGCCTTACAGCACGGAGGAGCCAGGTTTGATCCCAACCCTGGGTCACTGTCCGTGTTGAGTTTGCACATTCTCCCCGTGTCTGCGTGGGTCTCACCCCCACAACCCAAAGATGTGCAGGGTAGTTGGATTTCCCACGCTAAATTGCTCCTTAGCCAGGGAAAGGGTTGGCACACTGAAGGATAGGCAAGGGAATCTATGTGTGGAGCCAGAGGAAATGGGCGAGGTACTAAATGAATACTTTGCATCAGTATTCACCAAAGAGAAGAAATTGGTAGATGTTGAGTCTGGAGAAGGGTGTGTAGATAGCCTGGGTCACATTGAGATCCAAAAAGACGAGGTGTTGGGTGTCTTAAAAAATATTAAGGTAGATAAGTCCCCGGGGCCTGATGGGATCTACCCCAGAATACTGAAGGAGGCTGGAGAGGAAATTGCTGAGGCCTTGACAGAAATCTTTGGATCCTCGCTGTCTTCAGGGGATGTCCCGGAGGACTGGAGAATAGCCAATGTTGGTCCTCTGTTTAAGAAGGGTAGCAAGGATAATCCCGGGAACTACAGGCCGGTGAGCCTTACTTCAGTGGTAGGGAAACTACTGGAGAGAATTCTTCGAGACAGGATCTACTCCCATTTGGAAGCAAATGGACGTATTAGTGAGAGGCAGCACGGTTTTGTGAAGGGGAGGTCGTGTCTCACTAACTTGATAGAGTTTTTCGAGGAGGTCACTAAGATTATTGATGCAGGTAGGGCAGTGGATGTTGTCTATATGGACTTCAGTAAGGCCTTTGACAAGGTCCCTCATGGTAGACTAGTACAAAAGGTGAAGTCACACGGGATCAGGGGTGAGCTGGCAAGGTGGATACAGAACTGGCTAGGCCATTGAAGGCAGAGAGTAGCAATGGAAGGATGCTTTTCTCATTGGAGGGCTGTGACCAGTGGTGTTCCACAGGGATCAGTGCTGGGACCTTTGCTGTTTGTAGTATATATAAATGATTTGGAGGAAAATGTAACTGGTCTGATTAGTAAGTTTGCAGACGGCACAAAGGTTGGTGGAATTGCGGATAGCGATGAGGACTGTCGGAGGATACAGCAGGATTTAGATTGTTTGGAGACTTGGGCGGAGAGATGGCAGATGGAGTTTAATCCGGACAAATGTGAGGTAATGCATTTTGGAAGGTCTAATGCAGGTAGGGAATATACAGTGAATGGTAGAACCCTCAAGAGTATTGAAAGTCAAAGAGATCTAGGAGTACAGGTCCACAGGTCACTGAAAGGGGCAACACAGGTGGAGAAGGTAGTCAAGAAGGCATACGGCATGCTTGCCTTCATTGGCCGGGGCATTGAGTATAAGAATTGGCAAGTCATGTTGCAGCTGTATAGAACCTTAGTTAGGCCACACTTGGAGTATAGTGTTCAATTCTGGTCGCCACACTACCAGAAGGATGTGGAGGCTTTAGAGAGGGTGCAGAAGAGATTTACCAGAATGTTGCCTGGTATGGAGGGCATTAGCTATGAGGAGCGGTTGAATAAACTCGGTTTGTTCTCACTGGAACGAAGGAGGTTGAGGGGAGACCTGATAGAGGTATACAAAATTATGAGGGGCATAGACAGAGTGGATAGTCAGAGGCTTTTCTCCAGGGTAGAGGGGTCAATTACTAGGGGGCATAGGTTTAAGGTGAGAGGGGCAAGGTTTAGAGTAGATGTATGAGGCAAGTTTTTTACGCAGAGGGTAGTGGGTGCCTGGAACTCGCTACCGGAGGAGGTGCTGGAAGCAGGGACGATAGTGACATTGAAGGGGCATCTTGACAAATATATGAATAGGATGGGAATAGAGGGATACGGACCCAGGAAGTGTAGAAGATTGTAGTTTAGTCGGGCAGCATGGTCGGCACGGGCTTGGAGGGCCGAAGGGCCTGTTCCTGTGCTGTACATTTCTTTGTTCTTTGTTCTTTGTTAATTGGAATTTTAAAAAAAAAATTGGTGGCACGGTGGCACAGTGGATAGCACTGCTGCCTCACAGCCCCAGGGACCCACGTTCAATTCCGGCCTCGGGTGACTGTATGTGTGGAGTTTGCACTTTCTCCCCGTGTCTGCGTGGGTTTCCTCCGGGTGCTCCGCTTTCCCCGCCACCTGTCCAAAGATGTGCAGGTTAGGTGGATTGACCATGCTAAATTGCCCCTTAGTGTCCAAAAGGTTAGGTTGGGTGTCTGGGTTACGGGGATAGTGTGGAGTTGTGGGCTTAAGCAGGGTGCTCTTTCCAAGGGACGGTGCAGGCTTGATGGGCCGAATGGCCACCTTCTGCACTGTAGAGATTCTATGTTTTTTTTTGGAAACACAGCTATTTGGTCTGGAAAAGGAATCCAAGGGAATGGGAACCAGGCAGGTTTATCTATCCATTGGTGACCAGCTCTGCTTGGTTTGCTGCTGTATTAAACCTGTATTAAACCTTTGTTGCTACCAGCTGAGGGTGGATGGACTGAATAAAGACATGGAGCCAGTCATCCCTGCTCACCCGGATTTGTAACAATTTGGGGGTATCCCAACAAATCGATAATAACAAATAGTGACAAATCGATGGGTCTCGCCATCAAAGATCAAGAACGTTTAGAGAACCTCACCTGGAACTGCATAACTGCAGCAGCTAATTTGCACACAGTGAATTGCCACAAACAACAACGTATTAATAACCAAATAATCTTATTTTTGTTTTGTAATTGAGGTATAACTATTGGCCACGGGACAGGAGTTAACCCCCCCCCTGCTTTTATTTGAAATAGTGCCATGGGACCTTTTAGGTCCACATGACAAGGCAGACTCGGTCTTGGTATGATCGCTCATCTGTAAGATGGCACCTCTGACAGTGCAGCACCCCCAGAGTACTGCACTGGAGCGTCAGCCTTCACTTTTGCACTCAAGTCCTGTAGTGGGCCTTGAATCTTCTGACTAAGAGGCGGGAGTGCTACCAATTGAATCATAGCTGTCACAATATACGATTGTAGCACATAACATGGAGTGCACATAAACGTGTATCCATACGGTACACAGAAGCTAAAACATTGACATGCACCAAAAACCTGACCAATGAACGTCATTGAGTTTGAAACAAAATTTATAAAGCTGACTGCACTGACACTGAGTGGCAATACAAGGGAACTGCATGCATTTCAGTAGATTGAGATTGGAATGCGGAATATTCAGCTCTCCATTTTCCCATCCAATCACAGCCACTGAGGAATTTGGAAAGCCATTTTTTCTGGTTTTAAAAAATGCAAGAAAATGTACTATTTCTTTACCTGCGCATGCAAAAAGTGAATATTTACAATATAAGTCGAGATGCTAAGCATATCACAATAAATTAGTGACAAGCAAATGGAAAGGAAGATGCAGCATCGTGCACATTGCTGTGTATACACATGTGGATGAAAGGGGAAAGTAGCGATCAAAGATCAAAAACAGTAGCAGGGAAGAGGTGGCGCCTGCACAATTTTAACCTTCATGGATTTCGCATTAAGTCAGCAAAGCCTGATCCATATAGAACCCACCTGGTTTTCAATTCCACTGACGTTACTGGGAATAAGAATCAGGCAGGTTTATCTATCCATTGGTGACCAGCTCTGCTTGGTTTGCTGCTCCAGCTGTGATGGTGAAGATTATCCCCAAGGTTCATTCTGGGACTTCGGAATTCAGACGTATTCAGTGATTAATTGAATGGAGACTGATGAACATCTTGGACCACATGACAGGGTAATAATAAAAGCAAATTACTGCGGATGCTGGAATCTGAAACAATATTGTCACAGAATAATAAGCTAGTTGAAATATTTGGGAAACATCATAAAATTGAAAATTGAACAATTTCTTTGATTTGAAAATTGAATTTACTCTGAGGTAAATTCAGAAGATTATCATAGATTATCATAGAATTTACAGTGCAGAAGGAAGCCATTCGGCCCATCGAGTCTGCACCAGCTCTTGGAAAGAGCACCCGACCCAAGGTCAACACCTCCACCCTATCCCCATAACCCAGTAACCCCACCCAACACTAAGGGCAATTTTGGACACTAAGGGCAATTTATCATGGCCAATCCACCTAACCTGCACATCTTTGCACTGTGGAAGGAAACCGGAGCACCCGGAGGAAACCCACGCACACACGGGGAGGATGTGCAGACTCTGCACAGACAGTGACCCAAGCCAGAATCGAACCTGGAACCCTGGAGCTGTGAAGCAATTGTGCTATCCACAATGCTACCTTGCTGTGATTTCTACTACACGTTTGTAAAACCATTTGTATTATTAAAAATGGTTGTGATGGCAGATACTGACAACCTGCCTGTTGTTATGTTTCCTCTAGTTAAAATTTATGTGGCGTTGTCTTGTCTTGGGGTAGCATCCTTACCCCTGATCCAAAAGTTCCAGGTTTGAGACCCACTCCAGGACATGATAGCCACAGAAGGTGCTTTCATAATGTGGCCAAACAGGTTGATTATCAATCTACAAATCCTTCCAATACGCCAATGGCAGGAAGTAAGAGTGTAAGAATCTCCTGGTCAATCAGAACCTACAGATGGCAACAGCCAACCTCTGCCATACCTTGCCAAGCATAGCCATGAACCAACACATGGACATCCTGTTGCTCTTTTTAGCCTTAGTTTATTACCTCTGATTATGTCACCTTTGCTCACGAGTCGCCAGGTATCGTTCTGATACCGCCACGTGGTTCAAGCTCGAGTTATGATTAATAAGTCATCACACCGCTTAGTAAGATTGAAATCAACGGTCATTTATTATATACAGCAATTGATACTTATACAATAATTCTACTTCTAGACTAATACCTATAACTAACAGGCCAATACTTAACTTTAGGAAGGGCCCACCAGGTCAGGGAAACGAATGGCTTATCCAATCGGATCTGGCCCGCGGGATTCAAAAGGCTGATACGGGTGGATGGCTAGGAGTCTTAATCGGGTAGCGATCGCTGGAGTCAAACTTACAGTTTCTGGTCGATGTTCTTGCAAAGGTCGCGAGCAGGAGAAGAAGGGAGAGAGAGAGAGATCTGAACTTGGCCCCTCACTTTATAGGGCCCAGGGGCTTCCCGCCTCTCGGGGCGGCCCTTGACCCTGAGTCCCAAGTGATTGGACTTGTTCCCAATCACTGGGTTCGATATGCTCCAATAATGGGGCGATTCCTCGATCGGGGGGGTGGTCGTTCACCTGTCTTTGTTTCGGCCACTGCAGGCGCTGACAGGTCTGGCCCGGCATTCAATTGCTAATATGTTGCAATTGTTCCCGGGGATAGCCGATTAAACTGTAGATGTCTGTGTTGATGTGCTGCTAATAGTCTTGAGTATCGATCTGGGCCGACTTCCCCAGAGCCGAATACGCTATTCTGTCTGCAGCTGTCCGTTTGTGTCCTGTTGGCTGCTTTTCCCATCAGCCTTTTCGGTTAGCCATTTTAAATCGGGTTTTGGCCAAATTAATAGGGAATCAGCCATTTTAGGTGGCTACAGATCTTCCTTGTGATCCTAACGCGAAGCGTGAACGATCACACAAATGTTGTCCTTTCCATTCCCTGACCGGGGGGGACACCTCCTACATGGCCACTATTCTGACCCTAGTTATGCGCAAAAATTTACCTAAACAATTCTTGAGGGCGCTATGTCAGGCAGGGGCATGTATCTAAAAAAATTAAAACTTGGAACCTCTAATTTTACCTAAATACACTCATCAAGCATTGCATCATCCTATCTCTCTAAAACATACAACAATCATAACGTTCCATATATTCTTTCCTGGCTTGGCAGTCAAGCTCAGGATCATACATTTTTTTTTCTTGTTACAGGTAGTTTTGTACATCTTTTATTTACAGGAAAACGCAAGTGCTTGTTCTTTATTTCTGTATTATAGGTTGCGGGGGTCTGGGGTCTGGTCATACCCGAACATAGGGGATTGGATCCGATATACCGGGGTTCGAGCGCGGTACGCTCTCCTTCTCCACTTGCGGATGCGCATAGTCTGCACTGCACAGCAGAGTATTGCCAACGCTAATAGTGCTTCGATAACGTACGACAGGGAGTACCAAGTTATGAACTTGGCACACCAGGATAATGCAGCGTGGCTGGTGACTGGGCCCTCGGTACTGTGGGGCAGTGAAACATTAACGGCAGGGGGGTTTGGAGTAATGGGGTCCGCGTTCCCGCGCAACCAAATGTCCAAATAAAATATGTTGAGCACGATGAAAGGAGTCCTCATGGCTGTCCTCCTTTTTCTTTCTTTGTGTTCTCTGTTTTCTCCAGTCCTGGAGCTTCTGGAGTTCTGTAAAACAAGCATAGTATCTGTAACTACTTTGGTATAATATCCGGTATGTTAGTGTGTCTGTCCTTCGGGGCCAATTATTCCCTTATAATTGGTCACTCTATGTGACTCCCTCATTTTTTTTTTCAAAACAAATGTTAGGACACGGCACACTTCCCAATGGTGGACCAGTGCTGATTTATCATCCAAATGTTCTCGGATGTAAATAGCATTTGGCAGCAACCCAAAGGTTGCCTAAATAAGTAAAACTGTTTTTGAAAGGAAAAGGTCGAATGAGGTGCGTATGGGCCGCGACGGGTAAGATTTGGATGGAGTCCCCGGGTTGGATGGCTACCAATACCGTATCTCCCCTACCCGAGAGTTTTTGACCAACGGGGGGGCCCCCAGACAGGGCGGATCTCACGCCGTTCCTCCACTGCCTGAGCAACCGACAAGAACGGGCAAAAATGTAGTCATCATGGTGGGGTTGCTGCTGTGATTCTCCCGTCAAATCAGATCGGGCATCTGGCACTTGAACCAGTACCAGCCGAAAAGCTTGTTCCTCTGAACGAGCGTGTGGTCTTCTGACCAGGTATCTGTGGACAAGTTGGTACCATTGAACAAGTGTCTGGCCGCGGTGGGGGTTTTGGAAAGAGCTAAATGTTTCAGGTGAATGGGTGTGTGGGGGTGAGAAAATTCTCCTGTCAGACAAACAACATTTAAACAAACATACAAACAAAGCAAAACATCCTGCAGGTTCCATCAGGAAGGACAGCTCTTTTCACCAAGTGTCTCCTTTAAATCGTCATGTGGACACCTCAGTTCTCTGTTGCGAACAGGGTTGCAAAGGGGTTGGCTGATTGGGGGTCTGACTCGGGGTCGTCCCCTTCTCCCGGGTGCCAAATTCTGGAGTGAATTAATGTTGAAAGGGCTGCGTGGTATGAGTTAGGGTTGCTCTCGTCGTTGCGGACGAGTCTGTAGGAGTTGTCGCGGTGCCAATGGCGTTCGTCAAGTTGTGTGGGGATAAAGTCGGGGTCGTCTGTGTGGTTCGGTGGTTGGTGGTGTGGTTTGTTTAAGAAAGTGATGAGGAAGGGATCACTGGAGTCGAAGTCGGAGTTGCTGGGTGTGGGACCAGGATAGTAGGGAGGCGTGCTGTGGCTGTCGTCAGTCACAGTCGCTGTCTCTGCTGCTGCAGTCTGTGGGTGTTCCGGGGCGGAGTGTAAATTTTGTGGGTGGAGTCGGGGGCGAGTCCGTGTCTGGGCTGGACGTGGAGGGGGTTGGTGTGGTCACGTTGGCTGTGGGCGGGGTTTGGTCTGCTGCGTCAAGCATGACGTGGTGGGCGTGGTTTGACTGTGCTCCATAAGCCTTTAGCTGGTTTATGTGAAACCACGCAGTCTTACCATTTTGGTATTTGATTTTGTATACCGATGGGCTTACTTTATCCGTAATGGAGTACGGACCCGAGTGTTTCGGAGACAGAAATGTGCTGGGGTTATACACAGCCACCATCGCTTGTTGTCCTATATTATACTCCGTTGCATGTACTGCCTTATCAAAACAGGCCTTGCTCTGTTTTCTTTTAGTACCCAGTTTAACAGTGGCTGCTAACTGAGCCGTTTTTACATTTGCAAGTAATTGTTCAACGGCTTTCTCATGGGTGAGGGCCGTAACCTAAGGGCTGGTCAGGTCTAAACCCAACAAGTACTCTGTCCCTTTCATGGGGCGTCCAGTCATGAGGGTGTGTGGGGTGAAACCTGTGGAGGTGGAAACAGTGTTGCGCAAAAACATCAGCGCAAAGGGGAGGACAGAATCCCAAGTGGTGTTGTTCTGCTGGACCATTTTTCTAAGGGTGGTTTTTAGGGTCCGATTCATGCGCTCCACTATACCACTCGACTGTGGGTGGTACGCAATGTGAAATTTTTGGGTTATGCCAAATATCGTGAGGACGTTCTGCATGACCCGTCCCGTAAAGTGAGAACCTTGGTCCGATTCAATACTGCGGGGGAGTCCCCATCTTGTGAAGATGTGGTGGGTTAGGATTTTGGCGGTGGTTTTCGCGGTGTTGGTGCGGGCTGGAAATGCTTCCACCCACTTTGTAAAAGTGTCTATGCCCACCAGAACATATTTATAGCCATTCCTGCAAGGGGGCAATGGACCTATAAAATCGATCTGGAGGTTAGTCCAGGGGCCGTTAACGGGTCGGGTGTGGCTGAGATGTGCCTGTTTGGCATATCTATCTGGGTTGTTCTGAGCGCAGATGAGGCAATTCTCAATGTAATGGGGTACATCCTCTTTGAGATTTGGCCACCAACAAAGCTGTTTGAGGTGGGCTGCGGTGGGTTCGATTCCCTGGTGTCCATGGCCATCATGGAATGAACAGATTATTTGGTTCCTATCCTGCTCAGGAACTACATAAAGGGTGTCCTTTAGCACCACACCGTCATGTGTGGTTATTGTATTTCTGTACCTCTCGTATGAGGCTGGAAACTTCCCTTTCACGATTTCAGTGAGAGCGCTATCCTGCTTCTGGGCCTCTACTAGATCTTCGATCCTAGTCTGCGCGACCTGAACTGCACTCACTGGCGCACTCACTGGGGCGCTCTCGGGGGGCTTCCAAAAGTACCCATGCCTGGATCCTGCCTTAGCCAGTGCGTCGGCTTTTACATTTCCAGGGGGGGAGGAACGATGGTGGCTGCGGACTTTTATAATGCCAAAGGTCCGGTTCTTGGCTTTTTTCAAAATATGGCGGAGTAATGGGGCTGAGGGGAGGGGTTTCCCATCCACGGAAACAAATCCTCTTGTTTCCCAGAGGGGCAGAAATTCAGTGAGGCTGTTGCACACGTATAGGCTGTCTGAATATATGTCTGCTGGGCTGGGGAAGGAATCTGGGTGCTCTACGATGTAAGCGATGACCGCAAGCTCTGCTGCCTGCGCGCCTAAGTGTCCGGGTAATTTTAATGCGGTTTCCTCGAGGGCGCGTCCCCCCCATAAATCCCACAACCTGTTATGCGTTGCCCATCAGGACTGTGGAAGATCCATCCACATAGATCCTAATGGGATCACATGTGTCCGGGTGAGGGGGGTTCTGAGATGGAGTGGCTAGTTTTCTGGGGGGTGTTTTAGCTATAAAGGGGCCTGTATTATGGTGGGGCGAGATGATTTCACACTCATGGGGGGTTCCGGGGTACTGTAGATTGTCCGCTAAGTATGTGTGTGTTTTGGTCCGTTTGACTGTGATGTCCCGTCCTTGTAAGAGAAGGGTCCACCTAGCAGCGCGGATTTGGCTGACGGTACCATCTTTAAGTCGTCCGTCTAGTAAAATTTGGGTGGGGGGGTGCTCGGTCAAAATGGTGATGGGGTTCAGTCCGGTAATGTATGAAAAGTACTGGACTGCCCAGAAAACTGCGAGCAGGTGTGTCTCACAGGCTGAGAATCCCTGCTCCACAGCATCTAAAATTTGCAATTGTTCCCGGGGATAGCCGATTAAACTGCAGATGTCTGGGTTGATGTGCTGCTAATAGTCTTGAGTATCGATCTGGGCCGACTTCCCCAGAGCCGAATACGCTATTCTGTCTGCAGTTGTCCGTTTGTGTCCTGTTGGCTGCTTTTCCCATCAGCCTTTTCGGTTAGCCATTTTAAATCGGGTTTTGGCCAAATTAATAGGGAATCAGCCATTTTAGGTGGCTACAATCCATGGCGGCCAACATCCTCTTAACAGTATAGTACCTGAAGAGAGAGAGAAAGAGAGTTTACAAAGACAATGGAAAGTTTGATGATAGTAGCAAAATCATTGCAATTATATATGGAGCAATTTAGTGAAATAACACTATTGGTATGCATTTTGATAATCTATTAAATCATTCACTTTTTAAATGTAATTGTATTGTAATTTCTCTTTTGCTGCTGAATCATCCCTTATTCTGCAATATTGACAATAAACAATTTGTCTGGTTTTAAACAGGAAAACAAAAGAGAAAAATCAATCTGATGTTCATTTGTTTTCCATCACAGATACCCTTTACAGCATTGAAGAGTGTAGTCCTGTCCCTAAGCCTACTGGGAAATATGGCCAAGTTAAAAGAGACACTATAGCCTGAGTGGTCTTAATAAAGGCACCAGCAATATAATAATAATCTTTATTGTCACAAGTAGGCTTACAGCAACACTGCTCTGAGGTTACTGAAGCCCCTAATCGCCACATTCCGGCGCCTGTTCGGGTACACAGAGGGAGAATTTAGAATGTCCAAATTACCTAACAGCACGTCTTTCAGGACTTGTGGGAGGAAACCGGAGCACCCGGAGGAAACCCACGCAGACACGGAGAGAACGTGCAGAATCCACATAGACAGTGAACAAAGCAGAACCGAAAAGGTAATAGTGACCATGTGCTCATTTGATATGGCTGGTATATTCCTTAATGTTCCACTTAAGGAAGCACAGTAAATAAGTCTTACCTTCACCTGAGGAAGGAGCAGTGCTCCAAAAGCTAGTGATTCAAAACAAACCTGTTGGACTTTAAGCTGGTGTTGTAAGACGTCTTACTGTGCCTACCCCAGTCCAACTCCGGCATCTCCACATCATGGCCACTTAAGGAAGCTAGAGATATTCGCAATGCAGCACTATATCATGGCAATCTAGACCGGCCACCATTGCTTGAATCGATAGTTATTGATCTTATGAACTTGACATCTAGCACAGTTCAATTCAGCTTTAATGACACTATGAATGCCCAAATAGATTCTGTTGCCATGGGATCCCATCCGGTCTAGCTCTGGCAAACATCTTTGTTGGATTCCATGATAGACATATCTTCAATGGAATGGCACTTAAGCTCTCATTCCTTGCATACTTCCAATATGTGGATGCTATGTTTACTATATTTAAATCAATTGAAGCAAGTTGTAACTTCTTTGCAGGTCTGAAGGGGCTCCATCCTGTGTTCAAATTCACCTCTGAAATGGAGAAATCAAATGAACTCCTGTTCCTTGATGCACTTGTTGAGAAATCTGCCAGTGTATTCTCCACCACACTCACTTTCACTGGTCAATACAAGCTTTGTGATTTTTTTACAGCTTCACACACTGTAAAATTAGCCTTATCGGTAACCTTGGAAATAGGGCCCAGGTCATTTGCTTAACATAAGTCTGCACGTTCTCCCCGTGTGTTCGTAGGTTTCCTCCGGGTGCTCCGGTTTCCTCCCATAGTCCAAAGACATGCAAGTTAGGTGGATTGGCCATGCTAAATTTCCCTTAGTGTCCAAAAGGTTTTTGGAGGGGGGCTTGTTGGGTTGCGGGGGTGGAGTGGAGGTGAGGGCTTAGGTGGGTCGGTGCGACTCGATGGGCCGAATAGCCTCCTTCTGCACTGTATGTCCTATGTTCTAATCAGATCATTCACGCTGTACAAGACCATAAGATATAGGAGCAGAATTTGGCCATTTGGCCGATCGAGTCTGCTCTGACATTCGATCATGGCTGATATGTTTCTCATTCCCTTTCCGCTGCCTTCTCCCTGTAACCCCCAATCCCCTTATTAATAAAGAACCTACCTATCTCTGTCTTAAAGACTTAGCCTCCACAAACTTCTGTGGCAATGATTTGCACAGATTCACCACCCTCTGGCCTTAGAAATTCATCTCATCTCAGTTTTAAAGCATCATCCCTTCAGTGTGAGGCCGAGCCCTCGGGTCTAGTCTCTCCTACTGGTGGAGACATCTTCTCCATGTCCACTCTATCTAGGCCTCTCAGTATTCTGTAAGTTTCAATGAGATCCCCCATCATCCTTCTAAAGTCCATTGAGTACAGACCCAGAGTCCTCAACCGCTCTTCATACGACAAGTTCTTCATTCCAGGGATCATTCTTATGATCCTCCTCTGGAACCCCTCCAAGGTTAGCATATCCTTCCTTAGATACGGGGCTCAAAACTGTTCACAATACTCCAAATGGGGTCTGGCCAGAGCCATATACAGCCTCAGCAGTGCATCCCTGCTCTTGCATTCTAGTCCTCTTGAAATGAATGCTAACATTGAATTTGCCTTCCTAACTTCCAACTGAACCTGCATGTTAACCTTAACGGAATCCTGAACTAGGACTTCTAAGCCCCTTTATGCTTCAGATTTCCAATGCCTTTCTCCATTTAGAAAATAGTCCATGCCTCTATTCTTCCTACCAAAGTGCATAACCTCACATTTTTCCATGTTGTATTCCATCTGCCACTTCTTTGCCCATTCTCCTAGCCTGGTCCAGGTCCTTCTGCAGCCTCAATGCTTCCTCAATTCTACCTGTCGGTCTACATATCAATGTATCATCTGCAAACTTAGCAACAATGCCCTCAGTTCCTTCTTACAAATCATTCATGTATATCCGAATCCCGACAGTGCAGAAGGAGGCCATTTGGCCCACCGAGTCTGTACCAACCCTCTGAAAGAGCACCTCCCTAGGCCCACTCCATCGCAAACTTGTAATCCCACCTAATCTTTGAACACTAAAGGACAATTTAGCATCGCCAATCCACCTAACCTGCAGCTCTTTGTGCTGTGGGAGGAAAAATTGAGCACAATCCACGCAGACATGGGGAGAACGTGCAAACTCCACACAGACAGTTGCCAAAGGCCAGAATTGAACCCAGGTCCCTGGTGCTGTGAGGCAGCAGTGCTAACCATTGTGCCACCGTGCCGCCCCGTAAATATATTGTGAATAGTTGTGGTCCCAACACTGACCCCTGCGGAATGCCATTAGTCGCTGGCTGCCATCCTGAAAAAGACCCCTTTATCCCCATTCTCTGCCTTCTGCCAGTCAGTCAATCCTCTATCCATGTCAGTACCTTGCCCCTAACACCCTGGGCTCTTATCTAATTTAGCAGCCTCCTATATAGCGCCTTGTCAAAGGCTTTCTGGAAATCTAAATAGATCACGTCCACTGGCTCCCCTCTGTCTAACTTCCTCATTACCGCCTCAAAGATTTGTCAGCCATGACCTTCCCTGGACGAAGTCGTGCTGACTCAGTCCTATTTTACCATGCACTTCCAAGTACTTCGCAATCGCACCCTTAATAATGAACTCCAAAATCTTACCAATGACCGGAGACAGGCTAACCAGCGTATAATCTCCCATCT
The DNA here is from genome assembly GCF_047496885.1 of Scyliorhinus torazame. Classification (NCBI taxonomy): domain Eukaryota; kingdom Metazoa; phylum Chordata; class Chondrichthyes; order Carcharhiniformes; family Scyliorhinidae; genus Scyliorhinus; species Scyliorhinus torazame. Next base: position 139,964,239 of record NC_092724.1, on the reverse strand, counting down.
TCTGCCTCCCTTCCTTCTGAAACAGGACTGTTACATTAGCCATTTTCCAGACCTCTGGGACCCTCCCTGACTCCAGTGATTCCTGAAAGATCACCACCAATGCCTGCACAATCTCCTTAGCTATCTCCTTCAGAACCCTGGGTGCAGTCCATCTGGTCCGAGTGACTTATCCACCTTCAGACCTTTTAGCTTCCCCGGACCCTTCTCCTTAGCAAGGACCACTACACTCACCTCTGCCCCTTGACTCTCTTGAAGTTCTGGTATGTCACTGGTGTCTTCCACTGTGAAGACTGATGCAAAGTACCTATTCAATTCCAATTGTAAGTTGGGCTCATGGTGCGGTGAATGTGCGTTTATTGGAAGCTACATTTATTAATACACAGGGCCCTATTGTTTGGAGACAGAAAGCACATGTACACAGCAAAACAAAATAAGTTATAGTCATTCGCTGGTTCATTCCTCAGGGTTCAATGTCCAGTCCGATTAAAGCTGCCTAGTTTAAATTTTCAAACAATGCTTAGCAATTAATTGTCAGTCACCATTAACTGGTGCATTCTCCATGGCAATGCCTCTATCAATCCGAGTCCACTTGCAGCACTTTCTTCTCATCCAGTACAAAGTTGCTGTCCCCCCTGTTGAGTGTAAGATGTTAAACTTTGACAAAGTGATTTTTTTGAGCGCTACTCAAGTCCTGTATTACCAAACAGTTTGTAATTCTTTTTGTCTTACTTGGGTTCTGACACTTGCACAAACCGTTGGCACCAAAACCTTCAATAAAGACCATTAATGCACATTGTGAAGATTAACAGTCACAACACCAATCTCTGCATGATTAGTAACTGTCTTCACTACAATACATAACATATTTTTGCTTCTAATCAATTTCAATTTTCTTTCCAACCCATCACAAATTCTACATGATTCTGTTTTTCATTATAATTGATTGTGTGTTACGTTTTCAGAACCTTTAAAAACAAATCCACATATGCAATGTTTATAGGACTACCTTCATCCATCAGCCTAGCAACCTAATTGAAAAATTCAGCCAGGTTGTAGAGTTGTAAGCTTCTTTTCTGGGCAACATATTCTGAGTCTCTAATAGCCCATTCCATTAAGGCATCTCTAATGGTCTCTTTGAGTAACTTTCCCCTAACTAATGTCAAGCTCATGACCTGTTTCTGACATATTTATCTTTCCTAATATTGGTACAGAATTAGCCTCCATCCAGTCCATGGGAACAATCCCAGGTGTTAAAGAACTATGAAATAGATAAGCGAGGGATCATTTAGCAGTTTCTTTGAGAATCCTCAGGAGAAAGCTGTTTTGAGAAGTCAGTTTAATCTGATCTGGGGCAAACTATATATTACCAATCATAAATATGATATATTGATGGAAACTGTCCAACCTGCGTAGCTGTAAAACAGATCAAAAATAATTTATAGCCATTTTAAACTTATATTGCAGTTATATTATCTTTTCATTCTGATACTGAAACTTTCAGAGTTTGGTTCATTTCTGGCAACACCTGAGTTATGCTGCAAGCTTTTTGCATTCGACATCTCAGAAGAGAGCTTCTATATGGTGAATTTTAAATGTACAGACAGTAATTGTTTGAGATTCCTGGAAATGTTTATAAATGTTTATTATTTAAGGCTACAAAGAGCCCAGGAGGTCTGAGAGCATTTTTATATCAGGCCTGGCTACACAATAAGATACGGCAAATAATATCAAACTCAACTGGTATACAGCTTTTGAGAGGTTGAACAGATTACTGCATTCCTGACTCAACACAGGGCCTTACTCTTATCTTCTACTGTCATTTTTTTGCAGCAAATCACAAAGGATTATGATTCTAGAATTGTATTAAAAAATAGGTTTATTTTCCGGTCCCAGTACTTGTATCTTTTACATCTTACTTTGGATTTTAAGTCAGAAGATAAGAGCCTGTCCACATTTAATAAAAAGTGTGATTAGTACAGTAAATACTACTCAATTGGCAGAAGGTGGTAAGTGTTCCACAGGAATAGGTGCTGAGGCAACTATTGTGCACTATTTACATAATTGATTTTGACTCAGTATCAAATTGCAGGGTATAATTAATACTGAGGAAGACTGCAGTAATATACAAGAAGGTGCTAACAAACTGTCAGGTAATTGATAAGTTGATTTTCGATATAATATGGTTTGAGGTGGTAGATTTTACTAGGACAAATATGGAGACAACCTGCTGCTTCTAGCAAGAGCCACTAAAGAGGCACAAAGAGATCTGGGCATACATTCACAAATCATTCAAAGTCGCAATGTGTTAATCAAGGTCACAAAATACAAAGTTACTTTCAAGAGGAACAGAATTCAAAAGCAGCGGTTTTTAAAATCAGGAAAAGGGGTCAATCACTGCGAGGGCCATGACAAGGTAGGCAATCGCAAATCAAATGTGGAATTCAGCAGAAATGTATTTATCCAAAAAGCGGTGAGAACATGGAACTCGCTGGCAGATGGAGTGGTTGGAGGTGAATAGCATATGTGTTTGCAGGGAAGAGAGATAAATGTCTAAGAGAGAAGGTTGTTATGCTGATAGAATGAAATGAAGTCAGGTGATAGGAAGACTTGTATGGGGTATAAACACCAGAACAGATCTGTTGGGCTGATCGACCTGTTTCTATGCAGTAAATTCTATAAATCACACATTGATGGAAATACATAATCGCTATTAAAAATGTTGCAACAATGTGGGGTATTTATCTTGATTTTCAGTTTCAGTCCCATATCGTCCTTTAATGATAATAATAATAATCTTTATTAGTGTCACGAGTAGGGTTACATTAACACTGCAATGAAGTCACTGCGAAAATCCTCGAGTCGCCACACTCTGGCACCTGTTTGGGTACACAGAGGGAGAATTCAGAATGTCCAATTCACTTAACAGGCACGTCTTTTGGGACTTGTGGGAGGAAACCGGAGCACCCAGAGGAAACCTATGCAGACACGGGGAGAACGTACAGACTCTGCACAGTGACCCAAGCAGGGAATCGAACCCAGGTCCCTGGCGCTGTGAAGCAACAGTGCTAACCACTGTGCTGCCCAGATAGGCACAACTTCTTAACCATACCACATTCCATCCACCAAACGCACAGGACGTTATCCCATTGGTGGGATGTCCCCATCCTTTTTACTTAATGTAGCATATGCCCATTTCATTAAGGGGGGAGGAGGGTGGTGTTAAAGATCTGTGGTTACATATACTGTTTTATAGAATATTTATGGATAGATTGGGCAAATGTAATTAATTTAGGTGCACATGCAGCGTGTGATATCTGGAAGTCAGAGGCTGTGTTTTTTTTTGCAATGACTGTGCAGTGTCAGGGCTGGGGGGAGGGGAGACAGTTTGTGCGGCGGATCTGTTTACTCGGCTCTGGCGCGCAGCGTCGGACAGGTTTGCTGGTGACACGCGGAGGAATTGGAAGGGGTGCTTTTGGTAAAAAGGCGGAGGTGCCGCTCGCGAGGAGGAGGAGGGGGGCTGGGAAAGGGTCGACATGGCGGAGAACATCGTGAGTAACCGCTTCGGCTCAGCTTCTCACCCCTGTCCCTGCCCCCCACTCCTCTCCCCCGGACAGGGCGCCGCTGTCGGGCCGAGTGGGGGTTCACTCAGTCCCCGGTGAGAGCCGGGACAGGCCCGGCAACGGGCCAACAGCGGGCAGGATGACGCCGCTTCACCCGCGTCCCCGACTGTTACCGCGTTCAGAGCAATGAGGCAGCAAAGATCCCCCCCCCCCCCCCCCCAAAAAAAAAAAACAGGCCTCGACCAGGGATCTATAAGGGGCTGGGTGGGGAAAGGTGTGGGGTTCCTTCTGCTGCTTTTAAATATATAGAATCGCGACAGAACCGTCAACATGGTTTGCAGTAACGTTGGAACAGCTCATGAATGCGTGGAGAGCACATTTTGCCTTTCTGTCCAGCTTGAAGCGATCACTCTGGGGGGGGGGGGGGGGGGGTTGGTTAAAGTCAGGCTCTCCATGAATTGTTACTGCCCCATTATGTTGACCACCTCTGAACCTCCCCCCCCCCCTTGTCGTTGCCCAGCTAATCCTTTTTCATTTCAATACTGTCAGCAGTTGTTTGTATGAATGAGGCACCAGGTTCTACGTGGACAAACCTGTATTTTCGGCCTCTGGGGAAAATGCAACTTAAGATACTGCTGTAAAGTCAAATTTTGAGCAATAATGACATTTAACTGCAGGGTTATAGGTCTTAAAGGTTTTTTTTGAATGCCAGTTTTCACAATTGCTCCTCTAGCCCATTAGATTTTTATAACCAGTTTAATTTATCTTTCAGTAGGATTGAAATTAGAAGCCTCGTCTCATTGCCCGGTGACTACTTGTACTGAGTCATGTTGGCCAGGATCCCTGGTCTGTGCTAAGTTAGCCGATCTCGGCCTTCTTGGGAATGAACGTGAAGATTGGCTTGAATAAAGGTGCTGGAGTGCTGCTGCTCTCTGTGGATTCATACCCCAGCATGAGTTAGCAATTTTGGGTGGGGAGGGAGTTTAATGTACCTGCACGATTTGAGGAAGTAAGCCAGAGGATGAAGAATGCATTGATTATATTAGAACAACCTGCTTTTATTTAAAACTAAGCTTGTAGCACCCTGTGCATTTGGAAAGAGGTTGCAGATTGAAGACAATCTAAAGGTTGTGGAGAAATTACTTTCAATCTGAAGTGCTATGTGCATTGGCATACGTAAACACAACAGTTCAGTAAATCCGTTCACCGTATCCGGGATGAGCATAAAGGCAATTATCTAGAGTTTATATAATGAATTATCTGCACTGCTCCTATTCTAGCCTCTTGAGGTTAGAACACCCATCTGGTGATGATAGCTCTGACGCTGGTAGTCATGCATTCAATGCCCCAAGCTCTAGACTGCCTTCTTTGAACCTCCATGCCTCTTTTTCCTCTTTACAACGCTCCTGCCTCTTTGACAAAGTGCTTTGTCATCCATCCTTGTATCTCTTAATCAGGGGCAGCTAGGTAGCAGAGTGTTTAGCACAAGTTGCTTCACAGCTCCAGTGTCCCTGGTTCGATTCCTGGTTTGGGTCACTGTCTGCACGTTCTCCCTGTATTTACGTGGGTTTCCTCCGGATGCTCCGGTTTCCTCCCACAGTCCAAAGATGTGCAGGTTAGGGTGATTGGCTATGCTAAATTGCCCTTAGTGTCCAAAAAAAGGTTAGGTGGGGTTACGGGGATAGGGTGGAGGTACGGGCTTAAGTAGGGTGCTCTTCCTGAGGTCTGTGTCGACTCGATGGGCTGAATGGCCTCCTTCTGCACTGTAAATTCTATTAATGTAGCTCAGTATACAGTTTTTCTTTATAATGTATTTTAGGGTCAATCAAGATTTTCTTTGGGGGCATTTAATTTAAACGTAGTAGATTAATATACGTTGTCATTTTTGGATTTAGTTGCCAGTTCATTGCAGTTTTCAGGATGGGAATGGTAAATATCAAATAAATGAGTTAGCTGAGAGATTGGGAACAAGGCAGTTTATTTCTTTTGAATTATCATTAGACTGCACAGTACAAATGGCTCAGTGCAACCTGTTTCTCCAGCTGATAGACTAGTGTGTGTTGTCAGTGTGGCTTAGAAGCAGGAGGGGCAATTTAATTTTAAAATGTTTGAGTTAAAGGAAATTAAAAGCATAACTAGAGATGCTGCAGCTTTGCACTCATGATGTCAAGATCAAGAGTAGTTGTCAGTGGAAGTTGGGGAAATGTCCCAAAGCGCCCAAATGGAATCCAGGAGCAGAAAATATGAACGTACTGGAAACACTCGGAGCATCCATGGACAGAATAAACAAGTTAAGTTTTAGCTGGCGAGTCTTCAACACAGTGCAGACCAGATGGTGTTTTAGGAGTCATGCTTTCAGTTTCGCATAATACCCTAATTTTATATTTATGGTTTAAAAAGTCAAAACACTGCAACCTGGGCAGCAGAAAATGGAGTTGCAGTGTCTCTGCAATAAAAGTTAAGAAGCTGGAAGATGTGGAACACAGGCACTCTAGCACTGCCAGTGTAATTATGTATGTAGCCAGTTCCTGTTATCAAAGTGGGCATAAAATTAATAATGAAATAGTATTAGAAAAATGTGACAAAAACATGACTATAGGAAGTACGATTTTGCAGCTGAGCATTACATGCAAGCACAAGATTTTGAATTCCTGCTGTGGCTCAGTTGGGAGCACTCAAATTTGCCATTGCAGTGCAGTCACATTCAGTCTTAAACTCCTCACAGAAGATGTTGTTCCATTCAATGTTTCCCAAAAGGTCATATCAAGGAAGTCAATAATAAAGATCAGATGATTAGTGCATAATTAAATTAATTTAAAGAACCACTAGTTAAGTGAATCATCCTGTTGATTGCAAAATCCAGTCCATTCTAACACACTGCTATTTTGTTTTGGGGAATTGGTCAAATTAAAATATAAGCTATCAGCACAAACTCTTTGTTTCTCTAGTTTGGTTAGATGTAATGTACTGAATTTTAGCTGAGGGATATATGTATGTAACAGACCTTTAAACTGATCTACCTTTACAAAATGGGTGTGTAAAGTAAATATTTCTTGCAACAAAAATCCAGGAAAGGTATGGCACAACATTTTTCACAAATGTAGAATATCGTAGAGGGGGGGGGGGGGGTGGCACAGTGGTTAGCACTGCTGCATCACCGCACCAGGGACCGCTTCTGACCTCGGGTGACTGTGCAGAGTTTGCACATTTTCCCTGGTCTTGCGTGGGTTTCCTCCCACAGTCAAAAGATGTGCAGGTTAGGTGGATTGGCCATGCTAAATTGCCCCTCCGGGTGGGGTTACTGGAAAAGGGTGGCAGATTGGGCCTCGGTATGGTGGTCTTTCGAGTGGTTGGTGCAGACTTGAAGGGCCGAATGGACTCCTTCTCCACTGTAGGGATTCTATTCTATGAAACTATCTGACATAATAAGTTGATTTGTGAAGTACACTTGATTGCTAAGCTATTATTTACTATATATTTAATTAGGTTAATGTTTCATCTATTTGGACTTCTTATGACAAATGCTGACACATTTTTACCTAGTAAGTACCATATTTGTATGCTATGTTGATCAGGCAATTATACTCTTTAATGGAACCATCAAAGCATTTCGAAAGAAAGTGCATTTAACTGATGTCACCATAACAGTTGCTATCATGATTAGAAGTTTTAAAATTTGTGCCAGTGGGAAGATTGCATCTTTAAAGTCACAGTTGGCAGAGAAGACCAAGTAAAGGCTTCCATCATTTTTCATTAATAACATAGAGAAATGGCACTTCATAGAATCACAATTGTTGAGGCTCAGAATGAGGTGTTTTGGCCCATCATATCTGTGCTGGCTCTCCAAACAAACATTGTGACTTAGACATTGTGCCTTTCCCTGTACCCTTGCACATTCCAGACCCCAAACACTCATTGTGTGAAAAGTTTTTTCTTGCATCACAAATGCAAGCCCACTTGTGAGAATATGAAAAATTATTATTTTTTGTTTTGCAAAACACCTTAAATCTGTGCCCTCCCGTTCTTGATCCTTTTATGAGTGGGAACAGTTTTTTCCTGTCACTCTGTTCAGTCCCCCTCATAATTTTGAACATCTCTATCAAATCTCCTCTTAGCCTTCCCTCCAAGGAGAACTCTTCCTACCTCCAATATATCCTCATAACTGAAGTTTCTCATCCTGGATCCATTCTTGTAAACCCCTTCTCCACTCTCCAATGCGTTCACATCCCTCCTTAAGCGTGGCGCCCAGAACTCTACACAATACTCCAGCTGAGATCTTGTATAAATTTTGCATAACCTCTTTGCTCTTGTACTCTATGCCCCTATTAATAAAGCCCAGAATACTATAAGTTTTATCAATTGCTTTCTCCACCTGTCCTGCCACCTTCAATGATCTATGCACATATACACTCTGCTCCTGCACTCCCTTAAAAATGTTACCCCTTATTTTATATCATGTCCCCATGTTCTTCCTACCAAAATGCATCACCTTGCACTTCTCTGCATTGAACTTCATCTTCCACCTAAATGCCCACTCCAGCAACTTATCTATGTCCTTTTGAAGTTCCTTTTCAGTGTTTACAATCCACAAGCTTTGAAATTGTCCCTTGCACACCAAGATCATCTACTGTGTGTGATCTCTGTCAGGAAAAGCAGGGTCTCAATGCTGACCCCTGGGGAACGCCTTTACAAACCTTCCTACAGCCACCCAAAAATCCATTAACCATTACTTTCTTCTTCCAATCATTCAGACAGTTTTCTATCCACTTTGTTATTGTCCCTTTTGCTCCATGAGTTATAACTTCTCTCACAAGTTTGTTGTGTGGCACTGCATCAAATGCCTTTTGAAAGTCCATGTACACCACATCAACAGCATTACCTTTATTGACTCTTTCTGTTACTTTCTCAAAATACTCCCAAGTTAGTTGGACACAATTTCTCCTTTATAAATCCATGTGAGCTCTTCCTAATCAACCCACATTTTTCCATGTGACTGCTAATTCTATCCCAAATAATTATTTCTTGAAGCTTGCACACCACTGATGCTAAACTGACTGATGTGTTATTGTTGGGGCTATCGTTACAACCTTTTTTGAATAAGGGAGCATTTGCGATTCTTCAGTCCTCGGTCCTTGAGTCTAGGGTAGTCTGGAAGATTATGGCCAGCACCCCTGCATTTTCCATTCTCACTTCTTTTGATATCCTTTGATGCATCTCATCCGGTTCCGGTGCCATGTCAACTTTCAGTACCTTCAGTCTAGTCAACAATTTTGAACTATTTTAGGGACAGAGTTTCTTTGTCTGTCAACAATGCCTGGGTGACATCTACCTTCTTGCTAAAGACGAATGCATAGGCTTTTGATTGGGTAGAATGGGATTATCTATGGGAGGTACTGGGACGGTTCGGATTGGGCGGGGCTTTATTGACTGGGTCAGGTTGCTGTATCAGGCTCCTGTGGCAAGTGTACGGATGAATAGGACAACATCGGACTATTTTAGACTGCACCGGGGGACGAGACAGGGATCCCCCTCTCCCCACTGTTGTTTGCACTAGCTAGAGCCGTTGGCAATTGCTCTGACAGCCTCAAAGGGCTGGTTGGGGGTGGGGGAGGAGGGGGGGGGGGGAAAGAGGAGGAGGTGGTGGAGCACAGAGTCTCGCTCTATGGAGAGGACCTGCTTCTGTATGTATCGGACCCATTAGAGGGGATGGAAGAAATCATGAGGATTCTAGGGGAATTTGGCTGGTTTTCGGGGTATATGCTAAATATGGGGAAAAGTGAGATGTTTGCGGTCCAGGCAAGGGGACAGGAGAGGTGATTGGGGGAGCTGCTGTTTAGATTAGTAGGGGGAAGCTTTCGGTACCTAGGCATTCAAGTAGCGCGGGAATGGGACCGGCAGCAGAAATTAAATCTGGCCCGGCTAGTAGACCAAATGAAGGACGATTTTTGGAGATGGGACGTGCTCCCGTTGTCATTAGCTGGGAAGGTGCAGACGGTGAAGATGACGGTCCTACCGAGATTCCTGTTCGTGTTTCAATGTCTCCCCATCTTTATTCCGCGGTCCTTTTTTAAACGGGTCAGCAAAGTGATCTCTGGCTTTGTTTGGGCTGGCAAGACCCCGCGGGTAAGGAAGGTAATGCTTGAGCGGAGTCGGGGTGAGGGCGGGCTGGCACTGCCAAATTTTAGTAACTATTACTGGGCGGCGAATATAGCCATGATCAGGAAGTGGGTGGTGGGGGAGGGGTCGGCATGGGAGCGTATGGAGGCGGCTTCATGCAAGGGCACCAGTCTGGGGGTGTTGGTAACTGCGCCTCTGCCGTTCCCGCCGGCACGGTATTCCAGCAGCCCTGTGGTGGTGGCGGTCGTGAAAGTCTGGGGGCAATGGAGGAGACATGTGGGAGCAGAGGGAGCATCGGTCTGGTCCCCAATCTGTAATAATCACCGGTTTGCCCCGGGAAGTATGGATGGGGGGTTCCGGATATGGCGGAGAGTAGGGATTGAGAGGATGGGGGATATGTTTATAGACGGGAGCTTTCCGAGTATGAGGGTGCTGGAGGCGAAGTTTGGGTTGGCGAGGGGAAACAAATTCAGGTATCTGCAGGTGCGGGACTTCCTACGTAAACGGGTGTCAACCTTCCCGCTCCTACCGCTAAGGGGGATTCAGGACAGAGTAGTTTCCAGAGGGTGGGTAGGAGAAGGGAGCGTCTCGGACATTTACAAGGAACTTATGGGGTCAGAGGAGATGCAGACCGAGGAGCTGAAGCGCAAGTGGGAGGAGGAGCTGGGAGGAGAGATAGAGGATGGTCTATGGGCGGACGCATAGAGTAGAGTCCGTGCATCTGCAACATGTGCCAGGCTCAGCCTGATACAATTTAAGGTCGTTCACCGGGCTCACATGACAGTGGCCCGGAAGAGCAGATTCTTTGGGGTAGAAGACAGGTGCGCAAAATGTGCGAGAGGACCAGCGAACCATGTCCACATGTTCTGGGCATGTCCGAAGCTTAGGGGATTTTGGCAGGGATTTGCAGATGTCAGGTCCACGGTGTTAAAAACAAGGGTGGTGCTGAGTCCAGAGGTGACGATTATTCGGGGTGTCGGAAGACCCGGGAATCCAGGAGGAAAAAGAGGCAGATGTTCTGGCCTTTGCTTCTCTGGTAGCCCGGAGACCGATACTATTAGCTTGGAGGGACTCAAAGCCCTCAAAGTCGGAGACCTGGCTATCGGACATGGCTAGCTTTCTCTGTTTGGAGAAAATATAGTTCGCCTTGAGAGGGTCACTGTTAGGGTTCGCCCGGAGGTGGCAACCGTTCGTCGACTTCTTCGTGGAAAATTAATCGTCAGCAGAAGGGGGAGGGGGGTTTGTTTAGCTCAGAGTAGGGGGTTAATAAAGGTGGGACCTGTAAGGGAGGATGACGGCTTTTGCATTATGTTTATAGTTTCATGCACATTGTTTATTGTGTTGTTATAATACCAAAAATACCTCAATAAAATGTTTATTTTAAAAAAAAGACGGATGCAAAGTATTCATTTATTGCCTCAGCCATGCCCCCAGCCACCATGTGTAAATTCCCTTTTAGGTCCACAATCGGCCCGACTCCTTTTATGATTTATATGCCTTGGAAGATTTTGGGGTTCCCCTTTATGTTGGCTGCCAGTTTCTCGTATCTTTCTTTGCTTCTTTAATGTTCTTTTCCACCTGAACCTTCGTTCTCAACTGTATTTTCTACCTGATACCTGCCGTATGCACATTTCTTTTCCTTTTAATCTCTGACTCCTTTTTCATCCAGGGAGCTCTGGATTTGTTTGCCCTACCTTTCCCTTTTAAGGAAATACACCATGACTGTGCCCAGACCATTTCTGTTTTGAAGGTAGCCCATTGTTCAACTACAGTTTTTCCTGCCAACCTTGCGTTTCAGTCAAAATTGGCCCAGCTCCATTCTTGCCCCATTGAATTAACCCCCCCAGTCAATTAATTTACTTTTCTGATTGCCTTTTCTATCATCATTCTAAACTTTACTATACAATCCTAAACGTTCCCCATTCATACTTGATCTACTTGGCCCATTTCATTGCCAGGAACCAGCAGTTCATCCTTTCTTGTTGGACTGGACACGTACTGCTGTAGAAAGTTTTCCTGAACATTCAAGGAACTTTTGCTCCTCTCTGCCCCAGTCTATATTCAGGTAATTAAAGTCCCCCATTATAACTACTCTATAATGTTTGCATCTCTCTGTTCCCTGCAGATTTGATCTTCTACATCTTTCTCACTAGTTAGTGGTCTATAAACTACACTGAGCAATGTAATTGCCTCCTTTTTCTTTCTTATCTGTAACCAAGTCGATTATGTCCTTGAACCTTCTGAGGCATCCTCTTTCTCCAGCACTGCAAGCTCTCCTTAACCAATACCACTACCCCATCTCCTTTCCCATCTTTTCTGAACACCTTGTACCCAGGAATATTTAACACCAAGTCTCTGTTACCGCCACAACAACATATTTCCACAGTGCAATCTGTATCTCTTAATTCCCCAATCTTGGGCGCAATTCTCCCATCGGGAGACTAAGTCCCGACGACGGAGTTGAAACCGGAGTGTTTCACTCCGGCGTCGGAAGCCGCTCCCAGCCCCCTATTCTGCCACCCCCGGGGGGCTAGGAGCGGCGCCGCGTCATTTGCGTGCTCGGGCCTGGGCGGCGTGTAAATGACGCGACCGGCGCCGCGTAAATGACGTCACCCGCGCATGCGTGGTTGCCGGCCGCCCCGCAAGAAGATTTCGGATGAATCCTGCGGGGCGGCGGAGGAAAGGAGGTCCTCCTTCAGAGATGCCGGCCCGCCGATCGTGGGCACCGATTGCGGGCCAGGCCCCTTTTGAGGCGCCCCCCCCCCCCCCCCCCGGTGCAGCAACCCCCTCCCCCCCCCCCCCCCCCCCCCAGCGTTCCCGCGCTGTTCCCGCCAGCAGCGACCAGGTGTGGGTGGTGTCGGCGGGAACTTGTCGTGTTGGGCAGGTCGCTCGGCCCACCCAGGCCGGAGAATCGCCGCTCGCCCATTACCAACGGCAAGCGGCGATTCTCCCAGCGGCCAGCCGTGATTCTTGCTGCGCCGGTTTGGGGGGGTGGGAGAATCGAGTGCGGGCGGCGTGGCGGGATTCGCGCGGCGCCCGGGCGATTCTCCCATCCGGCGTGGGAAGGGAGAATTCCGCCCCTTATTTTCTATACTCTATCCCTTCACATACATGCACAGTATTCCTGATTTAGACGTTATTTTCTCCCTTACTCTGACTTCACCTATTAACTTATTATTCCACCCCTGCCGAGTTAGTTTAAAGCCCTCAACAGCACTGGCAAAATGCCCGGCACAAAATTGAGTCCCAGCTCTATTTAGGTCCAAACTGTCTGGCTTGTACAGGTGCCATCTCCCCCAGAGCCTGTCCCAGGAATCTTTCCAGTTATGCATTTATGTGCCTATAGAATCCCTACAGTGCAGAAAGAGGTCATTCAGCCAGAGTACCTTACCTAGGCCTAATCCCCTGCTTTATCTCCATAACTCCACTTAAACTACACATCCCTGGACAGTAAGGGGCAATTTAACATAACCAGTCCACCAAACCTGCACGTATTTGGGATGTGGGAGGAAACCCACGCAGACACTGGAGAACGTGCAAACTCCACACAGTCACCCGAGTCCGGAATTGAACCCAGGTCCCTGGTGCTATGAGGCAGCAGCGCTAACCATTATGCCACTCCTTACATGTGGCACTGGGAGTAATCTGGCGATTGCTACATTTGAGGTCCTGCTTACTAATTTTCTACCTAACTCTTCATTGGTACCAGTGTGGGCCACAATCTCTGGGCCTTCCCCAGCTTCCCCAGAAGAATGTCTTGCAGCCACACTGACATTAATCCTGGTACCAAGGAGGCAACATGCCATCCTGGAATCATGTCTATGGTCATAGAAAAGTCTGTCTGTACCTCTAACTAATGAATCCCCTTACACTTTTGCTCTTCCTCCCTGTACTGCCGAGTTGCTTGTTGGGCCCCAGACCTGGCTCTGACTGCACTCTTCTGAGGAACCAGCAGCCCCCACCAGCTTCCAAAACGGAAAAACTATTTCTGAGCTGGACCCTCCGGGAACTCCTGCTCTACCTGTCTCATTCTCTTGGACTGCTCCGTGGTCACCCATTCCCTCTCTGCCGCCAGGCTCTTACAGTAAGAAGTCTTACAAAACCAGGTTAAAGTCCAACAGGTTTGTTTCAAATCACTAGCTTTCGGAGCACTGCTCCTTCCTCATGTGAATGAAGGAAGGAGCAGTGCTCCGAAAGCTAGTGATTTGAAACAAACCTGTTGGTGTAAGACTTCTTACTGTGCTCACCCCAGTCCAACAGCGGCATCTCCACATCCAGGCCCTTAAGCTGTGGTGTTACCACCTGTCTGGATGTGCTACTGTATTATACATTTTACAGCCGTTGGACTCAACATTGGGTTCAACAACTTCAGACTGTGAACCCTGTCGACCATTTGAGTTTCTTGTTCCCCATTTAAGAGGCATCTGGATGGGTACATGAATTGGGAGGAAATAGAGTGATATGGAACAAATAAGGGCAGAAGAGTTGGGGCATCATGATCGGCAAAGGCTTGGAGGGGCCGAAGAGCCTGTTCCTATGCTGTAGTTTTCTTTGTTCTTCCCCCCCCCCCGCTCCCCCAGTCTGTATCTTGTTATCATGTATTTATTTGCTTTCAGATAGCGCTGACCCCTTTTTCTGCTATTTACACTTGCTCTGAACTAATTGCCACTCCCTTTATCTTGTGTTCCATGATAGCTTTGTCATCTAATCTCTCTCTCCCTCCAGTCCACCCCAATCTTCTGTTTTGCTCCATGAACCTCATCACATTTATTCCTCTCTCCACTACTGAAGAAGAGTGAATTTTGACTTGAAATGTTAACTGTTTCTTTCTGCACAGTTGCTGCCAGGCCAGCTGAGTTTTTCCAACATCCACAGTTTTTTGCTTTAAATTTGTTATTTTTCAGTTGCTTTAGTTCAGACACTTTTTTGGCTTTGTGTCTCAGACCACCACTCCTGCAGGTGAACATGTTTTCAGTATCTGTTTGCGCAGCTAGCAAAATACTAAATTAGTAGCATTCCAGAATTTGAATAGGGTATTCTCCACTTGGATTTATCGGTTTTACTGTGTGTCCTTTGCTCTTAAGTCTGAAAGGCAGCAGAATAATACTACACTTGACCATGACTTAAGCAAATTCATTAACAGTAAAGGGAAAAGGAAACCATTGAAACGTGGTATAAAATTTAGTTATTCAGCATAACTATCTCTTCGATTAAGTAGAAAATTACAAACCTGATTGTTGTGCTAAAGTGTAATCTGTTCTTTCCTGTGGTGGATTTTTATTTCTTATCATTGATGGAGCAATCTGACTTGGATGCCTCTCACATCAAAGAATTTAGAGGAATGTGAAATAGCTGGAAGGTATCTGGGACCAAAGAAATTTAATTAACTCGCCGTTGAATTCAAAGAAAAGCTGCTAATTGAACACTGAACAAATCCGAAAGATGTTTATATTTGAATTGAATGGCTTGGCTCACTCCCTTGGATACCAACCTGACAAAGAAAAACAATTAAAGTGTGTAAAATCGATGACATTTGTATCAAATTAAATTTGGGCTGTTATTCTGTGAGTGAAACTGTTTTTGTGTTTCAGGAAGCCAGGGAGTACAATGTTAAATATTGGGCCGCTGCATCTTTCTGTTGTAGTTGCTTATCAACCTGTTGAATTGCAAGATTTTGACAGATTGAATTATAGGAGAGGAATTATTTTCCTGAGTGCAAGCTTTGTTTTTTCCTAAAACATTCAAACCCAATAATAGAGTGGCTGAATCACTGAATAACAGACTTAAGTTGCAAGAGATAGAACATTGTAATAATTCATTTTTACTTCATGGAATCCATTTTAGAGCAGTGCAGACAGACAGCAACCTAACTTGCTGCTCTTTCTTTACTTTCATTCAGGACATGCAGAATTCAATGCATTATTAAACATTTGCACAGAATTTGCTCACCAGCTGCTGTCTGCCTGTGATCTTTCAACTGTTGGGTAATGGTTAACTAATGAGAATTCGGACTGCCGTTCTACTGGTCATCTTGCAACGCTGCAATCCAAGTCTCCACTGCATAGTGCATATGCACTTTTTAAATGTTTCTGAAAAACATAGTTTTTATTTCATTGTATTTTGCCACTGCTTGCCATGCACAAAATCAGGCATATTTGTCCTACCAATACAGTTGTGTAACATTTTACAGTCAGTGATGAAGGGATGGCGATTGCTTTTCATCATGTTGAAGTTCCCTGCAGCCTTTACATGGATTTTTGAGTGGAAATGTACTGTTACTTGTGATTCTTATCAGCATAATACCTCTATGGGTGATCTGGGTCTCATGTGTGAGAAAGTAAAATGGAAAGAAATATGGTATTGAGAGAGCGGAATTAAAGAGACCCAAGTAAATAAAGGTATATTTTCTTAAAACTCTCAACAATAAATAAAATCTATAGAAATGAAACTCCAGGTGGACTTCCGGTGATGGCGGGCAGGAGGCGGCCGCACAATGGAGGGCTCCTGTTCGGGAACGGCATTTTCGGGGCTTTAAGCCCGGTCCCAGGGTCCACGGAGGCGGCAAAAGCAGGGAGAAGGCACAGAGGCGGCAGAGTGAAGACACAGTGAAGAAAAATGTCGAGGGTGAGCAAAAGAATGTCCGTAAGGAAAACAGCTGAAGGTCTGTCGGGGAGTGGAAAGGTCACCGCGGGGTCACCAAGGAAAATGGAGGCTGGAGCACCATGGGAGGCCGCATTGCTTACGGCTGTAGAAATAACTAAGGTGATGGCTGCGGAATTCTAAAGGCAGTTTACAAAATACATGGAGACAATGAGGAAGGAGATGAGAGAGGTTTTGAGTGCTGGTGGAGGAGGCGATTTCCCCGGTGATGAAGGCAATGGCGAGCGCAGTGGCGGAGTGCGAGAGCAAGGCGAGGCGCTGAAGGAAGTGGAGAAGACTGTGTTGCAGCACGGTGATCAACTTGCCTCGATGGGAAGGAGATGCGGAAGGTGATGGACATTAACAAGGATTTGCGAGGAAAAATGGAAGACCTGGAAAACAGATCCAGGCGACAGAATTTGAGGATTGTGGGGCTGCCCGAAGGACGACTGAGTATTTTGCCGCGATGCTGGCGAAACTATTGGGGGAGGGGGAGGATCCCTCCCGATATGAACTGGATCGGGCTCATCGGTCGTGGAGGCCTGTACCAAAGGCGAGTGAGCCGCCAAGGGTAGTGATTCTGTGCTTCCGTAGGTACAGTGTGAAGGCGAAGGTCCTGAGCTGGGCCAAGCAGAAGCGGGTGGTGCAGTGGGCTGGAGCTGGTATACGTGTATACCAGGACTTTATGGTGGAGCTGGCGAGTAGGCGGGCTGCCTTCAACCGGGTGAAGAGGGCACTGTACATTAGCAAGATGCAGTGCAGCATTGTATATCCAGCGAAGCTGAGGGTGACTTACAAGCTCGGGGACTTTTATTTTAGAACGGCGGAAGCAGCGGAGGAGTTTGCGAAGGCAGAAGGACTGTGGCAGAACTGAGAAATTGAGAAATGGCCATGTGCCGATGTAACCTCATGACTGCATTTTCTTTTTTGTTTCACTTTGTGCGGGTGTAGGAGCTAAAGGAGCCAATGTTGTATATATTTGGACAAGGGAAGTGATGGGACTTTCACTCAAAATGAGGGCTCTTTGGGGTGTAGGTGGATATGCGGGGTTTGTGTGCTAAAAGGGGATTTCTGGATTTTCCTAGGGCCGGGCAAGGGGGAAAGGGGCCCGGGTGGGGGCCTCCATGCTGGCCGGTTTCAGCCGGCCAGTGAACGGGAGTGAGGTGGGGGGAGGGGCTTCAGCCACCGGAGTCTGGCAGAACAGGGTCCGAGTGGTCTAGCCGGGGTGGAAAGTTGGGGGGGTGGAACCGAGGTTGGGGGGAGGAGTTTTACAAGAGGCAGTGGACGGGAGGAGTTGGAGACTGGGGCGGGGGTGGTGTACAACTCTTGGGTATCATTTACAGTACTCTTTCAGAGGTTGGAGGGTGTTGAGTGGAGGGGGAGTGGACTCTATAGGTCAATGGTGACCATGAGCGGTCCCGGACTCCTTTTTCTTTTTCTCCTTTGTTTTTTTTGTTGCCACCGTGTGAGGGTTTGTTTTATTGGATGCATATATTGACAGGTGGGCCGTCGTTTGGGGTGGTGGGAGGATGGGATCGTTGGTATTGTTAAGGGGGTTGATTTTGTATTTGTTACTGTTTACTGTTTGTGGGTGGAGTGTAAATTTTGATGGAAAATGTGAAAATGGAGAATAAAAAGATTTATATATTAAAAAAAAAAAGAAATGAAACTCCACATTTGTTTGGCAATGATTAAGACTTACCACGCCATTCGAAAATCCCTTACGCCTGCATGTACCAGCCCTAATATTTTCCGGCATGTTGAATGGATAAGTACAGCAATTTCACACCCGTTGTGGATTTCAATGAGTTTATCGGTGAGGTAACATAGAACCATCGTCTGTCTGGCTGAGCAGGGCAAATTAACTCTCTTCCAGATTTGACGCATAACTTTGAAAATGTAATGACTAGACGATGCTGTCCGATTTGCCCCAGATTAGCTGCGGATGTTGTTAGTCCCATCCCTACCCTTGGTGCATAATTCGGACTGATTTATTTCTTTTTTTCTTGGCTGTGGGGAGCCACGTGGCATTTCTGGACACTTCTCAGTGATGACCAACTCTTGCTGACTGCAGCACAGATCGTTGGCTTAACTCATAGCAGTTGTACCGCAACATTTGAGATCTAATTATGCAGCCATTGTTTCTGAAGGCAGATCCAGTCCCTGGTTACAGATTTTGGTGCCTTAGGCGATGAACATTTTTGCAGATCTTGTCACTACCTTCTTGATCTTCTTAGTATCGTACAGAATGACTTCAGGAGGGGCCCCTCCTTTTATGATCCAATGTGGACTGACACATTCCCAATGTCGGAAAAGGCTTGAAATTTGAGCTGTTTACCGCGGGAGGAGCCTATTAGTCAAGCATTGTAGCTGCGGCATTGCCATGTACTTTTATTTGTTCTTTAAAAGCTTACGCCGCAGACAACAGTCTTATTATTTAAAAACTAACTGAGTGGAGCTGCATTGTCACAGAATTATGGTGGCTTATATCAGGCCATGGCAAAACATTGCAATTCAATACTGGGGACATGGAAGAATTTATTCAGACTTTTAAGAAGCACAATTTATTTATAATATCAGCATCTGATAATTGTAGGAAGCTTTCAAACTCTTGTTATGTCTCTATTTTGGGAATGTTTTTTAATAGGATGGTGCAACATGTACCCTCTATTCTGCACTTGTGACATGTTAGAATATATCTTTGCAGCTGCAAGAATGGTTGAAATGGATATGAAAAGAATGAAAATATTTATTTAACCTTTTCTTAGATTGTCCGTATCCAGTCACCGCATGGTATGAAACGGATTAATGTGGGGAAACGAGAAACAGGAGCCCAATTTTTGAAAAAGGTAAGTGAGCTAATTTCTACAAGGGGAGTTTGTTTCTAAAAACGTCACTTTAATATATTATATTTTTTCCTTTAAATTTTTTTGACTAGAGTACTTTTGTTAAGTATTATATTGAATGTATAAGGTCACTTTCACCAGCCATTTTATTGATAATTGAATTTTCTTTGTAAATTATTGTTCCCTTCTAACACTAGCATGATTTTAGGACCCCAATTCCACACACTGTTGTATAACTTGTTGCGCTGAAGCCTGCTAATAACGATATATGTAGTATTTTGTATCTAGCATGTCCAACTTACTTGAAGCATCACAGTACAAAGCATTAACAACACAGAAACAAGCTATTCAGTCCAGCTTGTCCATGACAGTATTTTTGCTCTGCACAGGCCTCCTCCCACCTTTCTTCAACTAACGCTATCAATGTACCCTTCTATTCCTTTCTTCTTTCATGTAACTTCCCTTAACTGCATCAATGTTGTTCCATCGACTACACAAAAGGTTTGTGACTACCTTCTGTTTATAGTCCCTTGTTCTAGTCTCGCCAGCAAATGGTGAGTCTTTTCTATGCCTTAACCTATATCTTACAGAGCTCTATAAAGTCACCCTCATTTTTCTCTCCTAGAGCAAAGAGCTCCAATCTATTGATTGAAAATATATTTGGTTAAAACATGCAAGATCCTGAGGGGGACCTTGACGGGATGTATGTGAAAAGGACGTTTCCTCTTCTGGGAATTTCTAGAACTGGGGGCCACAGTTTAAAAATAAGTGGTCACTTATTTAAGCCAGAGAATTGGAGATTTTTTTTCTGTGGGTCTTGAGTCTTTGGAACTCTTCCTCGGCATTTGGAGTATTGCGTGTAATTCTGGTCGCCGCATTATAGGAAGGATGTGGAAGCATTGGAAAGGGTGCAGAGGAGATTTACCAGAATGTTGCCTGGTATGGAGGGAAGATCTTATGAGGAAAGGCTGAGGGACTTGAGGCTGTTTTCATTAGAGAGAAGAAGGTTAAGAGGTGACTTAATTGAGGCATACAAGATGATCAGAGGATTGGATAGGGTGGACAGTGAGAGCCTTTTTCCTTGGATGGTGATGTCTAGACGAGGGGACATAGCTTTAAATTGAGGGGAGATAGATATAAGACAGATGTCAGAGGTAGGTTCTTTACTCAGAGAGTAGTAAGGGCGTGGAATGCCCTGCCTGCAACAGTAGTGGACTCGCCAACACTAAGGGCATTCAAATGGTCATTGGATAGACATATGGACGATAAGTGAATAGTGTAGATGGGCTTTAGAGTGGTTTCACAGGTCGACGCAACGTCGAGGGCCGAAGGGCCTGTACTGTGCTGTAATGTTCTATGTTCAGATGGTGGTGGAAGCAGAGCCTTTGAATATTTTTAAGGCAGAGATAGATACTTGATAAGCAAGGGGTGAAACGTTATCGAAGTAGGCGGGAATATGGAGTTGAAGTTACAATCAGATAACGGGGATAGGGTGCTCTATCCAAGGGCTGGTGCAGACTCGATGGGCCGAATGGCCTCCTTCTGCACTGTAGATTCCTTGATACTGAATGGCAGAGCAGGCTCGAGCAGCCAAGTGGCTTCTAATTTGTATGCATGTTCTGTTCGATTCTTCTTGTTGGTATAACCCTTCAGATCTGGTATAATTCGCATAAATCCTCTTTGCACTTTTTATTGTGCCTCTGTCTTTTTTATAATATGGGGACCAGAACCTTGCATAGCACTTGTCAGTACAAGCCCAACGAGACTTTTCTGCTTTTAAATTCTATCCCTCTGGAATGAATCCTGATGTATTGTTTGCTTTTTTTAAGCCTTTATTAATTTGCATTGCTTCTTGTCGTGATTTATGTACCTGCACTCTCAGATCATTGGGGAAGATGTTGACGTAGTGGTAATGTCACTGGATTATAATCCAGAGACCCAGCTAGTCACTGTGGGGACAGGGGTTCAAATCGCACCATGGCAGCTGGTGGAATTGAAGTTCAATTTACAAAGCTGGAATATAAAACTCAGCTCAGAAATGGTGACTGCAACAAATGTTGATTGTTGTAAAAAAAAGTCTGGTTCACTAATGTCCTTTAGGAAAGGAAATCTGCCATCCTTACCTGGTCTGGCCTATATGTGACTCCAATCCCACAGCAACGTGGTTGACTCTTAACTGTGTTCTGAAATGGCTAGCGAGCCAGTCAGTTCAAGGGCAATTAGGGATGGGCAACAAATGCTGGCCTCGCCAGCAATGCCCACATCCCACCGTAAAGAAAGAAAAGACCCCTTAGTTCCGCTACTCCATTTAGACACTTACCAAATTGTATTTCCTCACATTTAATGCTTTTTGATATTCATTTGTTAATTACATGCTCATTCTGCAAGCTAATTAATGTCTTCCTGTACTTTATCACAATCCTTTTCTGTATTAACTACATAGCCCATTTTGACCATATCCGCACATTTGAAATTGTACTTCCAACATGCCAATCTATGGTTGAATTCGCATCAATAAATCACAACTGAGCAGGCAGGAAACTAAATGATGAACGGGTAGCCAGTCTAAGAGGAGGGAGTAAGACATTTGCACATAGCTGCCAATCTACAAAATTCTTTCAGCAGCAACTTGGCACAATTGATCTTGGGATGTGTCTGTTAACAGCACTTGGCAATTTGTGGCTTTGAAGGATCAGTCACCCAAAACACAGACCTGACTTAGCAACAGAGAGCTTTCATTACACCTGTTTGGAAAGGGTGATGTCCAAATCCCTTTCCATTATATAGTACATTGTGCATTCCATCATATCCGTTCAATCTAAAGCTGTAAAACAAAAACAAAAAACCTGCAAATGCTGGATACCTGAAATAAAAATAGAAGTTGGAAATGCACAGCATAGAACATAGAAAGTCAGTTAACATTGATCACTGAAAAGGCAATTAAGATGATGGCAATTTTGAATAAGATATTCCATTTTCAATAAAATAAAACTAAGATGATGGCAATTTTGAATAAAATATTGTCTTTGTAACTTTTTAAGCCATGCCAAGATTAGTCAGTTTTTACATTTGGCGTGGTATCGGTACATGAACTAAATATAATAATAAATCAGAACTAATCTGCAAGATGATTGGGAAAATGCAACTTCAAAAAATATTCTAAGCTTTTATTATTTTGAGTCAGATTACAATCAGTAGTAGTTGCATTTTAAGAAATTGTGCCCATATAGGAGCACAGAAATGAATTCCGGATGTGTGTAAAGTTGTGGTAAATATTCTATTCTAATGGGAAATAATGCACGTGACCACTTAGTGTAGGTACTGCTAGCTTAGCGACCAGGCTCAGAATAGTGGCCAAACCTTTGGAGTCTTGAAGAAAAAAATCTTCCGTTTGTAGCAAAATGATAAATGGGCAGCACGGTAGCACAGTGGTTAGCACTGTGGCTTCACAGCGCCAGGGTCCCAGGTTCGATTCCTGGCTTGGTCACTGTCTGCGGAGTCTGCACGTTCTCCCCGTGTCTGCGTGGGTTTCCTCCCACTAGTCCTGAAAGATGTGCTGTTAGGTAATTTGGACATTCTGAATTCTCCCTTTGTGTACCCGAACAGGTGACGGAATGTGGCGACTAGGGGCTTTTCACTAACTTCATTGTAATGTAAGCCTACTTATGACAA
The DNA here is from genome assembly GCF_047496885.1 of Scyliorhinus torazame. NCBI lineage: Eukaryota > Metazoa > Chordata > Chondrichthyes > Carcharhiniformes > Scyliorhinidae > Scyliorhinus > Scyliorhinus torazame. The sequence goes on along the minus strand of NC_092724.1, from coordinate 139,941,405 downwards.
AGATTATTATTATTTTATATATATATATATGATTGATTATTATAGTATTATGTAATCTTGCGTTAATAATTTTACCACTAATGGCACACACCGAAAACCTTTCCTCGTTGTGGTTTAGGCTTTGATTTTTTTCAGCACATCTAAGATAGGACTGCTGGAGAGAAATATTTTATTGCAAAACCTACCTTGCTTTACAGACTTCTTAATCCTGCCCCAGTTCGTACTGTTGACGAAGAGGAAGAAAGAGAGACTAAAATATTGTGCCATCTTCAAAGAAAAATAAAATATAATTACAAGATTCTTCTCGAATCATGTTATCTGTTGATTATCAGAGTGTGTTTGCCATTTTAAGAGACATTACCCCACTACTTGAACCAAAAATAGAAATTGGAAAAATATTGAATTCAGTTATTTATTTAATTTTTACAAACTTGCAAAGCAGCCATGAGACAGATTAGCAAGAGAATTAACTTCACAGAATAAGATGTCTTTTGGACATCTGCCTCCCGACACCCTCCTCCATCTCTTGGTCCATTCTGTGGAGCTCCAAATTCTTCATCTCAAATTTAAATTTATGGAAAACCAATTATTTGGTATTTCTTATTTTGTTTATAAAAAAAATCTGCCCTGAGAGTGGGCTGAAAAAGAAGAAAAGCAATGCAAAATAAGGCCGTGTCTAATTTGGTTTTGAAGTGAAGGGGCTTGCCCTGTTTGAACCCTGACGTGCAGATCTCGGGAAGTTGGGGACGTGAAGAAAGATTTTTTTAATTCACTAAATGTGGGCAGCACTGGCAAGACCAACATTTATTGCCTATTCCTAATTTCCCTTGAGAAACTTGCTCAAGGTGAGTTGCTGCCTTGAACCACTGCAGTTTGTGGGATGAAGGCATTTCCACAATGTTGTTAGAAAGGGAGTTCCAGAATTTTGACCCAGCTACAGTAGATATTTCCAAGTCATAAGGCGCCTGACTTCGAGGGGAACTTGTAGGTGTGGTGCCTGCTGCCCTTGTTCTTTCTAATTGTAGAGGTTGCAGGTTAGAAATATGTTGTGGAAGGAACTTTGACAAACTGCTGCTTGCACCTTGGAGACTATATGCACTGGAGCCACACTCACCAATAGTGGAGAAAGTGAATGTTTGGAGTGCCAGTCAAGTGGCTGCTTTGTCCTGGATGGTGTCAAGTTTCTTGATTGTTGGTTGAGCCAGCAGTTGCCCAGACAAGTGGAATGTATTCCATCATGCTCTTGACTTGTGGCTTGTAGTTGGTGGAAAGGTTTTGGACTATCAAGAGGTGAGCCATTTGTCACACAATTCTCAGCCCCTGACCACCAGCCAGTCCAGAGATGTGCAGATTAGTTGGATGGCCATGCTAAATAACGGTTGGGATGGGGCAGGGGAGTTGGCTTGGGTAGGGTGCTCTTTCAGAGGGTCGGTGCAGAATCGATGGACTGAATGGCCTCCTTCTGCACTGTAGGGAATCTATGATTCAAGGCATTTATGTAGCTGGTCCAGATAAGCTTCTGGTCAAGGATGACTCTCACTGCTGGATGTTGAGAACTCAATGATGGTAATGTCATTTAATGTCGGTGAGGTGGTTAGACTTTCTCTTTTAGAGGTGGTCATTACATTGCACTTGTGTGGTGCAAGTGTCCCTTAAACCACTTATTGACCCAAGAGTGAATAAATAAAAATAATCTTTATTATTGTCACAAGTAGACTTACATTAACATTGCAATGAAGTTACTGTGAAAAGCCTCTAGTCGCCACACTTCGGCACCTGTTTGATTCACTGAGGGAGAATTCAGAATGTCCAATTTACCTAACAGCACATCTTTCAGGACTTGTGGGAGGAAACCGGAGCGCCCGGAGGAAACCCACACAGACACGGGGAGAACGTGCAGACTCTGCACAGACATTGACCCAAGCTGGGAATCAAACCCGAATCCCTGGCACTGTGAATCAACACGATCTGTGGTGTCCTCATTGTGAAGACGGAACTTCATCTCCACTTGGAATGTACTCAGGCTGAAGTAGATATTTTATCAGTAAGGGGATCAAGGGTTATGGGGATAAGGCAAGAAAGTGGAGTTCAGGATTATCATATCAGGTCATTGAATGGCGGAGCAAACTTGATGGGCTGAATGGCCTGCTTCTATGTCTTATGGTCTTGTGTACATTGGTCACTCCTACCAATACTGACGAGGTCAAATAGGTTTTCCATTGTCACGGTGTTCTCAGCACTAGCCGCAGGCCCAGTCTAGGCAACTATGTCCTCTGATTCATCAGCTTTGTGGTGGTGCTATCAAACCACTCTTGGTGATGCACATAGAAGTCCTCCACCCAGATTACAGACTGCTCTTGTTGCCCTCTGTTTCTTCAAAGTGGTGTTCAACAAAGAGGAGTACTGATTCATCAGCTGAGAGCGACTGATCCACAGGAGATTTCCGTGTCTGTATTTAATCGGATGCCATGAATTTTCTTGGGATCCGATGTTACTATTGAGGACTCCCGCAGCCACCCCCTCCCGTGGTGTGCACCACTGACTGCTCCGCCTCTGGTGGGCTTGTCCTGCTATTGGGCGGGAGGTACTCAAGAATGTAGATGGAGGAGTTTGGGACATTGGCTGGTTAGTATGATACAGTGAGTATGACTGTTAGCTTGATGATTCTTGTTTCTTGTTTTATTGTCACAGCTCCAGAATGGTAGAGGGGTCCACATGGGTCAGTAGCTGCACATTTAGATCAAACATGCATGAAGTCCTGAAGTTCTTCTCACATTCTAATTGTAATTTAATTTGTTTTTCTTTTTAGGTTGCAAAGGAATTTGGCTGTTCTAACAATGGCTTTTCTGTATACCTTAACAGAAATAAAACTGGAGAGATCTCCTCAACGAATAAATCACTCTCTTTGCTTAAAATTAAGTACGTACTGATATTTAACCATTTTTAATAGTAATGAACACCTTCCAGTATCTAGATATTTTGAAAAGAAATGAATCTGAAGGGGAGCTTTGAGATGCAAAAAAAAGTTTCTGGTGTTGAACATATAAACATGTCAAAGTGGACATAGAAATCCTCTCTGATTATGTTAGTCATTTGAGACTTTGGATTTATTGAGATTTGGCAAGTGTTGATGAGAGGAATTAATTAAGCAAGCATTATACCTGAAGTTGAGACTAGAGTTGGTCATTTTCAACTCAGTTGCAGAATTGTGGAATGCAATTTCAAAAACATTTTTAAATATTATGTAAAAAATAGACTTTTATTCAATTACTATAAACCAATGGCTCTACTTAGATAATTTTCAATCAAATTATTATGCAGTTGCTGAAAAGGCATGCACCGTTTGCTCAACCGAGATTGCTCTAGAAAACATAGAAGTACGTGAGGTGTCTTATTTTTTTGTTTTCTGCTCTCTTTCCATAATCATTGGGAGACAATTGACCTTTATTGTGTGTCAAGAAATAGGTGCCTGTAGACGGTTTTATTTGTAGGTGGAATAGCTGAAGAATGAGTAAGCAGCTGAAGGGGATTTTTGTTTTGCTGATGTTGAGCTATAAGCTTTTACTGTGTCCTGCAAGTCGAAAACAATATGGAAAGAATTATTTGGCTCAAAAGAGAAAAACAGTTCCTCCTCAGTAGTTATAACCTTTCTGAATTTCTGGAAATAATGGTTATTGTTTTTGTGATAACCATTTTCAATCTTTTGAACACTTTATATAGTAACCTCGCCTTTTTAGATTAGGCCATGCGTATTTGCATCAACACATTCATATTGCACATAATGAGATGTCCCAAGGTGCTTCACGGAGGCCTTATAAAACAAACTATGATGGAGCCCAGGAGATGTTAAGACCAATGACTGACCAAAGATTTTAAGGAACATCTTAAAGGAGTAAAGCAAAATAGATAAGTGTAGGATGGGAATTTCAGAGCTTGCAGCCAAGGCAGCTGAAGACACAGTTGCCAATGTTGGAACGATTAAAATCGGACATGCCCCGGAGGCCGGAATTGGAGGCAAGCAGATATCTCGGAGAGGTGGGTGGGGCCATCCACGACAGGAATTGGAATGCGAGTTTTGAAATCGTGGTGTTGACCACTAAACACAGCAAGGATGGGTGAATGGGATTTGGTGTGAGTTGGATAACTGGCCTCCAGTTTAAAATGTGGGAGGCCAGTCGGCGTGCACAGAGTAAGTCCAGTCTAGAAGTAGCAAGGGCATGAATGAAGATTTAAGCAGCAGATGAGCGGAGGCATGGATGGAGTTGAGCATGGGTTGAGTTGGGCAACGTTACTGAGGGGGAAATAGGCATCTTTGAGATATGTGTATATGTGGTTGAAAGTTCACCTCCAGGTTAAATATGAGCGTGGAATTAGTTTGATTTGGCCTCAGTCAGTTATCAGGGAAGGGAATTGAGTCGGTGGCGAGCGAGCAGAGTTTGTGGTTGGAACCAAGGACAATGGCTTCAGTTTTCCCAAGGTTTGATTGGAGGAAACCTTTGCTAATCTAGTACTAGATATTGGACAGGTCTGACAATTTAGACAGTCGAGGGATCAAGAGATGTGGCGAGGGAAAGCTAGGTATCATCTGCTTACATGTGTTTTCGGATGATGTTGCTGCAGGGTAGCATGTAAATTAGGAATAGCGGCGGGCCTCAGATTCTTGGGTGTCACCGTAGGTAAACTGCAGTTAGGTGGAGCTACTGGGTTACGGGTATAGGGTGGAGGCGTGAGCTTAAGTAGGGTACTCTTTCCCAGGACTGGTGCAGACTCAATAGGCTGAATGGCATCCTCCACTGTAAATGTTATGACTTGCTACATTTAAATAGATAAGAATGGAACCAGTTGACTGGAGACGATGAAGAGACATTAGAGAAGGATGATGTGGCCTACCACGTGAATAGCTGAAGACAGGTTGAGAAAGACGAGAAGGGATAGTTGGCCGTGGTCCTTTAGGATGTTATGTGACTTTGAGAACTATTTCAGTACTATTAGGTGGTCAGTAGTTTAGTGGGAAGGGTGGGATCTTTAGAGAAAGTTCACGGACAGGACGAGGGAAAATGGGGAAGAAACTAGGGAAAGATGCAAGTTCGGGCTATGACGGGAGGAAACCTTAGTGGAGGTCTGGTCCGGTGGGAAAGGCGGGAATGGCAGGGACAGGTGATTGGGTTGTCTCAGTCCTAATGACAAATCCATGAGTTCCTCACACTTGTTGGAGGCGAGGATGGAGGAGATAGGAGAGATGGGTTTAAGATGACAACTTGCAGTACGTAAAAGGAACCAGGGTCATTGCATGTGGATGGTCCTGGAATGAGCAGTTTTAGCAGACAAGAGTAGAACCTGATAGTGCATTTTATGGCGTGGCCAGATCTACTGGTGAATGCTGAATCTAGTATCTGCTATTCCTGTTCTAGCCTTCCCTTGGGTTAAATGGAGCAGATATGAGGGCCCTGCGGAGGAGTGGTCAAAATGAGAGAGAGTAATTATTTTAATGGGCTGAGAGCTTGAAGGTGGAGGTGAGCATGCATTGAAGGTGGAGGTGAGCCTGCAGTTGAGTGAATGGAGGGCCAAAAGGTAGACAATTGGTATTTTGTCAGTGTAGTTGTATACGAGTTGGGGGATGGTGGTAGAATGATGTAGGATTTTGGAGGGGGAAATAGGATGCGGGCGGAGAGTGATACAAAGTAGTAATCTGCAACAGGCGTCACTGGAGTAGAGAGATGGTGAGATCAGTGGGTGACCATGAATATGGGTTGAGGAGCTTGTATGGAGGATGTGATTAAGAGAAGCTAGAGGGCAATAAATGAGGAAAGAGAACATAGTGATCACTGGCAGTTTGTCAGTTGGGAAGCCACACATGACCTGGACTGACACTGAAAATACCTCCAGAAAGGGACCACTGAACGATAATCAGGTCTAAGAATCCAGGTTAGCAGTATTCATCCCCCCACTCATCTGGTGTCAGGATGCTAGTCAAGTTCTGATGATATGGGGGTGCTAAAAGATAATTAACTGCTCATAAATATTCGGAGTACCTTAATTTCTCCATTTCCCCTTAAACCGTAACGCCTGGATTTTGTGATGTGTTTGAAAACAGGAGATTGGATAGATTCATATAAATATCCAAAAGGAAAAACTGCAGAATAGTGTTGAATATTGATGGAAATAAACCAAAAGCTTTTATTTACAGTGAGGTCTGCTGCCACTGTAGTAAGTTGGATTTAAAAGTAGACGCTCTATATATTACGCATAGAGCTATTTGAAGGAACACTCGGGTTCTCAAAAATATCAATGGTTGCTTTGTCATCAGTAATATTTTAATTTGGGCTAATGCAATGTGACTTGCCTTTGGTTTCATTATTCAACTGCAGTATTCAACATTTTGACAGGTGTAAGCCCAGTAATTTGTCCTTAATATCTTCTGCCTTAGACATGGCGACCTGCTGTTCCTCTTTCCATCAAGTGACGCTGGGACTTCCACTCAAATTATGGAGACTTCAGCCCAAGCTCCTGGAGGGTCAAGAGTTTCAACCACGTCTACAGTGCCTGTTGTGGAGGATGACATTGACCAGTATCTAATGAAACAGGATGGAAAGATATACAGAAACAGGGACCAGCAACAGTAAGACTCTGATCAGAACCCTACTGAATAGTATTACTTATGTACTTTTTATAAATTGTAGAATAATACATTGACTGGGTTCAAGTTGCTGTAAATTAAGATGAGAGGTGACCTCTTAAAGCACAAGCCATTTGTGGATAACTTCAAGTTATTAACTTTTTGAGGGGTAATGTTCCCTCTAAGTTATTTCCCCCTTTTCCTCTATCACTCATTATCCATATCCAAGAAACTAGGTGAGACCTGCTCCTTGGTCGCTTCCATAGTTTTTAAACTGATTCTTACGGAATCTTCAGTGAGTGATCTGGACTTGCACAAGTTTCTTTGCTCCAATCATTCCTTTGGTTTGTGCCTTTGTCTGATTTGCGCTTAATGTTTCTGCACAGAACTTAGTTGTGTTAAGTGTTACTGGCATGATTGTTGATGGTTTTGTGGCATGTCACACTCATGAACCCTAATGTGACAATGAGAGCTTGATTGAATTGTGCTGCCAGAGCAAGATGAATATGTAACGCAATGTACAATTTAAATCAGGTTTGGCATCCCATTTGAATGGTCGGAGATTTAAACAAAATAATAAAGTTAAGATGGTGGTGGTGCTGGTGAATAAAGTGAACAAAACGCCTGTAGCTGAACACTCGAGTAAGAGTGATCATTGGATCATAAGGTTTAGATTGGTATCCGAGAAAGGAAAAATCTAAAAAGTAGAACCTCTAAATTGGAAGGGGATTCATTTCCATGGGATTTGAAGATGTTTAATCAGGATAAAATGAAACCAAAACTGCAGCTGAACAATGGATCATCTTTAAGGACGAGCTCTTTCAGGTGTGGGCTAGGTTCATTCCAATAAGGGTGAAAATTTCTGGAAGCAAAATCGAGACTCCTTGGACAGCAAGGTAAATTAATAAGATGAAACAACAAAAAGGGTGTACGATGCAAGTCTGGTACATTCTTGGAGCCAAATACAATAAGATTCCTTTAAGTCTGTCAAAGAGAGAATGTGAGAATAGAATGGCAATGACATGTGAGCCCAAAAATCATCTACCAGCATGTCAGTAATAAGTGGGTATGAAGAAGTGGGGTGGGTCGTATTGGGGATAAAGAGGGTAATATATGCGTAGAGGCATAGGGCAGGGCTAGAAAACACAAGGAGTACTTGGCATCACTGTCTTCCAAGGAAACGCATGCTGACATAATGTCAGTAGAAGCAGAGACGACAGGGAATGGATTAGGTGAAAATTGATAGATACCATGCATCGCAAACGCTAGCTGTGCTTGGAGTGGATAGGTCACCTGGTCTGGGATGGCTTGCAAGTGACTTGTGACGCCCTTGCTGAGGAAAGGGTATAGGACATTCCTAGCAACTTCAGGCCGGTCAATTCAGTGGTTTAAGAAACAATAATCAAAAAAATTAGCAGGCACTTGGAGAGGTTTGAGGAGAGCTAGCACAGGTTTGTTAGCAGCAGATCGTGGTTGACTAACCATAGAATAGAATCATAGAATTCCTACAGTGCAGAAGGAGGCCATTTGGCCCATCGGGTCTGCACCGACCCTCTGAAAGAGCACCCTACCCAAGCCTACTCTCCCACCCTATCCCCGTAACCCCACCTAACCTTTGGACACAAAGGGACAATTCAGCATTGCCAGTCGACCTATCCTGCACATCTTTGGACTGTGGGAGGAAACCGGAGCACCCGGCAGAAAGCCCATGCAGACATGGGGAGAACATGCATATTCCACAGTCACCCAAGGTTGGAATGGAACCTGGGTCCCTGACACTGAAGAAGCAGCGCTAACTAGCCACTGCCACTGTGCCTAATTGAATTTTTACATTAAGTAACAGCATGTTGATGAAAGGAATGCGTTTTTTATTGGCCGTATAGACTTGAATGCGATTTTTATTGTTCACATAGATTTTAAGGAAGTGTTTATGAAACTAGTTTGTAGTGTGATTTGAAGAATTCTCTCAATTGATGGGTAGTTCTAAAGAGTTAACGATCTTGATTGATGTCATCGGGTGTTCTTGGAATCCCTACCGTGCAGAAGGAGGCCATTCGGTCCATCGAGTCTGCACCAACCCTTAGAAAGAGCACTCTACCCATGTCCACTCCCCCGTAATCCCATAACCTAAATTGAACACCCCAGACACCGAAGGGACAATTTATCATGGCTAATCCACCTAACCCGCACATCTTTGGACTGTGCGAGGAAACCGGTGGACCCTGAGAAAACCTACCCAGACACCGGGGTGAACATACAAACTCCACACAAAACAGTGACCCAAGGTCTTTGGTAGCAGTGCTACCCCTGTGACACTGTGCTGCCCGATTGATACTTGGCTGGTGGTATTGATAACCTGGCTGATTATTAGGTTTTCGCTAATGAAAGATTAGTGAGACTTGTATTTACAATCCACAAGAAAATATGGTAAAGAAGATCCCACTAAAAATATTGTCCTGTTGTGGAAAGCATTTAAGACATAAGGGGTCATTATGAATTTGTGTGGTAGTGTACAGAGTTTGACAGTGAATTGGCAGCCTGTCTTGCACCTCTCCTGACTTCAATGTAAATAATGGGGGCAACTGCAAAATATGCTGCCAATATGCAATCGTCCTTTTGTACAATGTCACAAAGGCAAATCCCAGACCAAGAACTCCGTTTTTCCCCCCAGAATTACATTCTTTGTTAAATTTCTTTTGTGTTTGTGTTTTTATTAGGTGTCGGCATGGTGCGCTGGGTAAATGTGTTCATTGTGTACCACTTGAGGTAAGGAAGTCATAGCAGTATTAATATTCTGTTTGGAAGTCATTGCATTATTTCTGAATTTATATTATTGTCCAAGAAAATGATCCAAGGCAATTTGTGCTGCTTTTGACATTAACACTGGACAGATGGGAGGACATTTCTGGCTGTATGGTACTCCTAACTCATTGCCCTGATGTGTTCATAGTGAGCACAAAATCAAATTTTTTTCCAGAGCGCACTAGCTCCGAGACATGCATAACAATGACAATAACTGAGACAATTATGGCATTTTTATTTTCACACAATCGAGGGGGGATATTTTGTAAATCAAGTATGTTGAAAATCATTTTTAATAAGTGAAATGTTGGAAAATATTAGAACTCAATAATATGCTTCATCACAGGGTAGTCATTAATTAATATCAGCCAGTGACACAGATTGGTATGTTTTGATATTTCTGTTATGGACAAGAATGCTTAATATATTTTAATTTTTGCTGGCTGGTCCTTATATGTGTTAATTTACATTGGGTTCTCAAACCAGCATTTCTAGTGGTGCAAGTGCACATGTGGAATCTTAAAGAACATTCAGCTCTTTTAATACAGTAAATGTTTTGAATTAGTACCTGCATTAGTAGTTTAAAAAGACCAATCGGTATAGGACAATCTCGGGCTGAACACCTGGATTTAGATCCACTCAAGGGTGCCATAATAATGGAGGCTTCGTATAGTACAGACATGTCCACACTTCTTCACGACTTAACTTTTAATTGCAGGTATTCTGTGAAGTGCTGGCCAAATAATTGCAAAGCCTTTGAGTGCTGTGCATTTGCCACTTTGCTTTGTTATTCAGATAGCATGCACTTATCTCTCTCTTTCCCCCCCCCTTACAAATCGATTCTTTGCAATTTGTTTCTCACAGCACTATGTGCAGACGCATGCTATCAGTTTAAAATGGAAAATCAATCCCATCTCAGGGGGTTTAATGCCATCATATTAGTCTTTTTCTTGCAGTAATGAAAACGGTGAACAATTGATTTTAATACATAATTCAGTAAACTGTTAATGCAGTTTTGGCTATTATATCTGTTAAGTGGCCTATGATGTGTTATAGCTTGTTCTTCAAGGTTTTTCAAATGCTTTATAAAATTCCTTGCTGATATGCTTGGATATTTATCAACCTGAAGTTCAATATTTCAATGTTCCATTTGTTTTCAGTTCAGCTAGAAGCAAACTATAGCGAATGTTTATATCGTTCTTTGTCATTCACCTGTACAGTAGAAAATTCTTCATTGCCTGGTTAAAAAAACGTGTGTTTTTCTTTCTAAATCCCTTTGCTATGCATGCTGTCAATCTCTTTTGAAGGTATGGAAAGCAGATTGGTATTGAGAACAAAATGGAGGGGGTGGGGGATGGAACAAGCCCTCAAAAGAAGATAATACTTTAAGGGGAATAAAAGAAGAATCCAGAAGGGGATTACTAAAAATTCAAAGATAATCGAGCAGTTTTGTTGTATGGAAGAGAAGAATAAAGTGAGGATATAAAAGAGAAAAAATAATGGCCTCATAACCTAACAGCTAATAGAAAAATTAGTATGTTGATATAAAAAATCCTAAGTAATAAAAATACATCAATTTAATAGCCAAATGTACAATAACTCAATGAAAAGCATGAAAAAAGCTCATAACAAAAGGAGGTGATGATTTGGGTGGGATTGATGGGGGGAATGTCTGACGTTATGATGGAAATGCTGGTAACGCACACGGTTGACCAGAAAAGAGAATAGAAACAGGCTGACACCACTGTTGATCCCCACCACCTCTGTGTTAAGATAAAGGAACTTGTGTTAACCTGTCTTCCTTGCTCCAGAATTCCCATCCCCCCACATTCCCGGTTTAAAAGTTCTTCTTTAAAAGTTAAAAGTATACTAGAGAGTTATGAAGTGCTGAGGAGAAGGGCGACATCCGGTTCCCTTGCTTGGTTGGCACAGTATTGTTGTCCAAAGACCAAGAGGCCCAGGTCATGTTTGATAAATTTGAGTTGTGTGTAGGTGCTTTATTTTTAAAGTAATGACCAGTTAGATTAAAGCGAGGCAGTAGATATGTATGTGGTTTTCAGAAGTGTCCTGCAGGCTTGTTACAAAATTCAGATGGTATGGTATGAAAGGAAATAAAGCAATAGGATAGAAAGTTGATTGACAGGGTTAAAGGGTATTGCTTGGATTGAGGAAGGGCTCTAAGGGTACAGGTGGGGATCAGTCGGGGACTTCGGCAGAGGGCGCACTGCATTAAACAGTTAGGTGTAATTTAATACAAAGAGACATGGAAATGCATTTTGGGAGGAACATCAAGAATTGGAAAGACACCAAGAGCATCAACAAGAGGGACCTAGGTGTTCAGACACATTCCTTGAAAAAGAAGTTGGATATTAAAGTCACAAACATGACCAAAAGTAATTTTTTTAATATCGTTGAATAAATGATCAAAAATATTTTTTTCCTGTAATTGTTGGGCACAGGTAAGAGCACTGAATATAATTTTATTGCCTGATTATAGAAAGGATATTAAAGCTAAAGCGGGTGTACAATGAAGATTAATTAGGATGATACCAGGGATATAAAACCATAATTGAGAGGATTGGGTATTGGGACTTGTTTTCATTCTTATTATGATTTCATTCGAGCAGAAAAAGCCCAAGAGAAAATGTAACAGAGGTATTTAAATTTTGAAAGATTTTGATACGTTAACTAGGCTCGGGAAAGACTTTTTGGGGGGAGCTAGTGATGGGAGGTCACAATTTGAAATTGTTGCTGCGATGAAAGCATGTTCTGATGCTGAGGAGGATTGGAGCATGCAATATATTGCCTCTGGGAGCATTTGATAGAGTGGGACCACTGCATCTTTTAAGGAAAAATAAGCGAATATTTGAAGCAAAGCAAAATGCAGGGCTGTTTTAACTGTTATCGCTCCAGCACCTAATTTCCTCATTAAGAATTTCTGTAGGTATGAAAGATATACTTTATTTGTTATCCAAATTCCTGGGGCGGGGGAGGGGTGAGTTTATATTGGTATTTTAATGTTCTTGATCAAGCAACCTTAAGACTCCAAATCCCAATACTGTCCAGACGGATTGTCACAGACTTTATTTCAATTTGTTCTGTTTTATACTAGTTCTGAATTGTTCAAATAAGGAAAACTAAATAGGAAGCATTGGTTGATTTGCAAACTACCAAAGTTAGCATTGGTCCATTGAACCAAAGGGATGTGTTGTATTTATGGTGCGTGGAGTAAATGGATACAATCATTTTTGCCTTCACTGTGTGATAGGTTCCAGATATGAGTAAAACACTTGTGTATCTGACATACTTTCACATTTAGAAAAGCTGGGAATTAAAATATTCTATGTTTAATTCAAAATATTCCTATTTGCATAAAGCACTTCAGTAGATGCCTAATGGTGTTTGTGAAAAATGTGAAAACTTATTCTGTTCTACACACAAATAATCCTTATCCTTTGGGCATAAACTGCAGCTAACATTCATCCATGTTTCTGGAATATGCTTTCTGTTCTTTAGCCTTTTGATGAGGATTATCTCAATCACTTGGACCCCCCTGTTAAACATATGTCATTCCATGCATACATCCGAAAGTTGACCGGTGGTGCTGACAAGTAAGTATTCTTTGGAAGAAAAGTTTCTCAGATTCACCATAATAATTATTTTCAAAAAGCAGTTTACTCGATTCCATGATTCACATCTTTTTTCAGGTGTGTTGTTTAAAACTGCCATAGTAGCATGACATAGGATGGGACAAACTAGATGAAGTTGTCTAAAGTAGTGGATTATAGATGCTTTTTAAAAAGAAACTTTATCCAAAATATCCTGATATAGACTGTATCCATTCAAAGCAATCTGATCCTGATGTTCAGTTATGAATTTTCTTGTTGCCCTGATCATTTCTGCTTGTTCGATGCTATCATTTGCCTAAGTAAACGGATGTTAGAGATAGCGATCCAAATCTAGAAAAGGTAGATTCCTTGTAATCTACCTTGCAGTGTTTAACATATCTCCGTTCCACCCTAAATACAGTCTTGCACGGTTATTGTGTATGAAGGTGATATTGCTGAAATTCAGCTCAAAATCTATTCCTTTTGGGAATGCCCTGTAATTTGCATTTCATCTGAGAGCAAGACTACTTGCTATATGCACAATTTCTTACTCACTACCTTTATTTAGCTGCACGCTGATGACTTGCTTTGTGTCTCCTACATTACGATTTCGCTTTGACTTGAGCTTTTCCAGTTTACTATATTTTAAAATTAAGAGGTGCTGCAAAACATTGGGTTTTCAGGCCACCAATTTATTTAACAGCCTGACAGTGCTATGAATCAATAGCAGCAAATGATCAATAGTACTCTTAGATCACACTGAAATAGTGCAAATTTAAATCACATTCAAAGGTGTAAGATGCTTATGTATATAATTAATTTTCTAAGATGTGGATAATACAAAATAATTTAAACCTGTATCTGTGTTCCAACAAATGGTCCATTCCTCTACAAAGACATGTGTTGTGATTTTGACTCGTTCATGGCATTGAAAATGACTACTAAACTATCACAAACTTTGTAAAGATGAGTGCCTAAGCAACTAACACTACAATAGCTTCTTTGATTTTAATTATTTTAAAAATGTTTGAATTTCATTGATATTGAGAATGGAATTTTAAACTAATTTTAATTTTTAACTTTAAATTTTGAGGCTGGAGGTCATATTTACCTCCTAGTCTTAAGTTAGTTACTTTTTTAAAAACGTAGTTTATTCCAAACATATGGGGGAAAAACAGCCAAGATATACAAAAACACACACTGCACCAACTCTCAGTCCACAGTTTGTACAATTTTCCCCTTTTTTTTTACCCCCCCCCCCCCCCGCCCGCGCGCGACAAATAGATCCTCAAATAGCATCATGAACCACCCACAACGTGTCTCAAAGCCCTCTGCTGACCCCCTCAACTCAAATTTAATATTTTCCAACCGGAGAAAATCATACAGCCAGGCCATCAGCCCCGATAGTGTATCCGACGTCCAATTTAGCAAAATCTTTCGGGCAATCATAGAGGCAAAGGCCACAACATTGGCCCACATCTCCTCCAGCAGCTCCGACACTTCCAATACCCCAAAGATCGCTACCATTGGGTCCGGCCTGACCTCCACCCTCACGATTTTAGATGACGCCCCAAACATTGCTTCCAGGTATTCCTCCAGCTTCTCACAACCCTAGAACATGTGCGCATGATTCGCCGGCCCTCGCCCACACTCCTTGCACACATCAGCCACCCCTTGGTCATCCTCGCCCGGGTCATATGCACCCTGTGCACTACCTTGAACTGAATCAAGCTCACCCTCGCATAGGAGGAGGTTGAATTCATCCTACGCATTGCCTCGCACCACAGTTCCCAGCCTATCTCCTCCCCCCTCCCATTCGTCCTTGATCCTCACCACCTGTGCCCTCCCGCTCCCCCAACCACCAGTATATATCCCCAATCCTTCCCTCCTCCCAACTCATCCCGGAGCAACAGTTGCTCCAATAAGGTGTACTTTGCAAACCTGGGAAACGGCCTCCACTCCTTTCGCGCAAAGTCCCTCACCTGCATATATCTAAATTCACTCCCCCTCGGCAACTCAAACCGCTGAAGTTATTTACTGGTTATATTTTTTTCTCTCCTTTTCCCCCTCCTCCCAAAACCTGGGGTCATTGAGGCAAATTATTCCATCTCTACCAGCCTAACAATTACCATAGAATTCCTATAGTGCAGAAGGAGACCATTTGGTCAACTGAGTCTGCACTGACCCTCTGAAAGAGCATCATATCCAGGCCCACTCCCCTGCCCTATCCCCGTAATCCCCACCTAACCTGCACATCCCTGGTGCAAGAAGCAATTTTTATCTTGGTCAATCGACCTAACCTACATATCTTTGGACTGTGGGAGGAAACCAATGCACCCAGTAAAATCCCCCGCAGTCACGGGGATAATGTGCAAACTCTACAGTCACTGAATTGAACCCGAGTCCCTTGCGCTGTGAAGCAGCAGTGCCTAGCACTGTGCGACCGTGCCGCCCAGGACAGACCAGATCAAACCTAGCCAGTTTGACTCCGATGGTCAAATTCGCTGCTTACTCTTGACATTTATTTCACTGCATAGCTTGCTTTCTTCAAATATCAACCATGACCTTTTTTTAGTACCTCCACAGAACTGACTCGATGTCTGAACTAGAGCTCCTGCATGAACCTGGCTCCAAAAGGATCTTTTTGTTTTATCAGGTGGTCAGATCCTCAACAGTTAATCTATTTATATCATTGGTTAAAGCAACCACTTTCCCTGCACCAGTGTTGGGACCTCTGGTAGCTTGACTTTTTGACTCTACAGAAACATGATCTTGCCCGCAGCCACATAGGATTAATACCCTGATTGAGGTTGTTAATTATTCTGCTTTAATTAGTACGATGTCAGTGGATCTGCCCGACCTTATTGGAGAGATGAGAAGTTTAATTATGATTGTAATTCTGTTCACAGAGGCAAATTTGTTGCCTTGGAGAACATTAGCTGCAAAATCAAATCTGGGTGTGAAGGGCATCCCCCATGGCCTGATGGAATTTGTACAAAGTGTCAGCCAAGTGCCATAACACTGAACAGACAGGCAAGTATGAATTCATTGTTGCTGCATGGATTGCAAACCTCATTACTGGTATTGGATATTTTGGAGAGGGGTGGAAATCGCATTTCGAAGCACTTTTGATCCAGTGTGTTAAATAATTTAAGCATAGAATCGATTGTTTGTTATAAATAACCCTGAAGTGGCACCAAACCATTGGCAGCCCTTTGGAGCTGATTTGAAACTGAAACATCAACAATTTCTCATGTTGTTTCATACTTGTGGGGATTGCTGTAGGGCATTTTAAAACAATGTATCATTTACCTTAGAGCCTATTTTCAATTCAAATTGAAGCTGTGCATAAAAATGCATCTTGTACCATTTTGTTAAAATTTCTTAATTTGTTCCCTGGGCTAATTCGCTTTTCTCAAGCAAAGATTAATATTGGATTAATCCTTGTTTTCTAATTCCTGCATGGCCTCATCCCATTCTATCACTGTAACCTCTTGATGCCTTCGGAGATCTCTGTCCTCCAAGACTGCCCTCTTGTCCTTTGATGCTGTGACTTCCGTTGTCTAGACCCCAAGTTGTAGAATTCTGTATCGTTCTGCCTCTACCTTTCTCTCTTTAAGATGCTGAGTAAAATCTACCTCTGACCAAATTTTGATCATTCATTTAATATCTCTCTCTCTCTGACTTTGTGCAATTTTGTTTGATCACACTCTTGTGAAGTGCCTTAGGACTTTTTACAATAACAACTACTTGTATTTATACAGCGCCTTTATGTCCAAAACATCTCAAAGTGCACCTAGTTTTAACTTCCACTATTACCTCACAGAAAACTATTGATCTCGCTCTTAATTTTCAATTGACCTACCATCCCACAGGTTTTTTTTGTGTAGGAGTTAATTCCAGATTTCCATTATGCTTTATGTGACAAAAACTCCCCTTCAAGCCACATACCATCCTGACTTGGAACTATGTCACTGTTTCTTCACTGTCACTGGAACAACTTCATGGAACGCCCTTCCTGTCATCACTGAGAGTGTACTTACACTAGATGGACTGCAGCAGGTGGCTACTAGAAGGTGGCTCATTACTACCTTCTTGTGGGCAATTGGGTATGGGCAGCATGGTAGCACACGTGGCTAGCACTGTGGCTTCACAGTGCCAGGGTCCCAGATTCGATTCCCTGCTGGGTCCCTGCGGAGTCAGCACGTTCTCCCTGTGTCTGCGTTGGTTTCCTCCGGGTGCTCCGATTTCCTCCCACAGTCCAAAGACATGCAGGTTAGGTGGATTGGCCATGCTAAATTGCCCTTGGTGTCCAAAAAGGTTAGATGGGGTTATTGGGTTATGGGGATAGAGTGGAAGTGAGGGCTTAAGTGGGTTGGTGCAGACCCGATGGGCCAAATGGCCTCTTTTTGAACAGGATGTTCTATGTTGCCAGTGATGCCCACATCCCATGAAATAATTTTTTTATCTCTTAAATGGCCTGGTGCTAATTTTAAACTTTTACGTTCTTGATCTAGATTCTCTAATCAGAGGGAATAATTTCTCTGTCCAGCCTATTGAATCCGTTAATTATTTTAAATACCTCATGTGGATCACTTCTCATTCTTCTACACTTGGAAATACAAGCTGAATTTATACTGTTGAAAAACATTGATATAACAAAATTCTAAACATTATTAGTGAACCAATACTTGGAATGATCAGGAAATGACTGTATACCTTTTTTCTTTCAGAGTATTGCAATTAAAGTGATATGAAAATTGTACATTGCACATTATGGTTGCCTTCTGTCACGCATATTTGTGCTATTACAAAGTTCTGAATGTTAAAAGTCTCAATAATTGTAGTAAGGAAATTATTTCCAAGATCTCTTATGTAGTAATTATCTTCTGAACAGAAATACAGGCATGTGGACAACATAATGTTTGAGAACCACACAATAGCAGATCGTTTCCTCAACTTTTGGCGTCAAACAGGAAACCAGCGGCTTGGATTCCTTTATGGTCGCTACACCGAACACACGGACATTCCTCTAGGTATGCGAGCAGAGGTCGCCGCCATCTATGAACCTCCACAGGTAAGAGATCTGCCTTTTCAGTTTATTAATAGGTGTGACATATTTAAAATGCAAAAATTCTTCGTAGTTTATGCATTGTGTATTCAACAAAATTTCACATCTGTGCACTATGGTGGGTTCAATTGCTAGTGCAGGTACGGTGAACAGAAATACACACCATTTTCTGTGGGGGAAAAAAAGAGTCCGAGGATGCAGGAAAAACATCTCACTCAGATTATTAGCAAAATTTAACAGCCGTGAGAATGAATCGCTTTGTCCGTGCTTTGTTTGACACACATTTTAATTGAGTGTGCTTTATAGTCATTTGTTTTTGGTATTCTTGTGCTTCGAACACAGGGGCTTAAGAGGCTTCACAGAACAAATGTGAAATCCAGAATACCACCTAATCTAAATATCATTAAATGCAAATATGTAATCTAACTTGTGAAGTCTTAAATACTAAAGACGGCTGCTTCATGTGAAGGGAGAATATAACCTGAAATTTTTATGTAATATAGTTAAAATTCAATTGTTTTTATCGTGTGTGTGCATTTCTGCAAGAAGAGAACTTGTGTTGTGTTGAGTTTCCGGGGCTCAGTGAGAGCAGTTTGGATCCACTAGATGGCTCCACATTCTGTTCTCCAACCTGTAGAATGCTGTTTTGTATGATTTGAGTTGGTTACTCTTGAGCAGTGAACGTATTCCACAGTAAATAAAATTGTTATAAATATTAGGTACATTATCATGCCAATTTGGAATCCCCTGTGGTTGTCCCCCTCTCGAACAGGTATACCCCTTTGGATACTGTCGGGGGGGATAGCCTATCAGGGAAAAACAGCAGCAGCCAGAGCAGTGGCACCACGGCTGGCTCTGATGTTCAGAAGGGAGGGTCAAAGCGCAGAAGAGTAATAGTAATAGGGGACTCTATAGTCAGGGGCACAGATAGGCGCTTCTGTGGACGTGAAAGAGACTCCAGGATGGTATGTTGCCTCCCTGGTGCCAGGGTCCAGGATGTCTCCGAACGGGTAGAGGGCATCCTGAAGGGGGAGGGCAAACAGGCAGAGGTTGTTGTACATATTGGTACTAACGACATAGGCAGGAAGGGGCATGAGGTCCTGCAGCAGGAGTTCAGGGAGCTAGGCAGAAAGTTAAAAGACAGGACCTCGAGGGTTGTAATCTCGGGATTACTCCCTGTGCCACGTGCCAGTGAGGCTAGAAATAGGAAGATAGAGCAGCTAAACACGTGGCTAAACAGCTCGTGTAGGAGGGAGGGTTTCCGTTATCTGGACCACTGGGAGCTCTTCCGTGGCAGGTGTGACCTGTATAAGAAGGACGGGTTGCATCTAAACCGGAGAGGCATAAATATCCTGGCCGCGAGCTTTGCTAGTGTCACACGGGAAGGTTTAAACTAGTATGGCAGGGGGGTGGGCACGGGAGCAATAGGTCAGAAGGTGAGAGCATTGAGGGAGAACAAGGGAATAGGGACAGTGTGGCTCTGAGGCAGAGCAGACAGGGAGAAGTTGCTGAACACAGCGGGTCTGGTGGCCTGAAGTGCATATGTTTTAATGCAAGAAGTATTACGGGTAAGGCAGATGAACTTAGAGCTTGGATTAGTACTTGGAACTATGATGTTGTTGCCATTACAGAGACCTGGTTGAGGGAAGGGCAGGATTGGCAGCTAAACGTTCCAGGATTTAGATGTTTCAGGCGGGATAGAGGGGGCTGTAAAAGGGGAGGCGGAGTTGCGCTACTGGTTCGGGGGAATATCACAGCTGTACTGCGGGAGGACACCTCAGAGGGCAGTGAGGCTATATGGGTAGAGATCAGGAATAATAAGGGTGCAGTCACAATGTTGGGGGTTTACTACAGGCCTCCCAACAGCCAGCGGGAGATAGAGGAGCAGATAGGTAGACAGATTTTGGAAAAGAGTAAAAACAACAGGGTTGTGGTGATGGGAGACTTCAACTTCCCCAATATTGTCTGGGACTCACTTAGTGCCAGGGGCTTAGACGGGGCGGAGTTTGTAAGGAGCATCCAGGAGGGCTTCTTAAAACAATATGTAGACAGTCCAACTAGGGAAGGCGCGGTACTGGACCTGGTATTGGGGAATGAGCCCGGCCAGGTGGTAGATGTTTCAGTAGGGGAGCATTTTGGTAACAGTGACCACAATTCAGTAAGTTTTAAAGTACTGGTGGACAAGGATAAGAGTGGTCCTAGGATGAATGTGCTAAATTGGGGGAAGGCTAATTATAACAATATTAGGCGGGAACTGAAGAACATAGATTGGGGGCGGATGTTTGAGGGCAAATCAACATCTGACATGTGGGAGGCTTTCAAGTGGCAGTTGAAAGGAATTCAGGACCGGCATGTTCCTGTGAAGAAGAAGGATAAATACGGCAATTTTCGGGAACCTTGGATGACGAGAGATATTGTAGGCCTCGTCAAAAAGAAAAAGGAGGCATTTGTCAGGGCTAAAAGGCTGGGAACAGACGAAGCCTGCGTGGAATATAAGGAAAGTAGGAAGGAACTTAAGCAAGGAGTCAGGAGGGCTAGAAGGGGTCACGAAAAGTCATTGGCAAATAGGGTTAAGGAAAATCCCAAGGCTTTTTACACGTACATAAAAAGCAAGAGGGTAGCCAGGGAAAGGGTTAGCCCACTGAAGGATAGGCAAGGGAATCTAAGTGTGGAGCCAGAGGAAATGGGCGAGGTACTAAATGAATACTTTGCATCAGTATTCACCAAAGAGAAGAAATTGGTAGATGTTGAATCTGGAGAAGGGTGTGTAGATAGCCTGGGTCACATTGAGATCCAAAAAGACGAGGTGTTGGGTGTCTTAAAAAATATTAAGGTAGATAAGTCCCCAGGGCCTGATGGGATCTACCCCAGAATACTGAAGGAGGCTGGAGAGGAAATTGCTGAGGCCTTGACAGAAATCTTTGGATCCTCGCTGTCTTCAGGGGATGTCCCGGAGGACTAGAGAATAGCCAATGTTGTTCCTCTGTTTAAGAAGGGTAGCAAGGATAATCCCGGGAACTACAGGCCGGTGAGCCTTACTTCAGTGGTAGGGAAATTACTGGAGAGCATTCTTCAAGACAGGATCTACTCCCATTTGGAAGCAAATGGACGTATTAGTGAGAGGCAGCACGGTTTTGTGAAGGGAAGGTCGTGTCTCACTAACTTGATAGAGTTTTTCGAGGAGGTCACTAAGATGATTGATGCAGGTAGGGCAGTGGATGTTGTCTATATGGACTTCAGTAAGGCCTTTGACAAGGTCCCTCATGGTAGACTAGTACAAAAGGTGAAGTCACACGGGATCAGGGGTGAGTTGGCAAGGTGGATACAGAACTGGCTAGGCCATAGAAGGCAGAGAGTAGCAATGGAAGGATGCTTTTCTAATTGGAGGGCTGTGACCAGTGGTGTTCCACAGGGATCAGTGCTGGGACCTTTGCTGTTTGTAGTATATATAAATGATTTGGAGGAAAATGTAACTGGTCTGATTAGTAAGTTTGCAGACGACACAAAGGTTGGTGGAATTGCGGATAGCGATGAGGACTGTCGGAGGATACAGCAGGATTTAGATTGTTTGGAGACTTGGGCGGAGAGATGGCAGATGGAGTTTAATCCGGACAAATGTGAGGTAATGCATTTTGGAAGGTCTAATGCAGGTAGGGAATATACAGTGAATGGTAGAACCCTCAAGAGTATTGAAAGTCAAAGAGATCTAGGAGTACAGGTCCACAGGTCATTGAAAGGGGCAACACGGGTGGAGAAGGTAGTCAAGAAGGCATACGGCATGCTTGCCTTCATTGGCCGGGGCATTGAGTATAAGAATTGGCAAGTCATGTTGCAGCTGTATAGAACCTTAGTTAGGCCACACTTGGAGTATAGTGTTCAATTCTGGTCGCCACACTACCAGAAGGATGTGGAGGCTTTAGAGAGGGTGCAGAAGAGATTTACCAGAATGTTGCCTGGTATGGAGGGCATTAGCTATGAGGAGCGGTTGAATAAACCCGGTTTGTTCTCACTGGAACGAAGGAGGTTGAGGGGAGACCTGATAGAGGTATACAAAATTATGAGGGGCATAGACAGAGTGGATAGTCAGAGGCTTTTCCCCAGGGTAGAGGGGTCAATTACTAGGGGGCATAGGTTTAAGGTGAGAGGGGCAAGGTTTAGAGTAGATGTACGAGGCAAGTTTTTTACGCAGAGGGTAGTGGGTGCCTGGAACTCGCTACCGGAGGAGGTGGTGGAAGCAGGGACGATTGTGACATTTAAGAGGCATCTTGACAAATACATGAATAGGATGGGGATAGAGGGATACGGACCCAGGAAGTGTAGAAGATTGTAGTTTAGTCGGGCAGCATGGTCGGCACGGGCTTGGAGGGCCGAAGGGCCTGTTCCTGTGCTGTACATTTCTTTGTTCTTTGTTTGTTTGAAGCATGTAGAATTTAACTCTGCTTCAGTACATACAAATATTCTTTTTAAATGTGTATACTGTTAGTTGCATGTTTTAATTTGAGATCTTATTCATTTTATTAATCTGTTGATACATATATTTCATGCTACTTTTGAGCAGATATTTATTTGTGGGGGGGGGGTGTACTTTTTCATAATTTATTCACAATTCATGTGGGACATTGTGGCTGGTCCAGCATTTACTGCCCGTGAAACAATTGGGATGTGGGCATCCAAGGCCAGCATTTATTGCTCATCCCTAATTGACCTTGGGCAGTTAAGAGTCAACCACATTGCCTTGGGTCTGGAGTCACATGTAAGCCGGACCAGGTAAGGATGGCAGATTTCCTTCCCTAAAGGACATTAGTGAACCAGATGGGTTTTTACGACGGTCAATAATGATTTCATGGTCATCATTAGACTTTTAATTCCCGATTTTTATTGATTTCAAACTTTACCATCTGCAGTGGCGGGATTTGATCCTGCGACCACAGAGTACTCTGGGTTACTCGCCCAGTGACAATACCACTACACCACTGCCTCCCCATGAGAGACTTGCTAGGCCAGATCTGACGGCATCAACCACAGTGCTGTGGGTTTCTAGTCGGATATTGGCCACACAGGATCTGGCAGCAGATTTCCATCCCAAAGGGGGCACTGGTGAACCAGATGGGCTTTAATGACAATCTTGTAGCTTCATGGTCACCATTACTGAAACCAGTGTTTTATTCCAGATTTGTCAAATTGAATTTAAATTGACCAGCTGCTGTGTTGGGATTTGAACGTGTGTCACTGGATCATTAGTTCAGACTTCTGTTTACTAATCCAGTAATGAACTGCTATGCTACCATTCCATGATTGTTATTGGCCCATCCTAACCTAAGCAATGCATCATAACTGAACACTTCTCCATCAGTTGACTAAAAATTCTGTGTATAAAGATTGAACAAAACCATAGATTTTTTTCCGGGACTTCGGTGGCGTGATGTGAGGGAACGACACTTACGAGCTGGCTCCCACTGTAAACCTGTCCTGTTAACCTTTTTCCCCCGTGCCATGTGCCTTTAACTTAATGAAGAAAACCCTGAAATTATCTGGATAGAGTTCCCTCATCTTAGTGATGCCCAGGAGAGGCAAAGCAGGAACAACAAAAGGCCGAAATTTTGACGACTGACTCTGAAGCCTCCCACGGTTCAACTGGAGGTAAGATGGTGACGCAGCCTCTTCTCCAGTTGACTATCGGTTGAAGAGCTCAGCAAATGTTTGGTGTTGGAACTTGAAAAATATCGACAATGCTTTATTTTGGATCTTAAAAGATCAATCTTGTCCCCTATCCATTCATTTCTCTGGATCACCAACGAAGCATCATGACGCCACAATCAAGGACATGGAAACTGCATTGTCTGACCATAGTGATCGGATCACTTCCTTGGAGTCCGACATTTCCGCTGTGAGCAAGGATAACAGGACATTACTTCCAAGCTGGACGATCTAGAGAACAGATCCAGAAGGCAAAATGTTTGTATTGTGGGGTTACCGGAGGGGATCGAAGGCCGCACCCCTTCTCCGTATTTCTCAGATCTGTTCCACAAAATGGTGGATGAGAACATACTTTCATCCCCCACAGAATTAGACCGGTCCCACCACGTTCACTTCAACCCAAGCTTGTTTGGGTACACAGAGGAAGAATTCAGAATGTCCAAATTACCTAACCACATGCCTTTCGGAACTTGTGGGAGGAAACTGGAACGCCCACACAGACATGGTGGGAACGTGCAGACTCCGCACAGACAGTGACCCAAGCCGGGAAACGAACCTGGCACCCTGGCGCTGTGAAGCAACAGTGCTAACCACTGAGCCAAGATAACAAAGTGAAATCCCCTGTACAGGAATGGAGTAAGCTTTGAGATGATTTAACAAGCCCGCCTTTGTCTTGACATTACGTGAAAAGGATTTTTTTTTTTTTTTTTTTTTGACTCGCCTGGAGATGCAG
Source organism: Scyliorhinus torazame (assembly GCF_047496885.1). Taxonomy (NCBI): domain Eukaryota; kingdom Metazoa; phylum Chordata; class Chondrichthyes; order Carcharhiniformes; family Scyliorhinidae; genus Scyliorhinus; species Scyliorhinus torazame. The sequence continues at coordinate 139,916,878 of NC_092724.1, read as the reverse complement.
ACTCATTTGTCCAGAAGCACAATTTGTGCTCCATTTAATCTGTTGTATGGGCAATTTTAATTCTGTTGTTTGGGCGTATCTTGATGACTGCAATTGTATATGAGGGATTTCTACAGTTCACTCCTCACAATAACCTATTTTCTTTTTTTCGTTATTAATGTTTGTGGCGACTTTCAGTCGCCCTCGTAAGGTAAATGTTTTACTCTCCAGTTGGGAGTCTCCCTGCTGGTGTGTTAGTTAACGGGAACAATGTTAAAGGGTTTTCTGCAGCTCATAATAGTTTTTAGAATGAGCTTGGAGTTTGTGTTGAGCTGTGTTCTGTTATTTGTTGGTTTTAGGTTAAGCTATTATTTGCCACCGTTCGATTTGCCTTTGGGTATGGTTATGCTCGACTACGATGGCGTGTTTGGGTTGGGAAGGGGTGGGTTTTTGTTTTTGTTTCATTTTGCCCACTGTGTCTGCTGGTCTCAATTTGAGTCACCTGACTTGGCTTAGTGGCCATCTTGGGTTGATGATCTTGCTTTGTCTTCTCAGTGCCCCTTATTTAACAGCCCTCCTTGGCAATGGCTGGCTCCGGTTTGAGAGATGTTGGGAGACTTCCAATCCGACTGATCACCTGGGATGTTAGGGGTTTGAATGGCCCTGCAAAATGATCGAGAGCATTTGTGCATCTTATTCTGCCTAAATTCTGATACTCCTTTTTGCAAGAAACCAATTTACGTGTTAAAGATCAGACCAGGCTGTGCAAAAGATGGGTTGGGCAAGTTTTACATTCCAGTTTTAATAGTGGGGCCAAGGGCTTGGCGATTTTAATCAACAAAAGAATCCAATTCTCCTCATCCCAGATCCAAATGGTCGATATACAGTTGTATGTGGCTCCCTATTGAATACCCCCTAGTGGTTCTGGTCAACATCTATGCCCCTAATTGGACATCAACTCTTTGTTGTCTTCCCTCGCCAACCTCAACACACAGACATTTTCGGAGGTGACCTGAACTGTGTTCTGGATCCAAAATTAGATCGATCAGTACCCAAATATTTTGACCCATCGGGGGTGGCCAGGGCTTTGTGTTCCTTAATGGCTCAGATGGGAGGGGTGGACCCCTGGTGTTTCTTGCATCCGAATGACAGGGGTTTCTCCTTTTTCTCTCATGTTTACCATGTGTACTCTCACATTGATTTTTTTTTAAATTCGGGATAGGGCTCTCCTCCCATCGGTGGTGGTGGCTAAGTACTCTAGGTTGGATATTACTTTGCTGGCCAATCAGAAATTTTGCGAGTGCCTGTCCACCTCTAATGAAGGCTACATTAAATTACAAGGCCCGACTCCATCTCCCCTTCCACGCTGTGGGAGGCTCTTAAGGCCGACTTTAGGGGGAAATTATTCTTATAGCGCACATGCCAAAGATGAACAAATCAGAACAACAGAGGAAGGTGGACTCCATTGATCATCAGTATTCACTCGATCCCACACTGGAATTTTATGCAAGCAGGCAAAAGTTACAGACTCAGTTTGAGTTACTGACCACCAATAAGGCAATACGTCTGCTACCGCGCTCCATCCCTCTCCGCCCCTCTCCAGGTCAATGCGTCTTTTACATCCTACTGCTGATCTGTAGAAATCTGAGCCTCCCGCAGACAAGTCGATCATGGCTGTGGACAGCCTGCTAATCCCATCAGTTGAAATAAATAGTCAAGAGTTGAGAGTTGGACTGCATTGGGCTTATGGAGACTGGTAAGGCCGGAATACTTTCCGATTGGATTTTATAAGAAATTCTCGGAACAGCTTATACCTTTGCTGTTGGATATGTTCAACGATTCCTTATCCAGCGGTTCATGGCCTCCAGCCCAAATTCAAGCCTCTGTTTCCTTGCTCCTTACGAAGGACAGGGACCCGTCTTAAGTGTGGTTCATACCGACCCATCTCACACTTAAACATCGATATTGAAGTTCTGGCACTTCAGTTGGACTCGACCTTTAACTTGTGGAAATTGACGTGACTCGAGCACTTTGGTAACCTGTTCATAGAAGGGAGGTTCGCCAGTTTTAGAGAATTAGCGGACAGCTACACAACTCTAGTCTTTTTCGCTACTTTCATGTACACAATTTTACCGGTTCAGCTTTACTTCCTTTCCTCTGACTCCACCTTACTGGAGAGGATCCTTTCCTAGGCTCAGCTGGGCAGGGGGTCTATCTCAGTCCTATATGGGCACATTCTGTCATCCGATCCCTCCCCACAGAACAAGGTGAGGGTGAAATGGGAGAGTGAACTGGGCCCTACACTACACGCACGAGCAAAGTTTTGAGAGAGGCCCTATACGGGGTCAACTCCACGTCCTCGTGTGCCTGGTTGAGCCCAATTCAGTTCAAAGTAGAATAATAATCTTTATTGTCACATGGAGGCTCACATTAGCACTGCAATGAAGTTACTGTGAAAAGCTCCTAGTCGCCACATAGGCGACACTTGACCAAGGCAAGGATGGGGGAAATTTTTTCCCAAATGTTTTTTAAAATAAATTTAGAGTGCCCAATTCTTTTTTTCCAAATAAGGGGCAATTTAGCCTGGCCAATTCACCTACTCTGCACATCTTTTTAGGTTGTGGGGGTTAAGACCCACGCAGACACGGGAGAATGTGCAAACTCCGCATGGACAGTCACCCAGGATTGAACCCGGGTCCTCAGCGCTGTGAGCCGGCAGTGCTAACCACTGCGACACCATGCTGCCCTCGAGTTTTTTCCGAATGTTGGGAACAGATGTGACCGCTGCTTGCTTGCCCCCGCAGATCACGCTCGTATGTTTTGGTCTTGTATCAGATTTGCCAGCTTCTGGGCTTCCTTCTTTAACGTGGTCTAATATTCTCTGATTGGAATTACAGGCATGCCCACTGGTGACCATATTTGGGGTTTCAGACTCTCCAGCAGTTCACTCTGGGGTAATAATCTTTATTAGTGTCACAAGTAGGCTTACATTAACACTGCAATTAAGTTACTACTATCGATCACCTTAAATCTATGCCACCTGGTAATTGGCCCCATAGCTAGGCGACGCAAGTCTTTCCTTTCTACCTTGCCTTGGCCCCTTATAATTTTGTACACCTCAATTAGGTCACCCCTAAGCCTCTTTTGTTGAAAGGAAAACATCCCGAGCCAATCAAATTTCTCCTCAAAGCTGCAACTTTAGATTCCTGGCAACATTCTTATAAATCTCCTTTGTACTCTTTCCAGAGCAATTACATCCTTCCTGTAATGTGGTGACCAGAACTGTACACATTGTTCCAGCTGTGGCCGAACCAATGTTTTATACGGTTACATCATTACATTCCTGCTTTTGTATTCAATACGTTGCCCAATAAAGGACAACATTCCATCTGCTTTCTTGACCATCTTGTCAACCTGTACTGCCCCTTCAAGAACATGTGGGCATGGACTTCAAGGTGTCTCACTCCTCAACCTCTCTCAACACCTCATTGGTACTTAATTAAGAGATAAATTACACTTGGCAAATATATGTTTGCGAAGGCCAATTCAATCAACAGCATCTAACCCTAATTTGATTAGAGATAGTCAACACGGTTTTGTGAAGGGTGGATCGTGCCTCACAAACCTTATTGAGTTCTTTGAGAAGGTGACCAAACAGGTGGGTGAGGGTAAAGCAGTTGATGTGTATATGGATTTCAGTAAAGCGTTTGATAAGGTTCCCCACGGTAGGCTACTGCAGAAAATACGGAGGCATGGGATTCAGGGTGATTTAGCAATTAGGATCAGAAATTGGCTAGCTGGAAGAAGACAAAGGGTGGTGGTTGATGGGAAATGTTCAGACTGGAGTCCAGTTACTAGTGGTGTACCACAAGGATCTGTTTTGGGGCCACTGCCGTTTGTCATTTTTATAAATGACCTGGAGGAGGGCGTAGAAGGATGAGTGAGTAAATTTGCAGATGACACTAAAGTCGGTGGAGTTGTGGACAGTGCGGAAGGATGTTACAAGTTACAGAGGGACATAGATAAGCTGCAGCGCTGGGCTGAGAGGTGGCAAATGGAGTTTAATGCAGAAAAGTGTGAGGTGATTCATTTTGGAAGGAATAACAGGAAGACTGAGTACTGGGCTAATGGTAAGATTCTTGGCAGTGTGGATGAGCAGAGAGATCTCGGTGTCCATGTACATAGATCCCTGAAAGTTGCCACCCAGTTTGAGAGGGTTGTTAAGAAGGCGTACGGTGTGTTAGCTTTTATTGGTAGAGGGATTGAGTTTCGGAGCCATGAGGTCATGTTGCAGCTGTACAAAACTCTGGTGCGGCCGCATTTGGAGTATTCCGTGTAATTCTGGTCGCCGCATTATAGGAAGGATGTGGAAGCATTGGAAAGGGTGCAGAGGAGATTTACCAGAATGTTGCCTGGTATGGAGGGAAGATCTTATGAGGAAAGGCTGAGGGACTTGAGGCTGTTTTTTGTTAGAGAGAAGAAGGTTAAGAGGTGACTTAATTGAGGCATAGAAGATGATCAGAGGATTGGATAGGGTGGACAGTGAGAGCCTTTTTCCTTGGATGGTGATGTCTAACACGAGAGGACATAGTTTTAAATTGAGGGGAGATAGATATAAGACAGATGTCAGAGGTAGGTTCTTTACTCAGAGAGTAGTAAGGGCGTGGAATGCCCTGCCTGCAACAGTAGTGGACTTGCCAACACTAAGGGCATTCAAATGGTCATTGGATAAACATATGGACGATAAGGGAATAGTGTAGATGGGCTTTAGAGTGGTTTCACAGGTCGGCGCAACATCGAGGGCCTGTACTGCGCTGTAATGTTCTATGTTCTGTACTTGAGTGAATGATCCATTGGAAGCTGGTCTTGGATATCTTGGTGATCTGCAATTACATGTAAATGGGATTATTTGTGTCAACAGTTTCTCCTGCTCCCAAACCAGAGCTTGGAGACTATCTACCATGTGGAAGTAAATTTCTCTGCTTGTTTCCTCTGATCCCCAGGATCCTTCAAATGATATGGACAAAAGGGATGAAATTCATTCTGATAGCCAGTTTTTCTTGTCCGTAACCTGCTTTCCCAGAGGAGAAATTAATTCCCAATTAACTCTTGGGTCAGATGCATCTCTTGGATCCAACTGCTTTCTGATTGGAGGGTGTAATTTCTGGAATATGGCCATTTGGATCATACTCATAGCTTCTCAAAAACCTTTGATATGGAGAGCGTAAAACATTAATTAGTTTAAGTTCCTCCAATGGTTTTTGTCAAGAAATTTAGACCATCTCTCCTGCACGGTGACTTCAGCTTCACTTTTCTCTTGGACCATTAGGTAACCCATCAGCTGAAATTTAATTTGATACGGTTGTATTTATGGGAACAGTATTGGTATTCTGTGACTCTTCTGGTTCTGCTTAGTCTGGGGTGGCTATATATATATATATATATATATATATGAGAGCAAGGGTGGTTACATCTAAATTGTGAGGGCGGCACGGTGGTGCAATTGCTGGCATTGCTGCCTACGGCGCTGAGGACCTGGGTTCGATCCCGGCCCGGGTCACTGTCTGTGTGGAGTTTGCACATTCTCCCCGTGTCTGCGTGGGTTTCACCCCCACAACCCAAATATGTGGAGGTGGGTTGGCCACGCTGATATCCCCTTAATTGGAAAAAAATAATTGGGTACTTGAAATTTAAAGCAAGACAAAACCCATCTAAATTGAGCTCATAGTTGTCTTTTTGAACTAAATTCTTGAAAATGAACTTAAGCTTCCCCTCCAATAGAGTATTTCAGGTGTTGCAGCAAATGCAATGAAAAAATATTCAATTCTTCCCTCTTTCACAACTTCAAAAACAAGGGAACAAGTGATTAGATTCTTTAAAAAGTCACTCAGTAAGAACATATCATTGGCTTTTGAGTATTGTTTGCTTTTTGACTTTTCTTCTTTTTGTAGATTGGCACAGCAAACAGCCTAGAATTTTTAGAAGACCCAAAAGCTGAAGTTGTAGATGAAATTGCTTCTAAACTTGGATTGAGGAAGGTGAGTCAATGGCCCAGGTTTTGCCATTAACAGTAACTGCTATTATGTACAATCAGTCAACAATTTCCGAAGGCGCAAATGCGCAGTTAAGTGTGAAAATTGGGGTGTTGCTGTTCAAGTTGCCTTTTTCAAAGAGCTTTTCTGCATCAATTCTTCAAACACGCAAAGGGTGTGAAGTTGTGGCCCTGACCCACTAGATAACCTACTAAATAGCAAAAAAGATTTAATGTTCATTCAAGATGAAGTGAAATTTTAATGGTATGCCAAGTCTTAATAATTATCAGACAACCTCTTTGAATCTATGATTTGAACAAAGAAAAATACAACACAGGAATAGGCCCTTCAGCCCTCCAAGCCTGTACTGGTCATGATACCAACTTTGGCCAAAACCCTCAGCACTTCCTTGTGCCATATCCCTCTATACCCATCCTGTCAAGATGCCTTTCGAACGTCGTTAATATATCTACTTCCTCAACCTCCCCTGGCAACGCTTTCCAGGCACTCGCCACCCTCTGTGTGTAAAAAAAAAAAAAAAAAAAACCTGCCACGCACATCTCCTCTAATCTTTGCCCCATGGATCTTAAACCTTTGCCCCCTGGTGACTGACCCCTCCACCCTGAGAACTGCCCATCCACTATCCATGCCCCTCATAATCTTGCAGACCTCTATCAGGTCACCCCTCAACCTCCGTCTTTCTAATGAAAACAGTCCGAGTCTATTCAGCCTCTCCACATAGCTAACACCCTCCAGACCAAGCAATATCCTGGTACACCTCCTCTGCACCCTCTCCAAAGCCTCCACATCTTTCTGGTAGTGTAGCGACCAGGATTGTGCACAATATTCCAAGTGCGGCCGTACCAAGGTTCTATACAACTACAGCATGACTTGCCAGTTTTTATAGTCCATGCCCCGTCCAATGAAGGCAAGCATTCCGTATGCTTTCTTGACTACCTTGTCCACTTGTGTTGTCACCTTCAAAGATCTGTGACCTGCATGCCCAGATCTCTCTGACTTTCTATATTTCTAAGAGTTTTGCCATTTACGGTATATTTCCCCTCTGTTAGACCTACCAAAATACATTACCTCACATTTGACCGGATTAAACTCCATTTGTCATTTCTCTGCCCAAGTCTCCAACCTATCTATGTCCTGCTGTATGTTCTGTCAATCCTCAACATTATCTGCCGCTCCACCAACCTTGGTGTCATCTGCGAACTTACTAATCAGACCGGCTACATTTTCCTCCAAATCGTTTATGTACACCACAAACAACAGAGGCCCAAGTACCGATCCCTGTGGAACACCACTAGTCACAACCTTCCATTTAGACAAACCCCCTTCTACTGCTACCCTTTGCCTTCTGTGACCGAGCCAGTTCTGTATCCATCTTACCACCTCACCTCTGATCCCGCGTGACTTCACCTTCTGTACCAGTCTGCCATGAGCTTTGTCTCTCGAAGGCTTTACTGAAGTCCATGTAAACAACATCCACCGCCCTCCCCCCATCAATCATCTTTGTCACCTCCTCAAAAAATGTGATCAAGTTAGTGAGGCACGACTTCCCCTTCACAAAACCATGCTGTCTATCGCTTCTGAGTCCATTTATTTCCAAATGGATATAAATCCTATCCCTGAGAATTTTCTCCAATAATTTACCTACTACCGACGTGAGGCTCACCGGCCTATACTTTCCAGGATTATCCTTGCTATCTTTCTTGAACAGCGGTACCACATTAGCTATTCTCCAGTCCTCTGGGATCTCACCTGTAGCCAATGAGGATACAAAGATGTCAGACAAGGCCCCAGCAATTTCCTTCCTTGCTTCCCTCAGTATTCTGGGATAAATCCCACCTGGCCCAGGAGACTTATAGAACAAAGAAAAGTACAGCACAGGAACAGGCCCTTCGGTCCTCCAAGCCCGTGCCGACCATGCTGCCCGACTAAACTACATTCTTCTACACTTCCTGGGTCTGTATCCCTCTATTCCCATCCTATTCATGTATTTGTCAAGATGCCCCTTAAAAGTCACTATCGTCCCAGCTTTCACCACCTCTGGCAGCGAGTTCCAGGCCCCCACTACCCTCTGTGTAAAAGATCTTGCCTCGTACATCTCCTCTAAACCTTGCCCCTCGCACCTTAAACCTATGCCCCCTAGTAATTGACCCCTCTACCCTGGGGAAAAGCCTCTGACTATCCACTCTGTCTATGCCCCATATAATTTGGTAGACCACTATCAGGTCGCCCCTCAACCTCCGTCGTTCCAGTGAGAACAAACCCGAGTTTATTCAACCGCTCCTCATAGCTAATGCCCTCCATACCAGGCAACATTCTGGTAAATCTCTTCTGCACCCTCTCCAAAGCCTCCACATCCTTCTGGTAGTGTGGCGACCAGAATTGAACAGTATACTCCAAGGGTGGCCTAACTAAGGTTCTATACTGCTGCAACATGACTTGCCAATTCTTATACTCAATGCCCCGGCCAATGAAGGCAAGCATGCCATTTGCCTTCTTGACTACCTTCTCCACCTATGTTGCCCCTTTCAATGACCTGTGAACCTGTACACCTAGATCTCTCTGACTTTCAATACTTTTGAGAGTTCTACCATTCACTGTATATTCCCTACCTGCATTAGACCTTCCAAAATGCATTACCTCACATTTATCCGGATTAAACTCCATCTGCCATCTCTCCGCCCAAGTCTCCAAACAATCTAAATCCTGCTGTATCCTCTGACAGTCCTCATCGCTATCCGCAATTCCACCAACCTTTGTGTCGTCTGCAAACTTACTAATCAGACCAGTTACATTTTCCTCCAAATCATTTATATATACTACAAACAGCAAAGGTCCCAGCACTGATCCCTGCGGAACGCCACTAGTCACCGCCCTCCAATTAGAAAAGCATCCTTCCATTGCTACTCTCTGCCTTCTATGACCCAGCCAGTTCTGTATCCACCTTGCCAGCTCACCCCGATCCCGTGTGACTTCACCTTTTGTACTAGTCTACCATGAGGGACCTTGTCAAAGCCCTTACTGAGGTCCATAGAGACACCATCCACTGCCCTACCTGCATCAATCATCTTTGTGACCTCTTCGAAAAACTCAAGTTAGTGAGACACGACCTCCCCTTCACAAAACCATGCTGCCTCTCACTAATACGTCCATTTGCTTCCAAATGGAGTAGATCCCGTCTCGAAGAATTCTCTCCAGTAATTTCCCTACCACTGACGTAAGGCTCACCGGCCTGTAATTCCCTGGATTATCCTTGCTACCCTTCTTAAACAGAGGAACAATATTGGCTATTCTCCAGTCCTCCGGGACATCACCTGAAGACAGTGAGGATCCAAAGATTTCTGTCAAGGCCTCAGCAATTTCCTCTCTAGCCTCCTTCAGTATTCTGGGGTAGATCCCATCAGGCCCTTGGGACTTATCTACCTTAATATTTTTCAAGACGCCCAACACCTCGTCTTTTTGGATCTCAATGTGACCCAGGCTATCTACACACCCTTTTCCAGGCTCAACATCCACCAATTCCTTCTCTTTGGTGAATACTGATGCAAAGTATTAATTTAGTACCTCGCCCATTTCCTCTGGCTCCACACACAGATTCCCTTGCCTATTCTTCAGTGGGCCAACTCTTTCCCTGGCTACCCTCTTGCTTTTTGTGTACGTGTAAAAAGCCTTGGGATTTTCCTTAACCCTATTTGCCAATGGCTTTTCGTGACCCCTTCTAGCCCTCCTGACTCCTTGCTTATCTCTCTTCAAATCTTTTAAAAGACCCAATACCTCCTCCTTTTCGATGTTAATATGATCCATACTGTCCACACACCCGACCCAAGAATGAACCTCCACTAAGTCCCTTTCTTTAGTGAACACTGATGAAAAGTATTCATTTAGTACCTCGCCCATTTCCTCTGGCTCAACACATAGATTCCCCCCACTGTCCTTAAGTGGTCCAATCCTTTCCCTGGCCACCCTCTTGCTTTTTACGCATGAATATAAACTTTGGGATTGACCGTAATCCTACTTGCCAAGGACTTTTCATGACCCCCTCCCAGCCCTCCTAATTTCCCGCTTCAGTACCTTCCTAATTTCTTTATACTCCTCAAGGTTTCAACTGTTCCCATCCTTTTAGACTGTACAAAAGTCTCCTTTTTCTTTTTGACTAGGTTCACAATATCCCTCGTTATAATAATACTAATATAATCGCTTATAGTTACAAGTAGGCTTCAATGAAGTTACTGTGAAAAGCCCCTAGTCACCACATTCTGGCGCCTGTTAGGGGAGGCCGGTACAGGAATTGACCCCGCGCTGCTGGCATTGTTCTGCATTACAAGCCAGCTGTTTAGCCCACTGTGCTAAACCGGTCCCTATATCCGAGGCTCCCTAAACTTCCCATACTTATCCTTCATTCTCTCAGGAACGTGATTTCCTGAATCTTTATCAACTGTCGCTTGAAAGACTCCCACATGCCTCCCCGAACAGGTGCCGGAATGTGGCGACTAGGGGCTTTTCACACTAACTTCCTTTGAAGCCTACTTGTGACAATAAGCGATTTTCACATGCCCGATGTTGATTTATTATCCAACAACCGCACCGAATCCAAATTCTTCAATTCCTGTCTAATGTTATCGTAATTTGCTTTCCCCCCAGTTTAATATTTTATTTTATTCCCTGCACTAAAAAAGTCTTCTTCCAACAGTTGGAGCTTGCATTGTTTTTCTGTTGCATTAACAATAAGCAGATGTGGAACATTGCTTTACAGTAAATGGAGTAATGTCTTCCAGCTGCTATGGACAGGACAATATAAGAGCTACATGCATGTCGATCTTTTATTTATTTAACTTGCAGGCCTGAGAGAGTAGGAAAAGGAAGATCATAAATTCAGCGAAAATTGTGTTCCTGAATTTAAGCAGAAGCATTTTCTGGACCATAACGATTTAGTAATAGATGCCAAATATATTTTTTTTAATTTTAAAAAATCAATTTGGAGCACCCAATTATTTTTCCTAATTAAGGGCAATTTAGCGTGGCCAATCCACCTAACCTGCACATCTTTGGGTTGTTGGGGTGAAACCCACGCAGACATGGGGAGAATGTGCAAACTCCACACAGACAGTGACCCAGGGCCGGGATTCGAACCTGGGGCCTCAGCGCCGCAGTCCCAGTGCTAACCACTGCGCCACACGCCGCCCTATAGGTGCCAGATAGAAACTTGCACCTCAATGGAATTGAACAGTAAGTTTTCCAACTCGACAGAAACGTAGAAGTGTGTTTTTTAAATTGGCAGTATTCTGGGGTAGTGAAAATAGAAAATTCAGTTGGCATTTTATTGGCAAAACTGTTTAACATGAAGAAAATTGTGAAAACAAAAATAAAAGCTCAGCACAAACAGAATGACAAATGCATTCTCTGCTGGCAGTTTGCTAAGTTGCCCTCACGCCACTCACTACACACTCTCCATTAGCTGGGTGGTGGGATGGGGTGTATATTCCTCCAAAACTATCACTATGTTGTTTCAGCAGAAGGATGCAATTGTAACACTAATAATATGTTTCATAATTGAATATTATTGCACTTATTAGTGTATATAGTGTGACCACACTGTCAAATTCAACAATAGATATTGAAATATATTTCAAATATTTTCAAATATCAGTACTTCAATAAAAGAGCTGTATCTGTTCAGAAGTTACAGACAAAATATTGCCAACTTCAAGTTACTGTTTTTGTGGTTCTGTTGTTTGATGAGGCTCCTAACTTTGCTCTCGGGATGAGTGCAGATGGGTAAGAAAAATCTGACACTATTAGTTTTGCAATGTTTATAAGTACATCTGTTGGCCGAGCACAAACGAGCATTGGGAAAGGGGTTAGCAAGTCAACTCATTGTTTGTCCTAGGCTTTAACTGAAAGCTTAATGGAAGTTCACAGCCATAAGGTGGAAACATCAAAACACTCAACTCTAACAATTTGGACTTCTTTTTGACTTGCTGTATTATTATTTGTTTCAGGTTGGCTGGATATTCACAGATCTCCTATCAGAGGACACGAGGAAAGGCACCGTCAAATTTATCAGGAATAAGGCAAGGAGTTTGATGCTCATTGAAAATAAGTTTTAGGATTACAACAGCACTCCCATTTAGAACTGCCTTTTGTTGTATTTCTAAATTTTAAGCAATATTTCAAGTGTGTTTGCTGTCCAGAAAGAAAATTGGGCTGTTTACTTACTCCATTTTCACACATTCCTATATTAGGTTTTTTGCTTCAGGAATTTTGCTTATGAGCTAAGGGACTCAGCAGTGGGGGTTTGAGAAAAGGTTGGGCATGTTTGTGACCGTGTTTGAGGAGCTTTACGTCGCAGGGTCATTCGGGGAGGGGGGGGGGGGGGTGGAAAAGGGGGAAATCTGTACAGACTGTATAGTTGATTGTTGGGAAGTATGTTTCCCGGGGTGTTTATTTGCTGTAACCTGTTTTGATACATGTTTGTAATAAAATACATTTAAAAAATAGTAAAAGCAGTCAAGACATGCAGCCCCTCCCCCTCCCCCTCCAACGACAACTTAAAAATCGCAACAGAAAGAAGCAGAACGCAGTATGTGACACCCAGGGCAGAAGTAGTCACTAAGAGGGAAACTAAGCTACCAAGAGAGATGGGGGGGGGGGGTGCACATGTAAAAATCTCTAAATAAGAAACAACTTTATTTGCAAATAACAGATACACTTGAGCTGTTTCACAGTTACTTCATTTGAATCCTACTTGTGACAATAAGCAATTTGAATTTTTCATTTCCTAAAATGGGTCAGTTGAAACCTAGACTGGATTCACAAGTAGAAATGGAAGCTTTGTTCTGGCAAATGTGGGGTGGATTTCAGAATGCAACATGCTAATGGAAAGCCTTATTACGAGAGAATTCTAAAGCGTATTTTGGGGATTCATGTTTGGAAACTCTTGCGTAACAATCATCCTTGTGTAACAATCATCTGTAGGGATTCTGAGGAGGCACCCACAGATATTCACTTGGGATTCAGAGTGGAGTGTGTATTTGACCACAGGCATCTTGTGTGCATCAAAGGGACTTTACGTAGTTTCAAATATACTGTGCCATTCGTGTTAATCTTAAAACCTATGTTTAATTGTTAACCTAAGAAGGGAGTAAAGGAATATTGTATTATTATCCAACTTTTCCACATTTAATAAATAGTTTTTTTTGTTAAAACTAATTGGCGGCCCTGTGACTCTAATCCTCCAATTTGGTGGGGAGGTGAGAAAGAAAAGTATAAGTTACGGGCTTTTGAGCCAGGGTTCTATTCTGTGATCTTCCCGTCCATGTTATAACATCAACTGGGATTGAAACCTAATCAGTAAATATGTACTACAAAGTAAAAGTATAAACATTCTTTATAAATCTCTTGCATAAACTCCAGTTCTGAAACTTAAAGTTTCAAAGCAAGTTAGTGACTGAAATGAATTGAGTTCACCTCTTATATTCACTATCTTCCACACTGATATTTCGAAAGATAGAGTGGAGATCATGTGCCTTTTTATAGCGAGGTGGGGAAAATAGAGGCATTGAGTATAAGAGATATGCTTGTTACAGCAGTGTTTAGACCACAGTTGTGCTATTCAGATCACCGCATTGTGGAAAAGGCATTAAATAATAGGCTGTAATGAGCATAATTACTCGGAAACTACCAATGATAAGCAGCTTTAATTACGAGAGAAGACTTAAGATTTTGGAACTGTCGTCTTGGAACAGGAAAGGTTGGGAGGTTAATAGGTTTTTCTCAAAATTTGTGGCAGATTTTGAATGGATGAAGACTCTCTTGTTTGGAATATATGATTGGAGGTTATTGATTTTAGCACTTGGTGCTGAGAGGAAGAAAATGGTCAGGGAAACCACATTTACTCAGCAGGTTACTGAAGCTTGCATGCTTTTCCAGGGGGGTTAGTTGAGGTAGAAATCACTGCATTTTCAAGAGAAAAGTATGTAAAAATTTGAAGTAGAGAGAAATAGAAAACAAAAGAGAGCAGTGAAATTAGTTTTAAATTTCTTTACCAAGAAGCTAGCACAGACACGAAGCTGAATGGCCTTCTGGATTATTTGGAGATGTGGCCAGATCACTAGTGTACTTTAGAAGCTGAATACAAAATGGCTTGGAGAGTTGCGGAGAGAGGAGCAATCTCCCCTGTCTGCAAGCAGTTGCCAGTCCTGAACTAAGTGAGATGAAGTGGTAATAATTCTAGTGTTTGAGCTTCCAGCATGATGCCATTTTGACATTGGTATTCAAAAGAAAATTCTAAACGGCTGTACTTATACTATTGATAATCTGTGCTGCAAATGCTTGAAATGATGATGGTTTTTATTTATCTTTATCAGGATGCACATTTCCTTAGTGCGGAGGAGTGCATTACAGCAGGAGACTTCCAGAACAAGCACCCCAACGCTTGCCGCCTATCTCCTGATAATCATTTTGGTTCCAAGTTTGTTACCGTCTTGGCAACAGGTATGGGTGATACTGATTGTGATCAAATCCCAGCTTATGAAAAATAATGCAGAACGGGCAATGCCATCTGCACCATTTCTAGCAGGCATGTTAATGCGAACAAAATCTACCTCTAAACCCAGTGCCCAGTATAACACCTGGAGAAAGTTATTTTCTCTCTCTCAGCTGTCTGATTTCTGGCTAATTCACTGGGAGTGGATCAGGTGTTGGTGAAAATCTTGTGTGTCTATGACGGTGACTGGATATGTTCAGATTTTTCTAAACATGTTTATGCGAGTGGTGGCGCAGTGGTTAGCACTGCTGCCTCACGGTGCCGAGGACCCGGGTTCGATCCCGGCCCCGGGTCACTGTCCGTGTGGACTTTGCACATTCTCCGTGTGTCTACGTGGGTCTTAACCCTCACAACCTAAAAGGATATGCTGGGTAGGTAGATTGGCCATGCTAAATTGATCCTTAATTGGAAAAGAAAGATAATTGGGTAATTTAAATTTTTTTAAATTATTTTAAAAAACATGTTTTTGCAAAGATAATACTTTCACAATTTTTAATGTGGATCAGAAATGTGACACAATAAGCAAGTCATTGATTTAAGAAAGTACATAGCATTGGAATCTTGAAACAATATTGTCTGCTGTCACACCTAAGCATCATGCATATTCCATTGCAAATCTACTTTTTTCCCCCTTTTGCTTAGGTGGCCCAGATAATCAGGTTCATTTTGAAGGTTACCAGGTTTCCAATCAGTGTATGGCTCTTGTAGGCGATGACTGTTTTCTGCCATGCAGAGATGCACCGGAGCTGGGATATGTAAAGGAATCTTCTAGCGAACAATATGTTCCTGATGTTTTCTATAAGGTAACTACCTAACTGACTGCGTTGTGACGTATTGCATACTATTGGACAATTTGATAAATACAACAAATAAATTAAATCATAGAATTTACAGTGCAGAAGGAGGCCATTCGGCCCATCGAATCTGCCGGCTCTTTTGAAAGAGCACCCTACCCGATCTCACACCTCCACCCTATCCCCATAACCCAGTAACCCGACCCAACACTAAGGGCAATTTTGGACACTAAGGGCAATTTTAGCATGACCAATCCACCTAATCTGCACAACTTTGGACTGTGGGAGGAAACCGGAGCACCCGGAGGAAACCCACGCGCACACTGGGAGAACGTGCAGACTCCGCACAGACAGTGAACCAAGCTGGGAATCGAACCTGGAACCCTGGAGCTGTGAAGCAATTGTGCTAACCACCATGCTACCGTGCTGCCCTTAGTGTTGGGTCAATAGTTCAAATCAATTTAGCACATTCATTATTCCTCCTCCTTTGCACGCACAGTCAGCCTGATCATGGAAAGATCTCAGAGAGTAGTATGGGCGTGGAATGCTCTGCCTGCAACAGTAGTGGACTTGCCAACATTGAGGGCATTTAAATGGTCATTGGATAAACATATGGATGATAATGGAATAGTGTAGATGGGTTTAGATTGGTTTCACAGGTCGGCGCAACATCGAGGGCCGAAGGGCCTGTACTGCGCTGTAATCTATTTCTATTAAGAAGGGAGAAAAGGCAGTGGGCGGGATTCTCCACTCCTGCGCCGAAGTGCCCACACCGCCGTGAATGCCGTCGAGGTTCACGACGGCGCGAAACGGCCCCTATCCCGACCGATTCAGGGCCCGATAATGGGCTAGGAGCGGGGCCGCGTCATCTACACGCGCCAGGCCTTGTCGCCGCATAAAGGCGGCGCTGCATAACTGGCGTCACCCGCGCATGCGCGAGTTGGCCGGCGCCAACCCGTGCATGCGTGGTTGCCGTCCTCCCCGAGTCCGCCCCGCAAGAAGGTGGCGGACGGATCTTGCGGGGCCATGGAAGGAAGGAGGTCCTCCTTCAGAGAGGATGGCCCGACGATCGGTGGGCACCGATTGCGGGCCATCCCACATTTGAGGTACCCCCCGGATCTGGATCCCCCCCAGCGTTCCCGTGCTGTTCCCGACGGCAGCGACCAGGTGTGGACGGCGCCGGGGGGAACCCGCCGTTTTGGCCTGGCCGCTCGGCCCATCTGGGCCTGAGGATTGCGGGGGTGCCGGAGAATCGCCATTTTGGGTGTCTCCGGCGATTCTCTGGCCTGTGGCCCGCGGAACTCGATGGGGCCGTTCCCGCCGCTTGGGAGAATCACGGGAGGGCGTCGGACCGGCGTCACAAGAAATCTTGGCGGCCCAGGCGATTCTCCCAACCGGCGTTGAAGTGGAGAATCTCGACCAACGAGTTTTAGGTTGGAAGCAAAGGAAAGAAACCGCCAAAAAAGATCAACTTCATTAATGTATAATGTTTGAGAAAAATTGTTGCTCAGCCACGTTGAGGCCTTTTCCATTCAAAATATCTTGGTATTCATTCCAGTGTAAAACTGAACCAGACTGTTGCAATCTTGAAGTCCCATTTGACCCTGAACCAAACTACTGACCCCATATCCTGTCCATCATCAAGATCATTCACTTCTATCACCTCATCAATATGCGTCTCCACCCTTGACTTTTCACCTGCTGCAGACCCCTCAACCATGGTCTGTTTTCTCCCTAGATACAACCATTTCTTTTTTATTTTATTTAGTGTACCCAATTCATTTTTTTCCAATTAAGGGGAAATTTAGCGTGGCCAATCCACCTACCCTGCACATCTTTGGGTTGTGGGGGTGAAACCCACGGGGAGAATGTGCAAACTCCACACGGACAGTGACCCAGAGCCGGGATCGAACCTGGGACCTCGGCGCTGTGAAGCCACAGGGCTAACCCACTGCGCCACCGTGCTAGATGCAACAATTTCAATGCTTTCCTGACTGGCCTTTCCGCCTTTCACCATCCATAAACTTAAGCTCATCTGAAACTCTTTGGTATCCCAACTTACAGCGAGCCCTGTTCATCCATCTCCTCTGTTCTTGTTCACCTGGATTGGTTTCTACTTGGAGAACACCGCTAATTTTTTAATTCTTATTTTTATTTTCAGATCTCTTAATGGCCTTGCTTCTCCCTAAGTCCATAGCTCCCTTCAGTTCTCGGAGATTACTGCATTCCTCTAACTCTGGCTTCGTGCACAGCCCTGATTTTCCTCATGCCATCTTTCAGCTACCTACGCTTTTAAGTTCTGAAATCTCTCCTTAAACCTCCCACATATTTACTTCTCCTTTTAAGACATTCTTAAAAAACCTATCTGTTTGATCAAGCTTTTAGTGACTAGTCCCTTCTGTGGCTCAGCGCCAGTTTGGTTGGCAATCACTTCTATGAAGTGTCTCGCAGTATTTTTATACCTTAACGATGCTGTTTAAATTGTTCTGTAGAATCTTATGTCGAATAAAGTCATTCAGGGCATCATTTTCAAGTAACACAGCCAATTCCCCTTTGAAAGTTATGTTTGAACCTACTTATACCTATCGTTCGAGCAGTGCAATCCAGATCATAAATGGCTGGGGGTTTTTAAGATCTCTTCTTTCTGGATTTTTTTTGTTACCTTAAATCTGTGTCCTTTAGTTCCTAATCCTCCAGTCAATGTAAACTATTTTTCCTTATTTACTTTTTCAAAATCCATCACCTCTTTGAACACCTCAATATAATTTCCCCTTAACATTCTCTACTTTTTAAGGCGAACAACCCACCTTCTCTTGTCTGTCCACATAACTTAAGTTCCCCATTCTTTGTGTAATTATGGTAAACCACCACAGGGCAATTTTTAAAAATCTTGCTTGAAAACCGCGAGGGAACATTGTTTCTCAGCATGCTGTCCCTCGGCGACATCATGTAAAAACACTGCCTCAGTTTCTACATGTAAGCTGCAAGTACCTGGTTCTTCCTCACCACCACCTCCCTTGACCACCTCCACTGCCTCTAAATTTTCAGTCTGCATGTCAGGCATCCAGTACTAAAAGAGCAGCAATTCCCTTCAGCTAAATATTCACAAGACTGAAACCATCACAAACTCAGTATCCTAGTCATGGACTCCATCACTCTCCCTAGCAAATGTCTGAGGCCGAAGTGGACGGTTTGCAACCTTAGTGTCATCTTTGACTTTGAGTTGAGCTTCTGAGCACATCTCTAAAATTGCCTAATTCCATCTCCACCATTGCCTGACTCCGCCCCGTCTCAGCTCATTTGCTATTGAAATCCTCGCCTGTGCCTTTGTTGCCTCTCAACCTGACCCTCCGATCTCTGCACTCCTCCAATTCTGGCCTCTTGCGTATCCTTGATTTTAATCTCTTACCATTGATGAGGACAATTTCAATTGCCGAGGCCCCATGTTCTGAAATGTCCTCCCTCACCCTTGCCACCACTCTTTCAACTTTTTAAGATATTTTTTGAAACTACCTCTTGGACCTATATTTCCTTTTGTGTCAAATTTTGTTAATGCTCCTTTAAGGTGCCTAGGGTTGTTTTACTGTGCTATAAATGCAAGTTGTTGTTGTAACCAGAATTAGACACACTGCTTCAGCTGAGGCCTAATCAGTGAATTTATCAATGTTTAGAATAATAAGGACAAAGAACATTACAGCACAGGCCCTTCAGCCAACCAAGCCTGCGCCGATCCCGATTCCTTATTTAGACCTACTACTTTTTGCCCAAACTATCTAATTCCTCCATTCTTCGCCCATTGCTTGTGTCTATCAAGATGCACCTTGAACGTTGCTATCATGCCTGCCTCCACCACCTCCACTGGTAACCCGTTCCAGGCACCCACCACCCCTCTGCGTGAAAAACATTCCCCGCACATCTCCTCTAAACTTTTCCCTTCTCACCTTGACCTTTGCCCCCTTGAAATTGAGTCTTCCACCCTGGGAAAAAGCTTCTGACTGTTCACCCTGTCTCTATCTCTCATAATTTTATAGACCTCGAACAGGCCTCCCTTCAGCCTCCATCTTTCCAACGAAAACAATCCGAGTTTATTCAATCTCTCCTCATAGGTAGCACCCTCCAGACCAGGCAACATCCCGGTGAATCATCTTTGCACTCTCTCCAAAACATCCACGTCCTTCTGATAGTGTGGTGACCAGAACTGCATGCAATATTCCAAATGTGACCTAACTAAAGTTTTATACAACTGTAACATGTCCTGCCAACTCTTTTACTTAATGCCCCGGCCAATGAATATTTACAAACAACAGTGGTCCGAGCACTGATCCCTGTGGAACACCACTAGTTACAGATCTCCATTCTGAAACTCCCTTCCACTGCTACTCTCTGTTGCCAAGCCAGTTCTTTATCCATCTAGCTAGCACACCCCAAATGCCATGCGACTTTACCTTTTGTACCAGTTTGCCATGAGGGACCTTGTCAAACACCTTACTTAAGTCCATGTAGATGGAATCCACAGCTTTTCCCTCATCAATTCATTTTGTAACCTCCTCGAAAAACTCTCATCAAGTTGATGAGGCATGACCTTCCCTGCAAAAAAAAAAAAACACGTTTCCTATCACTAACCAGTCCATTTGCTTCCTAATGTGAATAAATCCTGTCCCTCAGTACCTTCTCCAATAGCTTCCCCACCACTCACGGCAGGCTCACCAGCCTATAATTACCTGAATTATCCCTGATTCCCTTCTTAAACAAAGGGACAACTTTGGCTCTTTAGTCCTCCAGAACCTCGCCTCTGGTCAAAGATAAACATAGAAACATATGAAATAGAAGCAGAAGGAGGCAATTAGGCCCTTCGAGCCTGCTCCGCCATTCATGATGATCATGGCTGATCATCAAGTTCACTACCCTGACCCCCCCCCCCAATATCCCTTGACCCCTTTAGCCCCAAGAGCTATATCTAATTCCTTCTTGAAATTACACAATGTTGTGGCCTCAACTACTTTCTGTGTTAGAAGATTCCACAAATTCACCACTCTCTGGGTGAAAAAATTTCTTCAGATATGTGTTAAGGCCCCAGCTATTTTCTCTCTCGCCTCCCACAGTAACCTGGGATATATCCCATCAGGCCCAGGGGACTTGTCTACTTAATGCATTTTAAGATATCCAACATTTTCTCCTTCATTATGCTGATATAGAATCATAGAATCCCTACAGTGCAGAAGGAGGCTAGTCGGGGCATCGAGTCTGCACCAACCCTCTGAAAGAGAACCAGACCTGGGGTGAAGCTCCCAACCTATTCCCATAACCCGGCAACCCCATCTAGCCTTTTAGACGGTAAGGGCAATTTAGCATGGCCAATCCGCGTAACCTGCACATCTGGTAGGAAACCCACGCAAACACAGGGAGAAAGTCCAAACTCCACACAGTCACCCAAGGCCAGAATTGAAACTGGGTCTTTGGCGCTGAGGCAGCAGTGCCAATCACTGTGCCACCCATAATGAAATTATAGAAAGGAATTGTATTTATACTGCATGACCACAGGACATACCAATGTGAGCTCTTCCCATAATACCTCACTTCAGGATACCTCCAAGGTGTCCTTCCTCATCACAGCTGTGATATATTCCCTAACCAGTAATGCAACTCCCCCATCCTTTTCTGCCACCTCCTCTATCTCGTCTAAAACATTTATATACCAGAAAGTTAAGCTGCCAGTCCTGTCCCTCCTTTAACCATGTCTCTGTAATTGCAACCCCTCCTTGCTCTTGTATTTTCTATTTATGATAAAGCTTGGGGGTGGGCAATAAATGGGGCGGTACGTGGCGCAGTGGTTAGCACTGGGGCTGCGGCGCGGAGGACCCGGGTTCGAATCCTGGCCCTGGGCCACTGTCCGTGTGGAATTTGCACATTCTCCCGTGTCTGCGTGGGTTTCACCCCCACAACCCAAAGATGTGCAGGTTAGATGGATTGGCCACATTAAATTGCCCCTTAATTGGAAAAAATAATAATTCGGTACTCTAAATTTACTTTTTAAAAAGGGATGGTCAATAAATGCTGGCCTAGCCAGCAACACCCAAATTCTGTGGAATAATAAAAATATATACTTTAAAAAAAAAATTAAAAAATATTTAGAGTACTGAATTCAATTTTTCCAATTAAGGGGCAATTTAGCCTGTCCAATCCACCTACCCTGCACATCTTTTGGTTGTGGGAGCGAAACCCACGCAAACACGGGGCGAATGTGCAAACTCCACACGGACAGTGACCCAGAGCCGGGATCGAACCTGGGACCTCAGCACCGTGAGGCAGCAATGCTAACCACTGGGAATAATAAAAATATTAACTAACTGTTTTTACCAACTTGTCCTACAATTTTCAAAGATTTGTCTAGATGAACCCACCCCAGTTCTTTGTGTTCCTGTGTGCCCTTTTCCATGAGACCATTTAGTTTATATTACCGTTCGTCATTCTTCCATCCAAAATCCATCGCTCTTTAGTTCTCTGCATTCAGTTTATTTGCCATCTGTCTTTCCATTTTACCAGTCAATCAAAGTCTTCCTGAAGTCCTCTACCATCCCTCTTATTTGAATACTTGATTACCATTGCTGGCAGTAGCTTTATTTTAACTAGAAATGTTTGCAAAGCATAATTAATATGAATGCATTCCTAAAAAATAATAGTTGTAACATGTTCTGGTGAATTAAGTCCACATGATAAAGTGAATATGTGCATGTAACCTTTTCTTGTGGTTTCTCTCGTAGGACATAGACAAGTTTGGTAACGAAATCACACAGTTAGCGAGGCCATTGCCAGTTGAGTACCTGATCATAGATGTAAGTACAAGCTATGGTACATTTCTAATCCTGAATTGGATCAGCGATGACTTTCATTTTTCTAGAATACAGCAAGAGAACGGTGAAGCATGGCAGAGGAACATGATATGAGTCCATTAATGTCTTGCCTCTGCCAGTACTGCAATGTAAAATAATTAAGTTGCATAAAGTGGTTAAAAACTAGTTTGCCTGCACAAAGGCATCGTATCCTGAAATTGATTCAATTCTATTAATGACATTTATGTTGGTTAAAGTTTGAGGCCAGAGGCATATCACTCCATTCCCCCATTTCAATTGCTGAAGTACAAATTGCATACAGGCAGCATACATAGACGAACCTAATTCACTTGTCTCTTGAGAAAATCAGTATCCTTAATTTGTAACACATTCCAAACATAAAGTAAATTTACTTTACTCCGAACCCACATTGCTTTTTTTAATGAAGCACTTTTATTAAACATTTGTGTGTCTAGTTTTAAAAAAGAAACAAAAATAGACCAGGCCTTTTTTCTGGCTGAAGATGACTTCTGGCTATCCCAATGGCATGGCTGGTTAAGATAGTGAGCAGCTGAGCCACATTGACTAGGAAAACACGCCTCGCAAATTGCGTTGATGCCATCCAAGTGGCAGTTGAAGTACTGCACTTAGTTTCAGCATTCCAGGCTGTTGGGGAAAGAGAAATTTGACGGGATTTCCAGCTCGCGGGATATGATTAGGTTAATGATGCACCCTTTGCTTGAACACTGACTAATACTCACTGTTGGGGGTCATACTGTTGGGGGTCATAGGTGAAAAATTGTGTCGTCGTCCTCTTTCCCCCCCCCCCCGGGGCAGGCTTGGTGAGCAAATTACATTGTATGTCATTGAGCGGTGATTAGGTATACTCTTGGTGGGAATGGTTGTTGCCGAGCACGGTCCTATTCTGCTGCCTGAGCATCAATTATAAAGGATATACAGATGTTGAAAATCAAGTTTGTCACCTCAAATTATACTCCACTATTCCAAAAAGGTATGTTCTACAAGTTGATTACTGAGAAATGACATTCAAAAAGGATTACGTGTGTCAGCACTGTTCTTAATACAGTAGACAAAGCACGAAACTGCAGAGAAATCTAAATGAAACAGGATGGACAGGCACCCCAGCATCTGCCAGTTCATGGAAATATTTCGTATCTGAAGCTACTTCCTGTGCAGGTGTTGAAAGTGCTGGTTTGTATTAGTACTAATGTGCCCAATAGATGCCTGCTACTTTTCCGAAAGCCTTTTATCTACACGAGCAATGGTTTAAAATGGTTATAGTCTGTGGCCTTAATTTTTTCTGACATTTTGCATGGCCTGTTATTTTCAATGCACGGTACATTAAAACATTTTAAAAACCAGTTTGCTGCATGGCTGCATAGGAGCAATATCTCAAAGCGTGCAACTTGTGAATATCCTGTGCAGTGCCTTCCGGGTTCCTGCATGGCTACCCACGTGTACAGATCAGAGGGAACATTGATTACAGTTGCACCCTTTGTTTATTCAGCTACAAAAATGGACCTTAATAGGATGGTTATTTTTATTCTACATTACTTTTCTGTATATAACGTGACCGACTACTGCAAACAGTGGCCCTGGTATGGTTTGGCAATATATCTGTTTGATGTAAGAATTTAGGGCAAGCCAAAACTCCCCATTTATCGTTTTATTTGGAAAACACATTTTCTTCAAATTGCCCAAATGAAAAAAAAAACATATTTTATGGAGAAGTCTCAACTGACCTTTTGCTCAGGCTACTTAATGTCTGTATTGTGCAGCTTCACGTTTGCAGAATAAAAGGCAAGGTGGCTCACAAAATCACAGTTTAATTCAATAAAGCATTTAGAATTATTAACCTTTCTTCAGTTAAATTTTTGCCATTTGTAGATTTGATCACGCACACAATCCAGCTGTCAGTACTCTAGATTGGTCACTGCTTTTAAGCATGCAGAGCAGAGACTGAGGTTGTGCAGCATAAACAATTAATGAGAGTTTATTTTTCCATTAGCTGTATTCTACTTTGCAAGCAGAACCTCACAATTTGTACTTGCTGCTTAATAATGCTTGCTCCATTCCTGTTACCTTTGTTTGGAGGAAAGTAACATTGTACTTTTGGGGGCAGCACGGTGGCGCAGTGGATAGCACTGCTGCCTCATGGCGCTGAAGTCCCAGGTTCGATCCCGGTTCTGGGTCACTGTCCGTGTAGAGTTTGCACATTCTCCCTGTGTTTGCGTGGGTTCCGATCCCACAACCCAAAGATGTGCAGGGTAGGTGGATTGGTCACGCTAAATTGCCCCTTAATTGGAAAAAATGAATTGGATACTCTAAATTTGTATGAAAAAAATTGCACTTTTGGCATTTGCAACGTTTGATGAAAATTATGCAATTGTCTGCGAACCTTTGGTGATTCATGTACGTGGGACACCCAAATTTCTTTGCTTTTCCACAGTGCTTAGTTCCTCGTCATTGAGAAAATATTCTGATTTATGTTTCTTCAATCCAAAGTAGATAACCTAACACATTTTCAGACTGCGCTCCATTTGCTACATGTTGTTCACTGATGGTCTGTCAGTGCGCTTGTGTAACCTCCTGTTACCAGCGATACTAGCCACTGTGCCTGCCAATACTACAAACTTGAATATACAGTATAGTTCTCTATTCCTCCATCCATGTCATTGGTAAATATGACACTTGCCATTATATAGTGTAGTTCATAGGACCATTACCAAAGAAAGTTTGGCATTGCAAAACATAAGGCAATATCAAGAGAGGTGACCAGAAACTTGGTCAGAGGTAGGTTTTTAGAGCAGAAAAGAGAGGCAGAGAGGTTTACAGAGGGAATTCCAGGGCCTCAGCAGCTGAAGGCTCAGCAGCAAATGGTGGAGCAATTAAAATCAAATTTACAGTGATTAAATATGATGAAAAGCTGAGGCTTCAGTACGTTGCCTTGGGGATTACCACATCACATCCCAGCAATCACAATATGGCTATCCTCCTCTACATGCTGCTTTTGGCAACATCATTCACAGACAAGGGATTAGTTTTCAGCAGCATACTAGTGGCCCCTAGCTCTATGTCTTCACCACCTTTCTTGACCCCTTCACTGTCTGTATATTGTCAGGCTGCTTGTGCGATATCCAGTTGAGGATAAACTGCAATTTTATCCAGTTAAGCATTGGAAACCATTATCTTTGGCCCCCCACCTTGAAATCCATACCTTCACCACTAATTCCATCCCCTTTCACAGATGGTATACCATCGAAACCCAACTTTTCACAACTTTGGTGCCCTATTTGACCCCAGGCTGAGCCCATGTGTGTCAGACTTGGCTTAGTTTTTTTTTTGCACTCTTTGAGATCAGAGGTTGTGGGTTCAAGTCCCACTCCGGGACTTCAGAACAGTAATCAACGTTGACATTGCAGTGAATTACTGAGGGAGTGGTGCACTATTGGATGAAGCATTAAACTGAGGCTCCATATGCTCTGTCAGGTGGACATAAAGATCACATGGCATTATTTTGAGGAACTGCAAGGGAATTATCCCCGATGTTCTGATCCAATATTTATCCTTCAATGAACATCACAAAAACAGATTATCTGGGCTTTTTCATGTTACAGTTTCTAGGAGCTTGCTGTTGTAAACTGGCTGTTGTGTTTCCGATATTACAACACTGGCTATACTTTGGAAGCTGTTCATTGATTGTAACAAGCTGCAGTACATATGGTGGTCGTAAAAGGTGCTATACCAATGGAAATCTTTTTATCATCTCTCTTGCAAAGACTGCCTCCGTCCACTTCTAGAACATTGTCTGCTCCCTGCCTTACCTCGGCCCAACTGGTGGAACAGGCTCAAAACACCGAAAGGCCTCGTCCATTTCCTGTATAAACCTCGTCCATGCCTTTGTCACTTCCAGGTTTGATTTTTCCAATGCTCATGTGATTGGCCTCCTATCCCCTATAATCTGTAAACTTCAGTTCATCCAGAACTCTACTGTCTGTATCTTACCACCCCTGCTTTGCTCAGCTTTATTAACTCTTGATCCATTAATACCTCCAACTTAAAATGTTCACTCTTGTGATAAATCCCAGCCTTTCCCTATCCTTGCAGCCTTTCCCACCTCCCTATCCTTACAACCTTCCTCAACCTGAAAGCCCTCATTCGCTGGCTAAACCTTCATTCCTCTGTCACTGACTTTTGGTGCATCTCACTTACGTTTGAAACATTGGTGACCATCCATGTCTTCAGCCATCATGGCTTCACATTCTAAAATTCCCATCCTAAATCCACCCATCTCCTCTCCTTGTAAGCCGCCCCTTGAAAACTACCTCATTGACCAAAGCTTTAGTCACCCCTCTTACTACCTTCTCTTGGCATCCATTTTGAAATATAGAAATAAATTATCTGTAAAAATAAATAAGTGCAAATATTGGATTCTGAACAAAAATGGACAATAAAGAGAATCTATAGCAAACTTGCAGCTTCTGTAAAAAGATGGTGGAAGCAGAGATGATGCATGATTCCAAAAGGAAATTGGATGGGTCCTCGATAGAAATAAACTTGCAGGACTACAGAGATAGAACGGGGCAATGGGACTGACTAAATTGCTGTTCAGAGAGCTGGTGACGACTTGGTGCATCAAATGGCCTCCTGTGCCACAATGACTCTACAAAACAACGTGAAGTTTTGTGTGTACAACAGAACTGTTCTGACTAATGCCTGCATTTTCTCTCCATGGATGCTATTAGATATATTTCTACAATTTTCTGTTTTATATGCATATGCCTGATATTTAACTCTGTGCAACCATTATTTTCTTTCAACTATAGATTCCCACAACTTTTCCAAAGGATCCTGTTTACACTTTTGCTTCATCTCCCCATCCTTTTTCTGTTGTGAACAGGGATGTTGTCGGAGAGACACAGGTAAATGTCTCACTGCTGGAATGAACAAGTTAGCATTACATTAAAATTTGAACTGTTGTGTGAGATTGAGATGAATGAAACACAACATGCAACACCCAACACACGGGTCGAAGTTTTACTAATGAGTAAATTCTTTTAATTAATATTTGCTATGCTGTTGACTTTTATTACAGGATTGTTGTGCTGTCAGAGTGAAACTGGCTAACATACAAGAGCAATTAAAAGCATTGTGCAGAAGAATTTCTGTGTAACATGATTTGATTCTTGCATTTCATCAATTCACTTCCTTTTGATGTTGGTGTGTTTGACTTTAGAGCACAAACTTCTCTGTTTAAAAAGTAGTATAAAATGGTCACGGGCACAAGGATTCGCCCAATTAGTGGTCTCCTATAAGTACAGGAATAATTGCAGTACAACCAAGAAGAAGAAGAAATAGCTTATTGTCACAAGAAGGCTTCAAAGGAAGTTACTGTGAAAAGCCCCTAGTCACCACGTTCCGGCGCCTGTACGGGGAGGCTGGTCCAACCAAAGCTGATATGAAGCCCCAGCAACAAAAACGAAACCGTGTATATTGATGATTCAAACTCTGGCTACCAATAATATTTTAATAACATAAAGAGCTGCTATGTATGAGTTTTAGTGCATAAAGATCTGCCTTTTCCAGCTTCACAACAATACGAACATCTCGCCTTCTCATTTTTATTTCCCCTCCTTCTTGCTGCCTCCCTCCCCCTTTCCCTTCAGCTGAATGATCTATTCGATTCTAGGTTCTACTTTGTTATTATTTAAATTCCCTCAAGCTACTTCAGCTTGGCTCCGTGAGATTTGATCTCCATACCAGGAATATAGTGCTTATTTTCCTAAAAGATGTGGAGATGCCGGCATTGGACTGGGGTGAGCACAGTATGAAGTCTTACAACACCAGGTTAAAGTCCAACAGGTTTGTTTCGATGTCACTAGCTTTCGGAGCGCTGCTCCTTCCTCAGGTGAATGAAGAGGTATGTTCCAGGAACACATATATAGACAAATTCAAAGATGCCAAACAATGCTTGGAATGCGACCATTAGCAGGTGGTTAAATCTTTACAGATCCAGAGATGGGGTAACCCCAGGTTAAAGAGGTGTGAATTGTATCAAGCCAGGACAGTTGGTAGGATGTCGCAGGCCAGATGGTGGGGGATGAATGTAATGCAACATGAATCCCAGGTCCCGGTTGAGGCCGCACTCATGTGTGCGGAACTTGGCTATAAGTTTCTGCTCGGCGATTCTGCGTTGTCGCGCGTCCTGAAGGCCGCCTTGGAGAACGCTTACCCGGAGATCAGAGGCTGAATACCCTTGACTGCTGAAGTGTTCCCCGACTGGAAGGGAACGTTCCTGCCTGGTGATTGTTGCGCGATGTCCGTTCATTCGTTGTCGCAGCGTCTGCACGGTCTCGCCAATGTACCACGCTTCGGGACATCCTTTCCTGCAGCGTATGAGGTAGACAACGTTGGCCGAGTCGCACGAGTATGTACCACGTACCTGGTGGGTGGTGTTCTCACGTGTAATAGTGGTATCCATGTCGATGATCTGGCACGTCTTGCAGAGATTGCCATGGCAGGGTTGTGTGGTGTTGTGGTCACTGTTCTGAAGACTGGGTAGTTTGCTGCAAACAATGGTTTGTTTGAAGTTGCGCGGTTGTTTGAAGGCGAGGTGTGGGGATGACCTTGGCAAGATGTTAATCGTCATCAATGACGTGTTGAAGGTTGTGAAGAAGATGACGTTTCTCCGCTCCGGGGAAGTACTGGACGACGAAGGGTATTCTGTCGGTTGTGTCCTATGTTTGTCTTCTGAGGAGGTCGGTGCGGTTTTTCGCTGTGGCGCGTTGGAACTGTCGATCGATGAGTCGAGTGCCATATCCCGTTCGTACGAGGGCATCTTTCAACGTCTGTAGATGTCTGTTACGCTCCTCCTCGTCTGAGCAGATCCTGTGTATACGGAGAGCTTGTCCATAGGGGATGGCTTCTTTAATGTGTTTAGGGTGGAAGCTGGAGAAGTGGAGCATCGTGAGGTTATCCGTGGGTTTGCGGTAAAGCGAAGTGCTGAGGTGACCGTCCTTGATGGAGACGAGTGTGTCCAAGATGGAACATACCTCTTCATTCACCTGAGGAAGGAGCAGCGCTCCGAAAGCTAGTGACATCGAAACAAACCTGTTGGACTTTAACCTGGTGTTGTAAGACTTCGTACTTTCCTAAAAGAGACCTATGGGTTGCAGTGGTGTTTGATGATGTGGTTCACCTGAATAAATCTTACTGGAAAATACTGTTTTTCTTTAAACTATGGTATCCTGTATGGGAATGAATTATCCTTAAGACTGTTAATTGGGATTAAATTTAAATGTTTGAAATTTATTTTGGTTTTAATATCCCATTTAATTTGAATTGATGGTGTAATTTAAATTGACTTTGCATAGGCGGTTTATAAAAACTTGATCCTAATTTATATTGAAATAAAATGTTGCATAGATTTCTAGCAGAAAGTGTCAGTATTATTCGTCGTTTCTTCAGGGTGAGCTATGATGTCAGCGTCTTTTTTGCGCAGTCTGCATTGGCGTTTATGATATTTAACTAAACCTTTTGAGTTAAGTTGGATTACCCCAATAGGAACTTCTACTTCTCTCATGTAAATTAGAATTTCTGTCAATATAATTTTCGTGACTGAACAGTGGAACCTTCAATCTTTTGTGCCCTTCCTGAAGACGTTGACTCTTGCTGAGAAATGTTCTCAGGCATGTTGGGGGACTCGCCCTCATACTATTTAGCTATGGAGTGCATCACAGCAGAGCCCTTTCTACCCTCACCTGCTCTCTAAGCTCATGCACTTTCCAGGTCAGACCATTCAAAAACAATAGGGACTAGCAATCCTTGCTGGCTGTTTCTTTTCTTCTCTGCTCACCAGACCATGGAAAGCAGCCTCTGGTCATCTGGAACTATGGTGACTTTACTTACTTTGGGCGGTACGGTGGGACAGTGGTTTGCACTGCTGCCTCACAGCTCCAGGGTCTGAGGTTCAATTTCGGCCTCAGGTGATTGTGTGGAGTTTGCACTTTCTCCCCGTGTCTGCGTGGGTTTCCTCCGGCTGCTCCGGTTTCCTCCCAGAGTCCAAAGATGTGCAGGTTAGGGGATTGGCCATGCTAAATTGCCCGTTAGTTTCCAAATAAGGGTAGGTGGGGTTACTGGGTTTCGGGGATAGGTTGGAGTCATATGGTGCTCTTTCCAAGGGCCGGTGCAGGCCCGATGGGCCGAATGGCCTCCTTCTGCACTGTTGATTCTATGATTCTTATAGCATTCTTCTTGGCTCAGAAGAGCTAGCTCATTCAGTGCATGAACCTCCAACCACTCTTGTCTGTATAAGACTAGTTACCCTGATTTTTCAGTTTCAAAAAATATCAATATAGTTCAATATAAGTTTTACTCTTATCCTTTTATGCTGTTGTACAGTAACTTGTTTTGTCTCCTGTAGGATTTTCATACCTTGGCCTCCTACCTATCACAGAATCAATCTTCTGTTTTTCTTGATGTCATCTCCGATTTCCACCTACTTCTGTTCCTGGTAACCAATGATGTTATGCCACTCAGGGTGAGTATCATTTAACAGCCGCTGAGCGTATTATAACAGCTTAGAATCCCCACTTAAAATTTCTGTTTAAAGCCACTGTATTGTGTGACATTGTGACCATGCCTGAAAGCAGTTTTATTAACTGTTTTACTGAGATGTTGGGTTGGAATAAGGAAATAAGAAGTGGAAACCGATGAAAGGCAGAATGTAATAATGTCTGTGATTGGAAGTGGGCAGGGCAAATCTCCCGAGTGGCCGTTCTGATTACCTACATAATTTCCAACACCCATGAAAACAGATTTACTACTTGAACATATTTTTTAATGCAAACAAGCATTAAAAGGGAATAAATTAAATACACACTAATATTGTTAGCAATATGTAGGAAGCTAACCTGACTCCTGATCTTGCTGTCCACTGTTACATTCATCTTCCTTTAGATAAATTTGCCTGCTCTACGCTGTTAGCGATAATGTTTTTGTATTCTCCAGGAGAAAATTATTCCTGAAATCTTATTGTAGTTTTTGGATTACTTGACCACCAGTAATAGTTCACGTTTGCATTTTCTGTTTTGGGGAGTTTAATGTTTCTTGGATACTTAAAATATTTACTATAATGAATTGCTTTTCAACCAAGATCTGACGCAACACCCTTACTATATTGTTGCGTGCATATTTTTGGCAGGGCACCAGACCCAGAGTTGATTCTGAGTCTGAAGCAGCTTGCTATCTTGGCATATTACCAATGAATGTCTGCTCAGATCATTTCCAGACTTTACCTTTTAGCTCAGCAGCAAGCATACTGCGCGCGTGTGTGTAGAGCAGTTTGGTTGGCAGTGATCAACTGGAGATCAGGATCAATCAAAATAGTGACCTGCTTGGGAGTTTTGAGCATTGTCTTGTCATTCATTTGATTGGGGCTCGATAATTAGTCATCTTTGTGTTCTAATTAACGGATATAACAATTAATGTTAGCTTTCACTTTTAGCAATAAAAATATAAACTGCATTTTAAAATATTAATCTTGACAGGCACACTGAGTGGTCCTATAAATGCCACAATACAAGATATGGGTTATGGGTTCCATAATCCATTTGGAACTGAATTTAACCGTCCCAATATAGATTCTACATTTTGCCTTATTAGGATTTTACCAAACTTAAATTAGCACTGATTTTGGAAAGATACCAATAGTTTGGAATATTACTAACAGAATTATTTTGTCATGCAGAGAATTCTTGAAATCTAGTAAAATGATGCAAGTAATATCCTGAATCACCAAGGTGTAGGAAACGCCGTGTTGAATAATTATTTTAAGATCAAGCATATATCTTGTGCAGCAGTATAATCCGCTTTTCTATTTTTGCCTGTCATCCAAGTTGTTCATTTGTAAAATAAACCCCTTTATCAAAACCTTAGAATTAAGTTCAAGTCTGGGTTTGCGCAAAAATTTAACTATTCCATGGTTCAAGATAATCATTTATTGAGGGAATGCAGCACGATTAAGTTCCTTTTGTATTGGTGTTAAACTCTCAAAATATCTGGAAGTAATATATTTTAACTGAAGGCAGATGTGTTTTTAAAAGAAAACTCATTCTCATTGCGGAAAAATTTCAGTTGTTTACTGATATAATCAAGCGTTTCATTCAAAATGTGCTATGACCTGCATCTGCCAGTCACAAGTGAGTTTCCCTAAGGAAGTGGGATACCGTGAAGAAGCATATCAGAACACACATCATGCTTGAAGCAAGGATTTCCCTTAACTGGCACTTGGTGCAATTCTAGATGAGGCTGCTTCAGGGTGGCTGGGGCCCTCCCTAATTTTGGGAAGGGTGGGTGACATACCTTTTTTAACCACTGATACTTCATTTCACAGCACTCTGGTTTTAGCACAGCCTTGGGTCATCGTGTCCTAATGGGTTTTAGTTACATGTTATACAGCTAGTATCCGCCACAGAAAGCCAGATGCTTGGAGATGGAAATTGTACCTAGTAAAAGACTAGCAGAGCCGTGAATTTGCAGATGCCAAATATATACTGGGAAAGCTTGAGCGTGATGTGCGTAGATATTGACTAGTACTATATCATGGTACAGTATTTCCTGAGTATGGGTAGTTGTTTCTGCAAATCTGTTGTCATTTTGAAAACCATTATGCCTCGTCATCAAACTTCATTCCTAAGAATAAAAGGATTAATCATGAAATCTTTCTTACATTTGGATTAATACTTTATTTTGGTGGCCTTGATGAATTTATAGTTATTACTATTCCATAATCTACACTCTATTGTGTTTTTGGTATCCTTTGATATTTTGGCCCAAGTAAATCTGCCTGGAGTGTGAGGTGCTGAAAGGCATTATAAAATATACCTATTGTACTGAAAAACCTCAATGTTCAAAATAAATATTTATGCTCTTATTTAATGCAAACTACACACATAACCAACTTTTCAGAAACTGCAGCCGTGATGTCAATGTGTCAGGTTATAGTATTTTCTTCAAAATCTGCCCTTCACACAGAAATGGGTGCAGCACTCTTTTTCAAAGTATTGATTATTCTGACAAGGACATATCAGTTCTGTGCAATTGTATATGTTCTCAAAACTCTTAAAATCAAAAGTGTTCTTTTGTATTTTTTCAACAAAAATGAATTATGTTCTTGATAATTATGAATTGGTCTCATTGCTCAAAGTCTGAGGAATGGTTATGTAAGAGTCTGAGCGAGTTTGTGCTTGAATGTCAGTGAGTACTTGTGAATGAGAATTTCTGGCAAGCTGGTGACAAATTTATGACTTGGTGCTGTTACTTAAGTGCCTTATCTTAGTCCTACATCTGTAAGTTGATTATTTTTATCTATTGTCTCACTGACACAATAGCTGTAATTTGTGTTTATCCTAATTCTCAAGGTTTCTGTTCAAAAATAGCAAATCCAAATGTCACTTACTTTGGGATTAAAAGATAGCTTCCACTGGTTATTTAATGTTGGCTTTGAAGTAAACTGATTCAGTTGAAGCTATTACGAACAAGTTAATTAAAGTCCTCTCTCATCTCTTATCCAAAGGCGTTCATTCTTATGCATTAAGTAGCATCCAAGTGACCTGCAAAATGACCATTTTATCTATCTTCACGTGTAACCTTCGCTGTTTCATATCTTTGACAGGATAGTATCAACTTGTTGTTGGAAGCAGTGAAAACACGGAATGAGGAACTTGCCCAGACCTGGAAGAGATCGGAGCAGTGGGCTACCATTGAACAACTTTGCAGTAAGGCGAAAAAGGGGGGTTGGATAGTGGCAGCTTGTCTGAACACTAATTGTAAAATATATGAATTGTCAACCTATTGCATATTTGTTTCACATGCTAACTAATGGTAGATCTGAAGTTAACACTGAGATTGCAGCTAGATAGCTCCTAATATGTCTGGAGCCGTCAAATACCAACTTCTTGAATACTTTTGGTTACACAGTAGGCATCACTGGTATTGTTGTTCAACCTTCACAATGAGCAATTGTTTTTTTCAAATATAAATTTAGAGTACCCAATTTTTTTTCCCAATTAAGGGGCATTTTAGCGTGACCATTCCACCTAACTTGCACATCTTTGAGTAGTGGGGGCGAAACCCACACAGACACGGGGAGAATGTGCAAACTCCACACGGACAGTGACCCGGGGCTTGGATCGAACCCGGGTCTTCAGCGCTGTAGGCAGCAGTACTAACCACTGCACCACTGTGCTGCTCAATGAGCAATTGTTATGGACAGGAAGGAGGTTAATTTAAACAGTCCTGATTTCACCCCTCAACCACTCATTCATAAACAGAACACTATTTTGATTTCCCCATTTATAAGTGGTGACATATTTTCTCAATTCCTCAGTTATGGTGTGATCCAAACAATTCCACAGCAAACTCGAGATAGGTAGTTTATTGACACACTCAGACATGCAATATGGCCCCCCTTTTTAACTTAAACAATAAAAGAAGAGATCAATCGAGAAACAATGTACAGGGCAGAAACCACAGAATAAAGAATTATTGTTTCACGTGAGTCTAGAGTCCAGAATCAAAGTCCAATGGTGTATTCTTTCACAGAGTCGGAAGGCTGAAGACTGCTGAATAATTCCGTTTTCCAGTAGAGGCAGCTTCCACGATGGGACAGGCATGTAGAGAAGAATTAGTTTTGTGGACACTGTACAGAAATTCAGAGGTTTCAGTAGAAACAGTGTAGATGGGGCCAGGTGTTAAAACCTGGACAGAGTTCTGATTCTGAGTTGCTGCTTGCTAGGTGGAAGATGACACAGACTGATTGGCAGAGCAGCAAGACAGAGTAACTGGCTCAAAAAGCAAAGAATAAATGCCTTCAGGTTAAGGGAAACTGTGAAAAAGGTAGCATAGTGGTTAAAGTGCCCAACCAGCAGTCCAAAAGTTTGATCCTCAAGTTATGAACTTGAATTCACCAATTCTGTTTAATTTGTGGCCCATCAGTAAAGAATTACAGGTTAAGCTGGTTCACCAATGTTGGTTGGGAAAAGGAATCGATAGCTGCTCCACAGCCTGTCATGCTCTTGATTCCTGGCCACATTGCAGAGTTGATGCTGAATGCTACCTCAGTTTAAAAGTAATTGATACTAATTATCAGGGCCACTAGGGGAAAGAAATAAATGGAAAAAGAGAAGACAAAGACTTGCATTGATGTAGCGCCTTCCACAAAGTCTCCCAAAGCCGATTACAACCAATGAAGTATTTTATAAGCCATACACCACCCTGTCTTGGAACTACATTGTCGTCTCTTCACTGCCGTTGGATCAAAATCCTGTAACTGCGTTTCTCAACAACTCTGTGGATATCCCTATACCAGGTAGACTGCAGCAGTTCAAGAAGGCATGAGCCACAAATGTTGACTTTGCCAACGATGCTCATCTCACATGGGAATTTTGCCGTTGTCACCCATATTCAAAAAACCTTCCCTATCCCATTATGTTCTGTAACAAATGGTCAGGGCTTTGATAACCGGGGAAATGTTCTAGTTCGAGGGAGTGACCAATGGTCAGTAACATTTGTACTTCACTTTTAGTTTCCAAAATGATCTTTTTCCTTGTAAGCCTCACATTAAATAATTTCTGTAACTGAGATGGCAGATCAGCAACTTCCTAGTCCTTAAATATCTGTAAATTAGTTTCTAGGTGTTAGGTGAGAAAAATATGTTGTTCCAATTCAGAGTTACTTCATCCTCATTTGGATGCATGAGAATGGATCTTTTGAAACACCGATCTATTCGGAGGTCTTGCAAATCTGATCATGCAGGAGTTTTCTATACAAACTTTACTTCATTTTCTGGGTGCCATGTCTTCTACATCTCCTAACAGTAGGTTCGGATGGCACGGTAACACAGTGGTTAATAGTTAGCTCCAGAGTCTCCGGTTCGATTCCCGGCTTGGGTCACTGTTTGTGGATTCTGCACATTATCTCCGTGTCTGCGTGGGTTTCCTCCGGGTGCTCCGGTTTCCTCTCACATTCCAAAGATGTGCAGGTTAGGTGGGTTGGCCATGATAAATTGCCCTTAGTGTTCAAAAGGGTTGGGCGGGGTTGCTGGGATGGGGTGGAGATGTGGGCTTAGGTGGGGTGTTCTTTCCAAGGGCCGGTGCAGAATCGGTGGGCCAAATGGCCTCCTTCTGCACTGTAAATTCTGTGATTCTAGTAGATCTGTTAGAATATGATGAATATACTCAAAACATTGGTTTACTTAACCAAACTTTAAACACACTATTTCTCTTGATATAAGATTTGTGTTATATTAAGTTTACACAAAGCTAGTGTTTTGAAAAGGGTGCCATTTGATTTGAACTGTGCAGATGTCCAATCTTGTCCCTTTTTACTGAATATGGAATGATAAACCTCCTGGTAAATTCTGTACTGCTGCTCGGTAACAGAAAGCAAACAGGAGATCAGAATCTGAATTGTTTTTAGAATGCTGATGTTGGACGGCTGAGTCTTTTCCTTGACTTGATGGTGACCAACTCGGATGTTTGGTGTGCTTCTGTGTCGCACTGTTTCCCATAATCATCTTACTCATTCTTAACTCTACCTAAATGAATTTGTGTGTTGAGTGTACCTATTCACGTGGACTGTTGTTTTTTATTCTTTGAGGCCTAGATACTAATCAGTTGTCCTCTGCTTACAGGTACAGTGGGTGTTCAGCCACACACTGCTTCAGAATATGGTGCACTGGGAGGATCTCCGCAGTCTGCTCCCACTGCTATGTGGTCTTGTAGACACTGCACCTTTATGAACCACCCGGGCACCGACCAATGTGAGATGTGCAACCTTCCTAGAACCTAGCCAGCAGAAAATGAAAGCCGGATTTGGCCATACCGTTTGACCCTTTGTCCATTTGGGAAGACAAGGTGGCTGCCAGGGCATACTGGATCCAGCAAGAAAATTCTACAAGTGAACTTGTCCTCTTGAGATCTGCCTGGACTTTATTAATTGAGATTAAATGAAAAAATTACTAAATACAACTTTTATTTTCAAGGACTTTTAATTTCTTCCACATTTTGATTGAATGGTTTTTGAGAAAATTCCACTACTTGTGCAGAACAATTCCTTTGGGGGTTAATAACGACACGCTTGTCTTGTTCATTATAGTTATCAAATTTGGAGAGCAAAATCTAGCATCCAGCTCGGGGACAAATGGTGAAGATTAACTTATCACCAAATGCAATGGAAGGGTTTCAAATGAAGTGAATTTAGCCAGTCACCCAGGTTGGTCAACTATGTGGTGTAAAACTGTGACCAACCCCCCAAAAAACAGTATCAAAAGCTGTTGTTGAGTATGGCAGGTTTTGCTTTATGCTGTTGTCAGATTTTATCAATGAGGATAAGTCGTAGCAGACAGAAGATTCAGCACTGTGTATATGTTATTGCAGTCCTTTTTAGCAGTGGCAAGATAGGTTAAACACGTGAAGATATTTACTCCATATGTGTTACTTTTGCTAATCCGCAACATTTCCCCAGCCTTGACATTTACACCTCTTGTTTATGGCCTTACAAACTCTTCCAGTTGAATGTTCGCCTTTATGACATTGAGGTAACCATAATGCTTGGAGCATACAATTAAATTTAGACCAACTTGAAATCCAATAATGTTTTCCCATGAAAATATCAGAAAACCAGTGTTTAAAGAAACGCACCATTGTCTGAAAGTATGTGCAGTTAAATGTATTTCTGTGGAATAGAACATGCAAGGATGAGTCATTTGAATATGACCTATATTTAAATAGTACTATGCTCTTCAAAACTAGTTGTATTGCTTTAAAGTAATCTGTCCAGTTGCTTTTTGATGCACATCCATTTTTATAATGTGCCGGTGACCTGGACTGAATGTGTTGGGTTACAACTTCAAATACAAGAAAAACCTAAATATTGTTTATTACAACTAGAATGCACATCAGTAAATAATGGGACAAATGTATCATTGCAGACTTCAATTCAGCCATTTGACTTGTATTTTCATACACCTCCACTTGCCAAGGCATGCTTTATAAATTAAGCTTCAGTGTTGGCGTCTTTCTTGGTTTGTAACAAATTAGTTGTTTCATGGAGACTACAGCTTTTTATCTGTGATATGAATTTGCACTTCATTTTATTTATTTATTTTCAATTCTGTATTCTTAGCATGACGTCAAAAAAAGCGTACTGCTGCTTTATTAGACTATATCCCAGCAGGATAAAAATTATTTTTCATAATCTGGCCTAGTAATGTGGTAGATAAGATTCTCCCTAAACAGCCTGATGCTATGTACCCCTGACTGCCCATCACTTCAATCCATTTGCCACATGACCGTGATTTGTGAGAACTTTCAGACCACCTTTTGGCAGGTAGACTCATGTATAGCAACTATCTCCAGAGAAGTAAAATGTGATGCCCTGTGGTGTGTATTCCCCACTGACAGAGTATAGAAAGGGATGATGTTCCACATCAGACTTAGGGCCACCTTGTGTAAGGTAAGATTCCATTCTTGTGTTAGGTTGTTTTGCATTTCAGGTTATAAAATATTTTGCCTTACAGTTCTAGAACCATTGCCTGCCACTTTTTGACCAGGGTGCCTATCAGTTGAGCGTATTGTGGCATTAGCATCAAAACCTTTCTCTCCTGCACTCCTTGCTAACTGCTGAAAAAGGCTGTTTAGAAGCCAAATATATGAATATCTTTATAAAGACAGAATGACATGGATAGAAGTGAGTGTAAAATCAATTCACAAACTTTGTATTTAGTGGTCTGACAGTTTCAGTGCTCGGACAGATGTTTGCCCGCATTATTGTTTGATTTCCAAAATCCGTACTGATTCAAACTAGTTAAGACCTCTTGGGGTGAGAGGGAAACTGAAGATTCTTTGTAGGGGATTTCACTTTTTCCATCCAGCATCTGTAGGTCGCGTAGAGAGAGAAATCGTTGTAGGTTTCTTGTACAAATTGGTAGAGCCGGCTCAATAAACACACAGGCATTAAAATAATATTTTTAATACATTGGCTACCTCCAGACTACGTTCTGGTGCTGATTGAAATTTGCTTGACCACTACTTTCAAAACCATTTGAGACCAGTTAAAGAGGTGGTGGAGTATTCAGTGTTTCCTTTAAAATGATTTGGTGCTGCAATGATATCAAAAATTAGTATGTGGAAAAAGTACAAGAAATGGAATGATTACATTTACCTGTGTTTTTCTAGAGTTCTTTCTGAAAAAAATTGGAATAATAGTTGGAATCCGATGCAGTGATATTTGATTGCTAGTTTGCATATCTTGATCAGTAACATCTCAAAACTAAGTAATTTCACTTGCAGGTATAAAATATTGAATAGAACAACAAATTGAAACTTTAAAATAAGAGCTTGAATACCTTAAAGTTGACGGCAGGTGTATTGTTTCCTGTTTTGTTTTTTTGTACCTTTTCCATTGTACACAGGCTTTTAAGGGTAAGTTCAGTATTTCAGAGCTTCCATCTAGTGAGAAGGTAATGTCCATCGTTTACAAGAGTAATAAATCAGTCCTCATTCCATTATCTGTGTGGAATTGAAGCTTTAATGCCTTGTCTTCAGCAAATGGAAAAAAGGAGCAGAACTTTAATGCTTAAAAGAGGTCAGCACTTGATCTAACTAGTATCCGTTTTATAATGTTAATGCACCTTGTTTTATTTGGAGGCTCTAATTTTGGAACCTATATCCTGGAAGTAGAAATTTCATTTGATACAAAAAGTGCCATTTGGTCAGTTAAAGTTCATCTTGGTCACCACACCCTCCCTTTACAGTAACTTTGATTTAAGTCTTATGTATGTCAATTTCCTCTCATTGCAGCACAACGTTAAGGGATCTCTGTGCATAATTAGAAAATTAAATATAAATTGCTCATCTGTTGATGTAATTACAAGCTTTGCATTACATTCTTAAGTATGTCACCCAGAAATATGGTGCACTTACCTGCAGTTAAGATAATTCACTTGCTTGACGATGTAGCAAAATTTACCAGTTGCTCACCCGTATTATTGGATGGTCTATTCCTATTCAAATTATCTTTTTCTTGAAAATTGAGCATGAAACAATTGTACAATTTAAGCACATTTAATTAACAGTGCAGTGGACATCTTTGTACAATTTCAATCTCCATTAACCTCGTCTAAGTCCAGCAATTTTGACTGAAAAGGAATAGACAATATCCCCTACAGTTCATGTAACATGGTAAATGCATGGAATATTTTAACTCTGCAAAACATAACAGAGTTTTGTTTTCCATTACATCTCATCATTAATTAATTTCATTCCCTTTCTCAGAAGTTCTACCTTTTGGATTTGGCTCCATTCATGGATCTCCTGTTTCTATCCTCACATGTGTGATCTTCTGCCTTCTCTCCCTACTCATGATCTTTAAAACCTCTGCAGATATTGACCCTTGCTGCCAGAGACGAGCACCATAATGTTGCCATCCTACTATCTCCAATTCCTGTGAGTATCATTGGAGATCAGCTAGTTTTCCAAGATCAACTTGACTTGATTGTTTAGGTGCTTGCACAAATCCCAGTGCTGCTGAGAAAGCAGATTTGCTAGTCATGTCTTTGACTGAATTTCGCCCTGCAAAATCTCACCTGAGATATGGATCTCAAAAGTATACTTGTGGATGGTTAGTTTTGATTTGACTATCCAGTTAAACATTTTCTGTTTCCTCTCATCTGAGCATTGAATGATGTTACTCTGTCCCATCCTCCCAAACCAAGGCAGTTGCACAGTGTCAAGAACCTTCAGTGGGTGAAGTCAGTATGGGAGATTGTCAAGGAACCAGAATGGATTTCTGCTCTTAACCCTCTGAGCATGTTTAGGAGTGCAACAAATTGTGATTGCTTTAAGTAACAACTATAGGGTTGGAGTGAAGAGTGTTTGTTATATTATGCAGTTAAAATATTGGATATGCGCAATAAAAATTAACGAGCGAAAGTGTCAAAACAACTTGATCTGAAACATAAAATCCTGTAAAGTTGGACACTGCTACTCTCATCAAATGTTGGGACTTTCTCACTTTGCCCCCAGGTATATTTAACGCTGCCACCTGAAGTTGTGCTTCTGCAGTGGCTGAGTGTAAAATAAAGTAATTTTAAAAAATCTGTATGAAGTTTCCCTTTGATGGTTTCTGTCTTTATTACACTGCAGACTGCCAATCGGTTGGGGGGGGGGGGGGGGGGGGGGGAACTTGCATTTATATAACATCTTTCACAATCTCAGAACAGCCCAAGTGGTTTACAGCCAGAAATATTTGCAGAATAGTCACTTGTTACAGGAAAAGCAGCAACTAATTTCTGCACAGCAAGATCCCACAAACCAGCAATGGGATGATGACCAACTAATCTATTTCAGTGACGTTAGTCGAGGTAATTATTGGTCAGGCCACTAGAGAGAAATGCTCTGCTCTAACATAGATCTATAACATCCATTTGAATGGGCAGAAAGTTCTGGTCAGGGCCAAACGTTTTTTTTCCGGTGATGCAAAAACTAATGTAAATAATAAATGCCTTCTACTAGTTGTACCTTACTCTCAATGTAATTTTAAAATCTTCCTTTTGATCCCTATGTTCTTCACTTTCCCAGTCTGAATCCTAATTTTTTAAAAACAATTTGAGGATCCAATTTTCTTTCCAATTAAGGGGCAATTGTGCGTGACCAATTCAACTACCCTGCGCATCTTTTTGGAGTTGGTGAGACCCATGCAGATATGGGGAGAATGTGCAAACTCCACACGGACAGTGACCCGGGGCCGGGATTGAACCCGGGACCTCATTGCCATGAGGCAGAAGTGCTAACCACTGCACCACTGTGCTGCCCAAATGTTATTTCTAATAAATATATAAATAGCAATTACAAAATGTATAGTTAAATTAGAAATCTTTTACATTGAAACAGAAGATTGCTTGCACAGAAGGATGCCATTGAGCCCATTATATGCCAGCTGAGAAAGCCTGCCTAACCCTACTTTCCAACTCTTGGTCCGTAGCCTTGTAGGTTATCGTGTGCCTTTCCTTGCCTGCACAGGCCCCTCGGTTATAATTGTGCTACACTATTTAGAGATGGGAGCCCACATTGCAAATATTAGTCTACAACTGGCTGGAAAATAGCTCCAAATGCCAGTTTTTTTTATTTAATGAGATTTGCAGGATGTAAAGATGAATGATTCTGCCATTAATATGGGCAGGTATGCTGCAGTCATCTTGTCTTTGGCAGCAAAGTAGTCAAATTGCACTGGGGTAATATATTAATTAAAATTTATTCATCTGTGCCACAGTAAAGGTTAAAGATATACAATATCTAATGGGTCGGGTGAACTTTTGAATCCCTGACTGATCCTATATCCAGCAACCTCTTGGATAAATTTGGGCAGTTTTGGTTATTTGGCAGACTTCTACAATAGGCTTATATTTCTGTGGAGAGGATTAAGAAGCTACTTGACATTCCAACATCTTTCACCTGCGTGATGTATTGGGTTGAACCTCATACTCGTCAGTTGTCAAACTCGGAGGTGATGGGAATGTGGTTGAAGAGGCTGTGATGAGTGGCATGAGGTAGGGTCAGAAGAAGCCATTTTTAAAAAATATATTTTTATTTGCAGAAGAAGCCATTTAATGTAGTGGAAAACGGGCAGCTTTGGTAAAAGGATATTGAGTTTGAAATTCAATTTAAGACACCAAGAATATGCAGAATCTGATTTAGCCCAAATGTGAAACTGAGAGGGGATTTAAACTAAGCACTCCTGTTTGATTATAGTGTGAGGTGAATAAGATGGTTTTAGTTTTTCTGGTGTTTAGCAGAAGTAGGTATTAACTCATCCACAATCTGTTCAGCCAACACAGCAGCAATCAGAACTGAGTGGTCGTGGAGAGATAAGGTGGAGGTGTTGACCTTGGGTAGGGTGCTCTTTCCAAGAGCCGGTGCAGACTCGATGGGCCGAATGGCCTCCTTCTGCACTGTAAATTCTATGAAAAAAAACAAATGCCCTCAGCACATGCATAACAGCCTCATGCTTTTTTTTTCTAAACATTTTATTGAGGTATTTATGGTGTTATAACAATAACAGAAGAAAACAGTGTACGTACAAATATAAACAGTGCAAAGACCGTCTCCCTCACAGTTCCTACCTTACACCCAAATCTAAACTAAACTTAATCCCAACACTCCCCCCCCCCCCCCCCCCCCCCCCCCCTCCTCTGCTGACAGTTAATTTTCCTCATAGAAGTCTACGAATGGCTGCCACCTCCGGATGAACCCTAGCATTGACCCTCTCAGGGCGAACTTGATTTTCTCCAGACAGAAAAAGCTAGCCATGTCAGATAGCCAGGTCTCCGACTTCCAGGGCTTTGAGTCCCTCCAAGCTAATAATATCCGTCTCTGGGCTACCAGGGAGGCAAAGGCCAGAACGTCTGCCTCTCTCCTCCTGGATTCCCGGGTCTAACGGCACTCTGAAAATCGCCACCTCTGGACTCGGAGCCACCCTTGTTTTTAACACCTTGGACATTACATCCGCGAACCCCTGCCAGAGTCCCCTAAGCTTCGGGCATGCCCAGAACATATGAACATGGTTCGCTGGTCCTCCCGCACACCTTGCGCACCTTTCTTCTACCCCAAAAACCTGCTCAACGGGCAGCACGGTAGCGCAGTGGTTTGGTCTGTTGTCTCACGGCGCCAAGGTCCCAGTTTCGACCCTGGCTCTAGGTCACTGTCCGTGTGGAATTTGCACATTCTCCCCTTGTTTGTGTGGGTTTCGCCCCCACACTCCAAAAGATGTGCAGGGTAGGTGAATTGGTCACTCTAAATTGCCGCTTAATTGGAAAAAATGAATTGGGTACTCTAAATTTATATATTTTTTAAAAATAACCTGCTCA
This sequence comes from Scyliorhinus torazame, assembly GCF_047496885.1. Lineage (NCBI taxonomy): Eukaryota > Metazoa > Chordata > Chondrichthyes > Carcharhiniformes > Scyliorhinidae > Scyliorhinus > Scyliorhinus torazame. The sequence continues at coordinate 139,872,734 of NC_092724.1, read as the reverse complement.
GCCGGGCCACTGTCACGTGAGCCCGGCGAACGACCTTAAACTGTATCAGGCTGAGCCTGGCACATGTTGTGGACGCGTTGACTCTATCAATGCATCCGCCCAGAGACCATCTTCTATCTCTCCTCCTAACTCCTCTTCCCATTTGTGTTTCAGCTCCCCAGTCTGCGTTTCCTCTGACCCCATGAGTTCCTTGTTAATGTCCGAAACTCCCTTCTCCCACCCACATTCTGGAAACTACCCTGTCCTGTATCCCCCTTGGTGGTTAAAAATGGGAAGGTTGAGACTTGCCTACGCAGGAAATCTCTCGCCTGCAGGTACCTAAACTCATTTCCACCCGTCAGTTCAAATTTCTCCTCCAACTCCCTCGGGCTGGGGAAGCTCCCCTCTATAAACAGATCTATCTCCCATCCTCTCAATCCCTGCTCCGCCATCTCCGGAACTTTCCATCTAGCCTCCCTGGGGCAAACTGATGGTTATTGCAGATTGGAGACCAGACTGATGCTCCCTCTGCTCCCACATGTCTCCTCCATTGTCCCCAGACTCTCAGGGCCGCCACCACCATGGGGCTGGTGGAGTACTGTGCCGGCGGGAACGGCAGAGGTGTCATTACCAATGCCCCCAAACTCGTGCCCTGACATGGGAGGACCGGCATTTTCACTGTACCCTCCCAGCCAGTGATAGCGGGAGCATGTCCCACCTTCGGAAATCTTCCTTCATTTGGTCTACTAGTCGGGTCAAATTTAATTTATGTAGCCGTTCCCATTCCCATGCCACCTGGATGCCTAGGTACCGAAAGCTTCCCCCTACCACTCTAAACGGCAGCTCCCCCAATCGCTCCTGCCCCCTTGCCTGGATCGCGAACATCTCACTTTTCCCCATGTTCAATTTATAAACCGGAAACCGGCCAAATTCCCCCATGCCTCATGCTTTCTGACACGGACAGTGACCCGGGATTCAACTAGGGACCTCGGCGCCGTGAGGCAGCAGTGATAACCATCGCCACTGATGCCCGGATCCTAATTTCTAATAAATAGAAATGTATTTATGCCAAGAAGTACTGTATAGATGGCCTCAAGAATGGAACCTAGGAGCATGGCAGAAATAAGAAGAAACTATTGCCTGAAACGTTCCTTTACTGAGAATCATTTAGATATTCCTTCATGACATAGTGTAATTGGAATTAATAAAATTAATTTGACAATCATTGAGCTAATGGATGGACAGGTGCCATTCAGCATCACTTTCTTTTGAAATATGAAAATAAATTTCTTCAGCAGAGTTCAATTGCATAATATAAATATTTTTGAAGTACCTCATATTGTAGTTATTACATAGGAATTGTGTGTACGGTTCAACAAATGGCAGTGAGATTTGAGTGACCAACAAATTGATTCAGAACATAGAACTCTGCTGTTCCAAGTGTTAGGGGATCTTCAATGTCCAACTGAATTGGTGTTTGTATCAAGTTTCCTTCACTACAGCATCTAAGGCAATTTAGCCCATTGCTCCGTATTGCATTGCAGTGTCAGATTATACTCAAATCCGGGATGGGGCTTAAATGCAACGCCTCTGCTTCAGGGAGCAAAGCTGACCCGACTGGAATATGTAGATCATGCAATAACCAGATGGGCAGAGGTTTGTGACGATTAAGTTCAAGAATGTGTTTTTTCACTACATAAACAGGCACATTGCATTGCAATCACGTGTACAACTATTATTCATTTATTTTTAAACTTGTGTGTTTTGTGAAACTTTTCTCAATGATCAACATCTTGTTTTAATTTTGGAGTTCTTGCTGCACTCCAGCTTTATTAGCCTTTACAGCCAAGCGTCAGATCCGATGTATAATTCAGATCACGGCCTGAATGAGCTGATCAGCCAAACAAATTTTGACTCCGTTTTATTGCTCATGGTATATATGGTACAGCAGCAGCAGCACATGTACATGTTGCATGCCTGGTCATGGGATTTGGAATATTTGAATTCCACAAAGAAAATATTTTTAGGAATAGTACCTTGTGTTTGTTATATTACGTGATAGTAATATGTTGTTACTCTTTTGCTTACTTCCAGAATGGTCTGATGGTTCAGTAAAACTATCAGTCAAATTAAACAAATAACATTTATTGAATAACGATTATAAATATCTATGAGTTTGTTCACTCTTCTACAACTATAACTGATGATTAGGTAACTAAGAAGAAGTATAAATAATGTTTAACTACACATGCCAACTAAGCTATATCTAACACTCTGCTCACTCGTCACTCCTGATATGAAGAGGCGGGAATCTCCTCTTGAGTGCAGTTTATATAGCCAGATCTGGTGCTGCCATCTAGTGGTTGTCTATCATTATAATTACAGATGTTAACCCCTTCCATACCAGCAGATGTACAGATCACTACAGTGTTGTTCTAGAAAATGGAGGCTGAGCTCCTTGTTTCTGCTAGCTGCCACCTGACCACATTTCCACGTTAAAGACAGCAACAGGCTTGGCTTGCTGTCATGTCTCTCTGGTTAAACTGTAGAGTTCATTGGGAAAGGTGGGCTGAACAAGAGAGTTTACTCATTATCTGTAAGGAATTTTAAAGCGTAAAGGACAGAGAAATTACTTTAAAAATGGGAACATTTTTACCCCTTCAACATGTTTTTAAAAATGGAATATCCTCTGTGACTAAAGGCACTCATTGCCCATTACAGTGCCCAAGCTACAGATCGTCCCAGGTGCTTGTGTGCAACTGAGCTGATGGAATATTATGGCTGACATTAGCCCCTCTTGGTTCGGGCAAGACGAAAATTAACTCGAGTCACTGCTCCTTGTTGCAATTCAGTGGCATTCTGCTGAAAAGTACCTTGTGTGGCTGGTCAGGTGAGAACACGATTGTATTGATCTATGTTGCTTGCATGGTGAAACAACTTACTGAAAATCCACCTATAGGCTTGCATATTGCAAAGTAGCCACTTGGCAAAGGTACGTAGAGGCAAACAATGGCTGTGGAACCACAACAGCAAGAGTCGCTGATTTCAGTGGGAAAGCATTGGATCAATCTTTCTGTTTAGGTGAGGATGTCGAAAATATGTCATGTTTTATTACCTTGTACTAACATCAAGTGGAGATCCTGTGGCGCGATGGTAGCGTCCCTGCCTTTGAGCCAGACGGTCTGGGTTCAAGTCCCACTACAGGACTTGATGACCAGGGAAGTTGCTTTCATGATGCTGCCTAACAGGTTGAGTATCGACCCATAAATCCTTGTAACATACATTAATGATGGATCAATTGGCAGATGGAATGAACATTGGAGCCTCTACCTTTGCTATCTGGAGCTCCAAGCTACAGCATGCATGTAAACGTGCATGTTGGAGTTGACACAGTAACTTGGATTGTGGGGGTGGTGGGTGGCTGGTGTGGATCATATTGATGTCAATAGAATGGGGTTCAAACCCTGTTCTGGTTGGGCTGGAATAGATTCGGAACCTGCCTCCTTGCCCTATGGTTGAAGTTGTGGCAGCCTTTGGACAGAGAACTGAAGAAAAACCCGTGTCAAACGTGCTGTAACTCTACAGTGTAAACTATCCTAACCCCCAAGTTCTGAAGACCAACATGCCCCAGCAATATTTGTTATGCATTTTCTGCATAATCCAGACTTGTGTTTTCTTTGAATCGAACTGTGAATTTGCAGCCTGCTTCATAACTATTTCCTAAACTCATTTCACCTGAGATCCTTATAGTCAACATGAGAAGAAACTTTCATCCCAGTCTGGTCTGGCTCTTTGTTTCTGAGCAGAGTGAATTGATCTCAGCCTCTTTCCCTCACCCCTGCCCAGCTCCTGCCAAGGAATTTGTTATTTGGAGCTGTTTCCCCATCTATCACATGAGATTTTGAGAGTCAACCTCTTTCCTAGTACTAGTATCTTTTAAACACATGACCAGAAAAGTGGAATATAACCTTATCATTGGTCCCAGCTTGGACACGATGCTGACATTTCACTATGTCTAGAAATGCATTTTCATCCATCCTGAGGGAGAGAATTGTAAGTGAAATCTGAAGGCACGATGATAAACCAGTTTGAATATTTACAGCCCGTTACCTCTGGCACATAAAGCTGGACGGGGTAGATGCTATCAGCCATTTAATCAATGTCCCAGATTCGATGCTTAGTTTGTTCTAATTCATTTGCTAAAGTAATAGTTGGGAGCTGCAATTAGCCTCCAAGTACCTTAGCTGGGTTTATTGTTTTTTAATTCATGGGATGTGAGTTGCTGGCAAGGCCAGTGTTTATTGCTCAATCCTAATTTCCCTTGGGGAAATGGTGGTGAACAGCCTTCTCAACATGTTGTGGAACCATATATAGGATAGGTCAGGGCAGGGCAGCAGATATCTCCTAACACAAGGGTTTTTTTAAAATCTAGAGTACCCAATTTTTCTTGTCCCAATTTAAGGGACAATTTAGCGTGGCCAATCCACCTAACCTGCACGTCTTTGGGTTGTGGGGGTGAAACCCACGCAGACATGGGGAGAATGTACAAACTCCACACGGACAGTGACCCAGGGCCACGCTTACATGTGGGTTTTTAAACAATCATCTAGTATAGGGCAGGTGGTGGCGTAGTGGTATTGTCACTGGGCTGGTGATCCAGAGACCAGGGTAATGATCTGGGGACCTGGGTTCGAATTCCACCAATTGAGTTTAAAACAAATCTGAAATTTTATGTCTAATAATGGCCATTGTCATTAAAAAAAATTCACTAATGTGAATTCACGTAATCTGCTGTCCTACTGCCATCGCGCTTGGACTGGCCCACATGTGACTCCAGACCCATATCAATGTGGTTGACTCTTAAATGCCCTCTCAAATGGCCTAGGATGTAACTTAGTTCAAGGGCAATTCGGGACGGGCAATCAATGCTTGCTCAGCCAGTGACGCCCATGAATGAATTTTGAAAAAAGCTACATGGTCCTAATTTATTTAATTAACTGAATTTAATTTTCCTTAACAAACAGAATAAATAAAATAGAAGTTCAAGTGATGCTCCAGTGGGATTTGAACTCTTGTCGTCTGGTCTTTAATCTATAACGATTCCCATCCAGATCACAATCCGATGAGCCGGCTGGTAAACACAAATGCAAGGTTTGGCTTCATAGTTAAAATAATCTACCTACAGTCAGTATCTAAGGTTACGCATGAAAAATGTTCATTTGGGTGATGCGCCAAAGAATTGACAATATCTATGGAAACGTACCAGAGTACCAGTTGAGGAGACAGTTACAAAATAATAATATAATATAATAATTGCTTATTGTCACAAGTAGATTTCAATGAAGTTACTGTGAAAAGCTCCTATAGATAGAATCATAGAATTTATAGTGCAGAAGTAGGCCATTTAGCCCATCGAGTCTGCACCAGCCCTTGGAAAGAGCACCCTATCTCCACCCTATCCCCTCAATCCTTTAACCCCACCCAACCTTTTTGGACACTAAGAGTAATTTAGAATAACCAATCCACCTAACCTGCACATCTTTGGACTGTGCGAGGAAACCGGAGCACTCGGAGAAAACACACGCAGACACGGGGAGAACGTGCAGATTCCAGACAGGCAGTGACCCAAGCCGGGAATTGAACCTGGGACCCTGGAGCTGTGAAGCACTGTGATAACCACTGTGCTACCATGCCGCCCTATGTGGCTATAGGAGTCTCTTGTGGTCACCCCCTCTTAAACAGATGTACTGCTTTGGATACTGTTGGGAAGGATGGCCTCTAAGTGGAAGGCAGCAGCAACCAAGTTCATGGCACCATGAGGAAATCTAGTGACAAAGCTATAGTTATAGGGGATTCAATAGTTAGGGGCACAGGCAGATGCTCCTGTGGCCGCAAATGTGAATCAAGGATGGCATGTTGCCTCCCTGATGCCAAGTCCGCAATGTCAGGGAGTGGCTGCAGGGAATTCTGGGGAGGGAAGGTGAACAGCCAGTGGTTGTGGACACATTGGTACCAATGACATAGATAAACCAAGGGATGAGGACCTGCAAGCTGAATACAGGAAGTTAGGAGATAAACTAAAATGCAGGACCGCAAATGTAGTAATCTCCAGATTACCTCCAGTTCCATGCACTAGCGTGTGCAGGAATAAGAGGATAGACCAAATGAACACATGGCTGGAGAGATGGTGTTGCCAGGAGGGATTCAGTCTCTTGAGGCACTGGGGCAAGTTCTGGGGAAGGTGGGACCTGTACAAACCGGACGGGTTGCACCCAGGCAGAGCTGGGACCAGTGTACTTGCGGGGGCTTTTGCTAATTCTGTTGGGGAGTATTTAAACTAGTATGGGAAGGGGGTGGGATTCCAGGAGTAGGATCAAATAGGTCAGATTCAGATCAGGAAAATGGAGGTGGAACATTAACCTGTGATGTAGTAATAATAGGCTTGAAATTACAGGAGAAGCTAACTTTAAGAAGTGTCCAGCAAGGGAAAATGAGAAGAGTTAAATTGTTTATACTTCAATGTAAGGAGTATTACAAACAAGGTTAAGGGCACAGGTAGACACATGGCAGTAGGATGTCATTGCTCTCACAGAAACCTGGCTAAAAGAGGGGCAGAATTGGCAGCGCAATATCGTTGGTTGTCGAGTCTTCAGACACGATAGAGTGGAGGATAAAAAAGGAAGTAAATTGCACTAATGGTTAAAGAATCAATTCTAGTTTTGAGACGGAATGATATTCTGAATGGATCAACAAACAAGACTTGATGGGTTCAACTTAGAAATAAAAAAGGGGCAGTCGCACTACTGGGAGTATAGTACAGACTCCCAAATAGTGAAAGAGAGATAGAAGATCAAACATGTAGGCAAATTTTTGCCTGTAAGAACAAGGGGCAATAATAGTAGGAGACTTTAACTCTCCCAACATCAACTGGGATTCAAACAATTTAAGGGACATTGAGGGAAAAAAACTTCATGCAGTGTGTCCGGGATAATATTTTCAACCATTAGTGACAAACCCAGAGAGAGGAGGTGCAATTCTAGACCTAGTCTTGGGAACAAAGAAGGTCAAGTGGGTGAAGTGATAGTTGGTGACCATATCGGTGATGATGATCACAATTCAGTTAGATTTAGTACTATCATGGAAAAGGACAGCGATATAAAGCAGGAGTAAAAGTTTTGAACTGGGATAAGTCAGTGGAAAATCAGTGGGAAACACTAAAAAGCGAGATCCTAAATGTACAAATTACAAAGTCCCCTCCAAAGGTAAGGATGGTACTGCTAAATCTAGACCCCCCCCCCCCCCCCGCCCCCCGGTAGTCTAGAGTGATGATAAAACAGAAAATGAAAGTGTACAATAAGCCCAAATAAGTAAGCACTGCACATAGCCGAGGTGAGTATAGGAAATGCAGGGAAAAAGTAAAAAAGGAAATAAGGAAAACCAAACGTCTGGCATTAAAAAAAATTAGCAAGTAAAGTTTAAAAAAAGCCCAAAGATGTTTTACCAGGATATTAATGGTAAAAGATTAGTTAAGGAAGAAGTGCGACCTAGTGGAGATGAAGAAGGGAACTTGAGTGTAGATGCAGAGGCTGTGGGAAGGGTTTTAATGAATATTTTGTCTCCGTGTTTACAAAGGAAAGGGATGATGCTGATATAGTAGTCCAGAGGAACACTGAGAGATATTGGACTGGATAATCTTAAAGAGAGAAGAAGTACCTGAAGGGTTGGAATCCTTGAAAGTTGATAGATCACCAGGGCCAGATGGATTGTTTCTGAGGCTGCCAAAGGAGGTCAGGGAGGAGCTAGCAGATTCACTGAGGATGATTTTCCAATCCTTACTAGATACAGAGGAGGGGCGAAATTCTCCGGTATCGGCGCGATGTCCGCCGACTGGCGCCCAAAACGGCGCAAATCAGTCGGGCATCACGCCGCCCCAAAGGTGCGGAATGCTCCGCATCTGGGGGGGCCGAGCCCCAACCTTAAGAGGCTAGGCCTGCGCTGGACGAATTTCCGCCCCGCCAGCTGGCGGAAAAGGCCTTTGGTGCCCCGCCAGCTGGCGCGGAAATGACATCTCCGGGCGGCGCATGCGCGGGAGCGTTAGCGGCCGCTGTCGGCATTCCCGCGCATGTGCAGTGGAGGGAGTCTCTTCCGCCAGCGCCATGGTGGAGACCGTGGCGAAGGCGGAAGGGAAAGAGTGCCCCCATGGCACAGGCCTGCCCGTGGATCGGTGGGCCCCGGTCGCGGGCCAGGCCACCGTGGGGGCACCCCCCAGGGCCAGATCACCCCGCGCCCCCCCCAGGACCCCGGAGCCCGCCCGCGCCGCTTTGTCCCGCTGGTAAGGTAGGTGGTTTAATCTACGCCGGCGGGACAGGCATTTTAGCGGCGGGACTTTGGCCCATCCGGGCCGGAGAATCGCGGGGCGTGGGGGGGGGGGGGGGGTGGGGGTGGGGGTGGGGTGGGGGGGGGGGGGCCCGGCCCGGCCAACCGGCGCGGTGCAATTCCCGCTCCTGCCGAATATCCGGTGCCAGAGAATTCGGCAACCGGCGGGGACGGGATTCACACCAGCCCCCGCCGATTCTCCGACCCGGCGGGGGGTCGGAGAATCTCGCCCGAGGTATGGGAGGACTGGAGAAATACAAACGTGTTTCCATTGTTTAAAAAGCAATAAAAAGAAATGCCAAACAATTATAAGCCACTTAGTCTAACGTTGGTGGTGGGCAAATTAGTAGAATCAATCCTGAGAAATAGGATTAACTGTCACATAGAAAGGCATGGACTAGTTAGGGATGGTCAGCATGGATTTATTATAAAAGGTCTTGTCTCACAAATTTGATTGAATTCTTTGAGGAAGTGACAAGAAGGGTTGGTGAAGGTAGTGCAGTGGATGTTCTGTACATGGATTTTCGCAAGGCATTTGACATGGCAGATTGGTCAAGAAAGTAAACGGCCATGGATACAGGGTAATGTGGCAAACTAGGTTAAAAAGTTGGTTTAGTAACAAGAAAGAAAAGGGTAATGGTTAATGGATTCCTTTGCAAATGGAAAGTTGTTCCAAGTGGTGATCCAAAGGGCTCAGTGTTGGGACCCTTACTATTTGCATTATATATAAACGATTTGGATGTGAACCTGGGGGGGCATGATTGGGAAATTTGCAGACAAAGATTGGCCGAGTAATGGATAGTGTAGAGGATAGCTATAATTTCCAAAACGATATAGATGGGTTGGTGGATGGGGCAGTAAAGTGGCAGATGGAAGTGTGAGGTCATGCATTTAGGGAGATCAAACAGTTATAGGGAATATACAATAAATTTAAATGTACTAAGTGAGCAATCTTGGCGCACAAGTACACAGGTCCCTAAAGGCAGCAGTTCAAGTAGACAAGGTTGTAAAGAAGGCATATGGAATGCGCTCCTTTATTGGCAAAGGTACAGAATATAAAAGTAAGGATATAATGTTGGAATTGTATAAAACACTGGTAAGGCCAAAACTGGAGTATTGTGTGCACTTCTGGTCACATTACAGGAAGCACATAATTGTTCTGGAGTTTTTCGAGAATGTTGCCAGGGCTAGCAAAGTGTAGCTACAAGGAGAGATTGGTATGTTGAGGTTATTTTCCTTGGAACAAAAAACGCTGAGGGCGTCTTGATTGAGGTGTACAAAATTACAAGGGAAGCAATAGAGTGGATAGGATAAAATTGTTTCCCTTGGCAGAGAATTCTAGAACCAGGTTACATAGATTCAAGATAAGTGGCAGTAGGTGTAGAGGGTGTCTGGAATTCACTGTCCGAGTTGGTGATGGTGGCAGTGACCATAAACTCTTTAAAAAGTACCTGGATCTGCTGCCGTGTGCAGGAAGGTGGGACTAGAAAGGGCACCTTGGTGTCCATGGATTGGTGTGGACAAGATGGCCTGAATGGCCTCCTTCTGTGCTGTAACCTTTCTACAGTCCGATGGACTAATGGATGGACTTTGCCCAGATAGAATTCTTCAGCCTAGAATTCAACTTCCTGCAGAAAAGGTCTATATGTTAATGCAAATTGTTTTTAACCATCTCACTGATCACAGCAAAGGTTAATGAAAACTTAGTTCACTCTGTCACTTGATGATCTGACCTTGCGTTCTAGATTTGCCATTTCCTGTAATTGTGTACATCATGAGGGAGGGGTGGAGTTCCTGGTGAATTTGATATCCCAAATTAGCATCAAATTGAAATGCCAATATATGAATGCATCCTTCTGAAACATTAAACATCTGAGCCAGGGCTGTGAGTTGGTGGAGGTTGACCACAAGTTGTTGGGCTGATTTCTGAAGCAACTCAGCATTTGGGACCTTACTGGCCTGAGAATGGGATTTAAATTCTGCACACCTAAAATTATGCCTGCTGCCCACTCAGCCTCCTGAGTCCCCTCATGTCCGTATTGTTTTCCCCTTACTATTATATGCAGACTGACTAAAGGAAGTAAAGATTTTATTTAAATCACTGTGAAATGGATATTGAAGCATCATGCTCAAGCATCTGTATCATTACAGTAAGCAGTGTTTTCTTCAGATGGTTTCTGTGCAATGGCTAACGTAGAGAGAGAGAAAACAAAACAGTTGAATGGGAACCCTATGAACCAGGGTACCCATGATTTTCAGATATCCTAAAAATGAGAATACTGAGGGGATGGCCCAATGTCTTAAAGACTATGGAATGGTTTGATGGGATCAACACCTTTTGAAGTTGTTTCAGATTTTGGGGATACCAGAACTGAAGGCCAGAAACATGAGATAATGGGCAGCACGGTAGCACAAGTGGGTAGCACTGTGGCTTCACAGCACCAGGGTCCCAGGTTCGATTCCCCGCTGGGTCACTGTCTGTGCGGAGTCTGCACATCCTCCCCGTGTGTGCGTGGGTTTCCGCCGGGTGCTCCGGTTTCCTCCCATAGTTTAAAGATGTGCAGGTCAGGTGGATTGGCAGTGATAAGTTGCCCTTAGTGACCAAAAAGGTTAGGAGGGGTTATTGGGTGATAGAGTGGAAGTGAGGGCTTAAGTGGATCTGTGCAGACTTGATGGGCCGAATGGCCTCCTTCTGCACTGTACGTTCTATTACTAAATTGCAATGGGGATTGAAGAAAACCCACGTTACCTAGAGCTTGGTTAGAATGTGGAACCACAGGGAATAGTTGAGGTGCCGATTGGATGCATTTAAAGCAGATCTGGAGAAAACACAGAAGGGTAGGGTGACGGGGGTTAGAGGAAGAGTGATGGAGATGGGGAGGTTCATCGGGAGCTTAAACATCAGTTTGTACCTGTTGGGTTCAATGGTCTGTTTCTGAGCTAGAACTTAGTGGGTACTTGGTGATTAATTAAGGCTTATTTTGTACTGCCCATGATTTGTAAACGGGTTGAGGAAGAAGAGCTGGTTGACACAAAAATAGCAACTGGGTTTTCACCATATCGTAGGACCTCATTTGAAGCACATTTATTGGAGAATGTGCAAACTCCACACGGACAGTGACCCAGGGCCGGGATTCGAACCCAGGTCCTCAGCGCCACAGTCCCAGTGCTAACCACTGCGCCACATGCCGCCCATATAAAAGCTATCATGCTACTGAGGTGACTGAAGGCTACTGAAATTATTAATATTTAAATTGATTAATAATCATCAAATCCATTAAGAACATTCCCTATTTAGAGAACAAACTACTTTGAATCTGACGTGTTCCAGCCTTCTTAGATTGGTGATAATTATCCCTGCTCTTCAGTTCCCTGTCTCATTGCCTGCATGCGTGCTGTGACAGTGGGTGATTTTTAATTTACCCCTTAATTTACCTGATGCACGATCAATGACCACGAAAGCGAGGTAGTAGTCCAACTGAAGGCTTTAATAAGCTAGATGTTTCCCCCAGCAGCTCAGGTACAGAATCAAGGCTGCTGGGGCAGCACAGGCTCTTATACCCCACCTAGCAGGGCGGAGCTACCATACAGCTTGACCAATAGGAAGCATACAATATCTACCAATAGTGTTCCAGCATTACCAGTTACCGGAATACCTCTACACAGGCTACCACATTCACCCCCTGTTAAAAAAGAATCCGGCGGGAGTGGTGGCCTGATACTACAAACATGGCAACGTGGTAGAATTAGTTATGGAGGTACCGTAATACCTCCGTACAGCGTTTTGTAACTATTTACAATTCTATTAACTATTTACAATTTATGATTTAAATTTACAATTTAAAATGAAGCAATCAGTCAATCGGGGGCCCTGGTCGTCCTCTGTAATCGTCGGAGCTTCGGTGGTGACTCCGGTGGAGGCTCGGGCGTATGTGACTCCGGGAGCGTGGCCTCGATCTCTGTGGCAGCTTCGACACCCCTAGACAGCGCTGGTGGGGAAAACGGTTGACCTGGGAAGGGAGGGCCTGCGGGGTGGGTGAGGGGGCCTACAATGGGCCGGGGGAAGGGCCGATCCTCCTGTAAGGTGCCCTGATGGAGGGGAGGGGGGGACTGGTGGCTGGGGTGTGTGTTGGGCTCCGGCAGGCGCCAGCTCTCGGAGGGAGACCGTATCTTGTCGGCTGTCGGGGTACGCCACGTAGGCGTACTGGGGGTTAGCGTGGAGAAGATGGACCCTCCCGATCAACGGGTCCGACTTGTGCGCCCGCATGTGTTTTCGGAGCAGGATGGGACCAGGAGCTGCCAGCCAGGTCGGGAGCGAGGTCCCAGAGGAGGACTTCCTGGGGAAGACAAGGAGACGTTCGTGAGGTGTTTGGTTGGTTGTGGTACAAAGCAGTGAGCGGATGGAGTGGAGGGCATCCTGGATGACTTCCCGCCAGCGGGAGACTGGGAGATTCCTGGACCGTAGGGCCAGTAGGACGGTCTTCCAGACTGTTCCGTTCTCCCTCTCTACCTGTCCGTTTCCCCGGGGGTTGTAACTGGTCGTCCTGCTCGAGGCGATGCCCTTGCTGAGCAGGAATTGACGCAGTTCGTCGCTCATAAAGGAGGACCCCCTATCACTGTGTATGTAAGCGGGTAACCCGAACAGTGTAAAGATGCTATGGAGGGCCTTGATGACGGTGGTTGCGGTCATGTCGGGGCAGGGGATGGCGAATGGGAACCGGGAGTACTTGTCAATCACGTTCAGGAAATACGTGTTGCAGTCGGTGGAGGGGAGGGGGCCTTTGAAGTCCATGCTGAGGCGTTCAAAGGGACGGGAAGCCTTTATCAGGTGTGCTTTCTCTGGCCGGTAGAAGTGCGGTTTGCACTCCGCGCAGATTTGGCAGTCCCTGGTGGCTGTCCTGACCTCCTCGATGGAGTAGGGCAGATTGCGGGTCTTGATAAAGTGGAAAAAGCGAGTGACCCACGGGTGGCGGAGGTCCTCGTGGAGGGCTCGGCGGCGGTCCACTTGTGCGGTGGCACATGTGCCGCGGGACAGGGCATCAGGAGGCTCGTTTAGCTTCCCGGGAAGCTACAAGATCTCGTAGTTGCAGGTGGAGAGTTCGATCCTCCACCGCAAGATCTTATCGTTTTTTATCTTGCCCCGCTGTGCATTATCGAACATGAAAGCAACGGCCGTTGGTCAGTGAGGAGAGTGAATCTCCTGCCGGCCAGGTAATGCCTCTAATGTCGCACAGCTTCTACTATGGCCTGGGCCTCCTTTTCCACTGTGTGGTGTTGGGTGTTCTGACACACAGAAGAGCCAACACAGTTGCATATGGTACAACGCTTCTTTATTTAAACTCACTATTTACAACTTGGTCTTTGCACTCTGCACGTGGGGGGCTCCCTGCTTGTGGTGTTTCAACAGCTCTTTCTTGTTTCCTTCTCCCCAGACCTACTGACCTCCAGGTGTCGTGCTCGTGCTTTTTATGTGGTTGGTGTTCTTGTCTGTGATTGGTTGTGGTGTTGTGTGCTCTGATTTGCCTGTTAGTGTGTCCATCATGATGTGTGTGTTTGAATATCATGACATCCCCCCTTTTTACAAAGATATGTGCCTACGTGGTAATAAATATGATCGTGACGTGAGTGCATCTAAGATTGTGTGTGTGTCGTGTGCAGCATGTGTCTATGACGGAACTATGTACATGGGGCGATGTCGAGTGCGTCACATGAATCCAGTTGTACCATAACATAACAGAAATGCGAACGAGAGAAGAAGAAAAAAAATTTGAACAGTTGTCCAGTCAGACGACATCTGGAACGATAAACAACAACAGGTTATCATGTAAAATTGTCCAACTTATTAAACATATGAACTGTATTATAAGTCCATTCTAATGGGTTTGCGACGAATTCGGGTTGACCGCCTTAAGGGTGGATCAAGAACCACCGGCTGCTGTGCAGGCATGGCCATGGGTGGCGATGGAAAGGGCGTGATGTGCGGCAGCTCCACAAAGTCATCCTCGGAAGCCTGTTGAGGATCTGGCGTGTTGTGTGGCTGTGAGCGTGGAAGTCGGCGAAGGGCGCGCCGATTGCGGCGACGCACGGAACCATCCGGCATGCGAACCAGGAACGAGCGGGGAGCCACTTGTCGGAGGACTTCGGCCGGTGCTGACCAGCCACCATACGGTTGATGGACGCGTACTTTGTCTCCGGAGGACAGGGGGGGCAGGTCCGTCGCTCGTGTGTCGTACCGACCTTTCTGGCGATCACGCTGCAGTTGCATGTTCCGAAGAACCGCCTCATGGTCTGTTGTCGGTGCCAGGACGGAAGGTACCGTCGTCCTGAGGGAGCGACCCATTAGTAGCTGCGCTGGCGAGAGGCCCGTGGATAACGGGGCCGATCGATAGGCCAGCAAGGCAAGGTTAAAGTCCGATCCGTCATCAGCCGCCTTGCACAGGAGCCGCTTTGCGATGTAGACACCCTTTTCAGCCTTCCCGTTCGATTGTGGATGCAGAGGGCTGGATGTCACATGAGTGAAACCATATGCTGCGGCAAAGGACGACCATTCACGGCTGGCAAAACAAGGTCCATTGTCTGACATGACAGTCCTTGGAATGCCGTGGCGAGCAAACGTTTCCTTGCAGGCCCCAATGACTGCGGACGACGTCAGATCATGGAGAGGCATGACTTCCGGGTAGTTTGAGAAGTAGTCTATAATAACAATGTAATCTCTGCCGAGCGCGTGAAATAGGTCAACACCCACCTTCGCCCAGGGGGACGTCACCATCTCGTGTGGTAGAAGTGTTTCCGGAGGTTGCGCTGGCTGAAACCTCTGACAGGTTGTGCAGTTGAGCACCATGTTGGCTATGTCTTCATTAATACCCGGCCAATATACCGCCTCCCGGGCCCTTCGTCTGCATTTTTCGACGCCCAAGTGGCCTTCGTGTAGTTGACGAAGAATCATCTGGCGCACACTGTGTGGAATGACGATCCTATGCGATTTCATAAGGACCCCGTCTATATTGGTGAGATCATCTCGCACATTATAAAACTGGGGGCACTGCCCTTTTAGCCACCCTTCCGTCATGTGGCGCATCACTCGCTGCAGCAGAGGGTCAGTCGCCGTCTCTGCGCGTATGTGGGCCAGACAAGGATCATCAGCTGGCATATTTGCTGCTGTCAGAGTCACGTGTGCCTCAATTTGACGCACGAACCCCTCCGCATCTGGTGGTGTGCTCACTGCTCGGGAAAGAGTGTCCGCCACTATGAGTTCCTTCCCCGGAGTGTAGATCAGTTCAAAATCGTACCTCCTGAGTTTAAGTAAGATGCGCTGGAGGCGAGGAGTCATGTCGTTCAGGTCTTTGTTAATGATGTTGACCAGGGGGCGGTGGTCAGTTTCGACCGTGAATCGTGGCAGGCCATACACATAGTCGTGGAACTTGTCCAGTCCAGTTAACAAGCCCAGGCATTCTTTTTCGATTTGCGCGTAGCGCTGTTCGGTAGGGGTCATGGCTCGTGAGGCATACGCAACCGGGGCCCATGATGACGTGCTGTCTTTTTGCAGGAGTACCGCTCCAATACCAGATTGGCTGGCGTCTGTTGAGATCTTTGTAGGGCGAGTCGTGTCAAAGAAGGCCAGCACTGGTGCCGTGACCAGTTTGTGCTTGAGCTCCTCCCATTCCCGCTGATGCGACTGGTGCCAGTTGAATTCCGTCGATTTTTTTACGAGATGGCGCATGTTTGTTGTATGAGAAGCCAGGTTGGGAATGAACTTCCCAAGGAAGTTGACCATGCCCAGGAATCTTAAGACAGCCTTCTTGTCAGCCGGTCGTGGCATGGCTGTGATGGCGCTAACCTTGTCTGCATCGGGACGGACCCCGGACCTTGAGATGTGGTCCCCGAGGAATTTCAGCTCCGTCTGGCCGAAAGCACACTTCGCACGGTTGAGACGCAGACCATTTTGCCGTATGCGGGTGAAGACACGTCGAAGACGATGCATGTGTTCCTGCGGAGTGGTGGACCAAATGATGATATCGTCCACATATACACGTACCCCTTCGATGCCTTCCATCATCTGCTCCATAATGCGGTGGAATACTTCAGATGCCGAAATGATGCCGAATGGCATCCGGTTGTAGCAGAATCTGCCAAAAGGGGTGTTGAATGTGCATAGTCTTCGGCTGGCCGGGTCCAGTTTGATCTGCCAGAATCCTTTGGACGCATCCAATTTAGTGAATATGTTGGCTCGCGCCATCTCGCTGGTGAGGTCTTCTCGTTTCGGGATGGGATAGTGTTCCCGCATGATGTTGTTGTTCAGATCTTTTGGATCTATACATATACGGAGCTCGCCAGAGGGCTTCTTTACACAGACCATGGAGCTGACCCATGGCGTGGGCTCCGTGACCTTGGATAGGACC